>NW_027202270.1:139256215-139781215 GCF_024711535.1 Dipodomys merriami | reverse complement strand
CCTCACAGTGTTCTTCTTTTATGGCTGGAAAGTTCATAGCTCTCACACAAGAACCCCTTATGTACAAATCCTGAAAAAGGTTTCAAATTATAATGTTTAATCTCAGGACATTTGTTTTTCTGGGGCTGCTTGTACCAGTAGGTGATTATCAGAACAAGGATTAGCGAAAATCCAACTTTGGATTTTATACTTCCAGCCCAGGAAAACATGTGAGTCAAATGGAAGAGTTTGTGAAAATCACAAACATTTTTTAAAGGATTAGGTGATGCACTAAAAGTGAGCCTCTGGGGACTTCTCTCACGCCTGTCCAACTTGGTATTCTTTTCTCTAAAATTTTCTCTGCTTTGTGAATTTTTTTCATAAAACAGAACATGATTATAATATATAACTCCTGCCAATCCAAACATGAGTACCATAGTAAAATATACCAGATATTTTAGCCAGATGCTGGATGGCTCATACCTGAAATCCTAGCTATTCAGGAGGCTGAGATCTGAGGATCTTGGTTCCAACCCAGCCCAGACAGGAAAGGCCATAAGACTGTTATCTCCAATTAACCACCTAAAAATTGGAAGTGGAGCTGCAGCTCAAAGTAGTAGAGCACCTGCCTTGAGCAAAAAAGCTCAAAGACAGAATCTAGGCCCTAAATTCAAGCCCCATGACAGGAAAAAGGAAAAAAAGGGAGATGGTATTTCATTTATAATGCATAACTAAATGTTAACACAATCACAAATGAGCACTTAGAAATCAGTAACCAAAAGACTAATATTACAAAGGAAAGGGGAAAAAAGGAACAGAGGAAAATGCAATAGTTGAAATATCTTCTCAGGCTATCTGAAGAAATCTGGTTTAGCACTGGCAGAACTTTGTGGGGGTTTCTTTAAGTTCATAGTACAATGTCCATTACAGATAATCTGTGTTTACAAAAGTCCTAAAAAGTAAAAAAATAAATTGATGAGGCATTCGTCATTCACCCATTGTTGTAAATTTGTTCCATGGCACTGGAGATGAACTGTTGGAAAAATGGATGGATGGATGGGTGGTGATTTGAAGAAAGAGGGAGCAAGCAATTTTTGGAACTTGGAGTGCTTCAGGAGTTCCAGGTGACGAGAACCAGGAGGGAATGGAGGATTTAGAGAGGGCACACCACCTGCTGAGAAAGCAAAAACGAATGGTGATGGGAATGGCAAGGAGAACCCTCACCTGCGTCAGAAGTTTCTAGGGCATCACCTACTGTCTCAGGTGAATGGTGTTCTTATTTGTTTCTCATCCCTACAAAGATCTCGCCTGCCCCCAGCCACTTGTATCTTGGGCCAAAAACATCAGTACTATGGCTCAATCTCTTTGGAGAGGCCTTTGCTTTTTCTGTTTAGCCTGGAAACTTGATTACCATTTATACCATCAAGCTTTTATAAGGAAAAAGAATGATTTTATAATGCATACAGAGGAAGCAGACACAGAATTAATTTGGGATTCATATACTGATTGCAGTATATCAATATAATTTTAATGAAGTTAATTATATCAATATAATATATCAATGTAGTATGTATATATATATATATATATATATATAATCGGTTAGGTGTTGGATGAATAGCTGAGTTTAAATTCTTCTAGTAACCTTACATTTCTAGTAAAGTCATCATGACTCTTGAGATTTGAGATGAATAGCTTATGCCCCCAAATAAACACTTTATTTAATTTAAAAAACCCTCTTATTATCACTATTTTGCAAACTCATTAAAATATTTATAAGTATATCATGTGGGTTCCTGTTCTAAGCTTCTGTATGGTCCTGAGCTCAGTGATAGCACAGTTATTTCAGAATTCTTCCTACATTCCATCTGACATGTACATGCAATAGCCCCAGGCTGATTTCCTTCTCTTCCTGTCTTAAAATCATTTCCTCCCACCAATCTATCACCATGTTCTTCTTTCCTGTGAGAGGGGAAACGCACAGTTTTTTTTCTTAATCCAATAAAGGACTTGGCTCTTCCCAGCACATAATCTAATGTCACCCTTTCTTCCGCCCACACTGAGTATGATGACACATGCTTGGACTCTCTGTTCCTAACTCCACAGCAAACGAAGTCACAGGAGAGGAGTATTGCATAAAAGTTCAGGACTTATTCTCTTCCTTACAAATGCAAGGTGACATGGATGCCTAGGATGCACATGATCCTGCCATGATGATTTTGAACTAATAATTCAATAATGTGTGCAGGGTTGGGAAGATGTATGCATATAACATTTTGCTTTCACCATTTTTGATTCAGAAGGAACCTTAAGAACATAGATAATAATGTAGTAACAATGAACAAGTGATGAGCTTTTGAGTATTTTTTTACTTTTGTAATATATGTAACTTTGTTATTATTATTATTCTTATAGTACTGGGGACCAATTCAGGGGTTGTTGTTGTTATTATTATTGTTATTACTGTGCTGGGCCTTGTATGTGTTAGATAAGCACTCTTCTACTGAGCTGTATCACTCATGTTTGGTTTTTTGAGAGGGTCTTGCTTTGTAGCCCATGTTAACTTTGAACTTGACATCCTTCTGCTTCTGTTTCCCCAAAGAGCTGAGATTATAGGTATGTATTACTATACTCAGTTATTTTTTTAAATTTTCAATATTAACTCTTAACAACTGATCCCCCAAATTCCTGACATTTGACCATGAGTTTTCATAAGGCAATGATATGGAAATCCAGCAACTCACTATGGAAACACTTACCTGAACCTCAGGTAGGGATATACATTTTTAAAGGCTTCCTGAAACAATGGCTTTAAGGATCTGCCACTAGTGAACGGAGGGCACAAACTTTCTCAAAATCCCCGTTCATCTCTGAGACATGGGGTTTCTTTGGAATTTCCCATTTGAGTGTTGACCTTACTGAAAGCTACTGGACTTGCAAGTTCTCGTGGGCTTATAGCCAGAAATGGTGTAGCTTCAAATCTAGTTACTTCCATGCAAAAGTCAAGAGGGAGATGACCCTGTTATTCAGAATCACTGTTTCACATGTGTGAAAAGTAATGAGGTTATATTTTGCTTGCTTTAACTATGTTTAGATTTAAGTGAAGATAATTTTCTAAAACAATAACATAAATCCCAGAGAAGAAAACCTGTCACTTGCAGGGAAACAGAGCCAGAATAAAGCATTCCAATGATTCTCCTTCCTCTTTTGCTGGGTGGCTAGTCTTCTGACAATCCAAAATATTATTTTAAGAGCTTGAGACACAGAGAGAGGGCACAGACAACCCGAGAGAAAAGGTTACAATCACAGTTTGGCGAAGAGAAAATACTCTCGCAAAGATAATATGGCATGACATATTGTACTGAAGTGTGGCTTTCCATGAGAAATTCCACATCACAAGGTTCTCATGTAATACAGGACTAAAGTGGTCCCTAATCTTCAAATCCAGTGCCTAAATTCTAATGCAATCCAACCCGCTGTGAAACAAGGCTCTTATATGAATCTGATACACTGTAATATTTCTGCCACAAAGGCCAATGCATCTGCCAGGATAATTCCCAGCAAAGAGAATTAAAAAAAAAAAAGTAAACAGAGTTCTTTCTCTACATTAAATACCCAGCATTTTTAACTTGTACATAAAGTTTTGCCATACATAGTCTATCCATCTTAGGGTTAAACAGCCCATGCAGAGATTTGATGCTTAAAGAAAAAAGGAAAAGATTGAATCACACCTTTGGCAGTAGATATTTTGAAAGCTAACTTGGGGTGATTTGTCTAAAATATACTGCCAGGGGATTTTTACCAATAGAAGCTCACTAGAGTGAGATTTTATTTAAGAATTCCTGACCAAGAATGACAGGACTGGGTAGCTGGAAATAAGACTATAGTTTCCAAACTTACAGAATTTAGGAGATATTCTATGTTCAGATTCTGTTATTCCTGAAGTTTTAGGCTGCTATGTTCAGTTTTTTTTATCCTATCTTTATTTCCTCATTATGTTCAAATACTCCAACATCTATGCTGGTTAGAAATCAAGAAAGCCAGATTTTCCTCATGTGGGCTTACTGAGTGTTTTAGGTTGAAATCTATCCCCTCCTCTTCCAGATTCATTGGTTAAAGTCCTAATCCCAGGTTCCCAGAATTGCAGTACCCCCTAGGGAAGTAAAGTCTGTGAGACTCTTATCTCCAGTTAACCATGGAAATGGAGGCATGGCTCAAGTGGTAGAGCACCAGCCTTGAGTGAAAAAGCAAAGCAAGAAGATGAGGCCATGAGTTGAAGAAAAGAAAAGAAAAAGAAGAAAGGATGAGTCTAATACAACCAGAGTCTTTATAAAAAGCTTAAACTTGGTCACAGAGAGAGACCAAGTCTAGAAATAAGCCAAGGAGAAAGGCTTTTCACAAGAGCCCTCAAAATGAACTAATTCTGCCAACAGGGATCGATTTGGGACTTCTAGTCTCCAGAACTGTGAGGGTAGAATATTCTATGGTGCTTAAAGAAGCCCTACCAAACTAATTCACCTAGCGGAGAGTTAACCATGGACAGCACAAGTTCTGCCCTTCCCCTGGGTCATTCATTCCTGCCTGATTGTTCCCTTAACCACCCCATTGACATTATGAGAGTTTATCTCAATTTATGTTGTTTCCAGGACATGATTCAGTATCTGAGAAGACATGAGAACTTTGTGAACTAATAAGACATAGCAACTATAGCATCTATTAGTAATAAAAACAATAATCTGGGTAATTTGGCAAATAATTTTAAAAGCATGTATATGCTCTCACCCTGTATATTTGCTTCTAAAGACATAATCATGAATGGACACAAAAGCTGAACTAATACAATCATCAGAGTTATTGATAATACCAACACATTAGCAACTTGTTCTGGTTGGGCGCTGGGCTCATGCCCATAATCCTAGCTACTCAGTGGGAAGGCTAAGATCTTAGGATCTTGGTTCAATGCTAGTCTGACAGGACAGTTTATGAAACTCTCATCTACAATAAACTATTCAACAATTCAGAAGTGGAGCTGTAGCTCAAGTGGTAGAGTGTTGGCCTACTGCTTGACAGAGAGTACCTAGGTCCTGAGTTCAAGTCCCAGGACTGGCACAAAAAAAGGAAGGAAAGCAAGAAAAGGAAGCAAAGAAGGAAAAATGAAAGGAAAGAAAGTAGGAAGGAAGGAAGATAATAACTTCTATGGAAGGTGCTAATTTAAAAAATAATTATCTTCACACAATAAAATACTATGTAGGAGTTAAGATGCTAATTATGGTCAATTCAATGAAGAAAATCAGGGGAGAAATATTTCTCGAGAATTGTAGAATTTTTAAAATGTAATTAACAGTATATTATAAATTCCCTACAAAGAATATGAGTAACTATTGTAATTAGAAAAATACTTGGATGGGCTGGGAAGGTGGCTCAGTGGTAGAGCGCTTGACTTGCATGCCTGAGGCCCTGGGTTCGATTCCTCAGAAACAGAAAAAGCCAGAAGTGGCTCTGTGGCTCAAGTGATAGAACGCTAGCCTTGAGCTCAATTGCTGAGGGACAGCACCCAAGCCCAGAGTTCAGGCCCCACGACCGGACCCCGCCCCCCCCCCCCCAAAAAAAAAGAAAAAAAAAATACTTGGAAATCACAATACATAAAATAATCTGTTCATATTTCAAATATTTGTTAGAACATCATTATTTTTCCTCAGGAGAAGTACAAAGATTTCCCCTACCCAAAGAAACTTTGGAACAATGTACAGAGTTTTACATAACAGAGGCAACATTACTGGAACTTGACTACTGAGCAAAGTGAGGTTCTCAGTGGATTCAACTGAACAAAGGTACCCAGGCTGGGAAGAAGAAGGTAGCAGCTGCCATCAGGATATATGGTTGGTGGTCACAGATCGCAGGCCATGGATTCAAACATGGATTCAGTTTGTCTACTTGGCAACACCCCTGGCTATTAGATCAACGTCATCCAACCTTCTGGCCAGCAAAACCTCTGCAGCAAAGGGTTCCAAAGTAAGGCCCAAGTGCCTTGGGAAACCATTCCTACTACCTGTGACAAAATGGTAAATTCTCTAACCCAATCTCACACCTTGTTTACATTTTTCATTTGCCCAGAGACTGTTTACCTGGGCCCCACTGAAAAGCTATAATAGCATCTTTTGGCTCTGCAGAGGGCTTGCATCCATAGTCATTCCTTGTAGGAATAATCTTGAGATAATCTGGCCTAGTTTTTAATTTATATAAACATGCACAACTCATAGGTGAGCATCATGGATTTTTCACAAAGTGAATTGCCTGTGTGGAAAGCATCCAGACAAAAAAATCTGAATACCACCAGCATTTCAGAGACTTCCTTCATACTTGCTCCTATCACTTTCTCCTGGTTAGTTGTGTTTCATCAAGTTTTATATGCGATCAGTCATACAGTGTTGGCCTTTTAATCCAATGACACTTTTATGAGGTTCATCCAATCATGTGATGGCTATTATGACTTGTGGGCCATTGGATCATATTCATGCTTATTCTTTTATATCCTTTATGATAGTTTATCAAATATATCCCTATAGTGGATGGCTATGTAGTAATACGCAATTGTAGTCTCTGTATTTTCCTGGTGACTAATGAATTTGGCCATCTTTTAAAACTATGTGTGTGTGTGGGGGGGGGTGTTGCCTGTGCAAAATTTTTGGCCATTTTTCTATTGTATTATTTGCCTTTTTCATGGTGCCAGATGATGAAGGATAGGAGGTAAGCTTAAAATGGTAAACTTGACTTACTTTTAAATGTTCTCTCCTTTCATTTTCTCTGTCTCTGTCTCTCTCTTGTACTCGCACACTCTCTCGCTCTTTCTCTCTCTGCAATTTTACTTGGGAAGATGGAAAAAAATAAAAGTGGGTTTCATGACAAAGGATCTAAAAATTTGTGAGTAAGAGATTATAACGTAGACCTGTCCCATAATACTTCCTGAACATAATGGAACATTGCCAGTGATATTCAATATGGCAGCCACTGGTCTCATGTGGCTATTATGACTGAAAAACTGAATTTTGACATTTTATGCAGTTTTAATTAGCTTGACTAGTCACATGGAACCAGAGGCTTCAGACTTGAACAATGTAGGTCTCATAGATGGATTAAGAGTGAGCAAGCAATGAGGAAGTCAGTACAGACAGAGTATCTAAGATACATAAAAGGTGAATTTCTGTTTCAGTATCTATGGACTGTTAAGAGATTGGCTGGGAGAGAGGTTTTTGTTTTGCTTTGTTTTACTTGGGCTTTTGAACTCAGGGCCTCCAGAGCACTCTACTAGACCTTTTTTGCTTTCGTTATTTTTCAGATACAGTCTCATATTTTCTTTCTTTTTATGGGGGGGGGGGAGGAGGTCCGGTCGTGGGGCCTGAACTCTGGGCCTGGGCGCTGTCCCTCAGCTCTTCAGCTCAAGGCTAGCGCTCTTCCACTTGAGCCACAGCGCCACTTCTGGCTTTTTTCTTTTTGCTTATGTGGTACTGAGGAATCGAACCTGGGGCCTCAGGCATGCAAGGCAAGCGCTCTACCACTGAGCCACCTTCCCAGCCTGGAGTCTCATATTTTCTGACATGTCCTGCCTTGGACTCTGATCCTCCTACCTATACCTCTCAAAAAGCTGGAGTCTTATGCTTGTACCATGGTTTTCTCCATGTTTGTCCTTTACCACTAGGCCATATGACCAGTTTTCCCCTATTTTTCACTGTACCTGATGGTATTACTATGACTATTATTTTATTTCAGTTGGATTCATTTACCTTATCTTTTCCTTCAGTGTTTTTTAGTTCTCAAAATGATTTTTTTCAAGTGCTTATGCAGAGACTAAATTGAATAATTGGCACAAAGCACACTGTTCGCTCTCTCTCTCTCTCTCTCTCTCTCTCTCTCTCTCTCTCTCTCTCTCTCTCTCTCTCTCTCTCTCCCTCCCTCCTGCCCCGCCCCCCCCTTTCTCTCTCACAGGAAAGACCAAATTTTACCTTGAAGATCCTGACAGTTCTGAGTTTTGCCCAACATCAATTGAGGTCACTGCCAGGATTGCCATGCTTTTTTCCCCTCAGGAAAGACTTCCACAGAGATAGATCCTGAGTGATCATACCTGAATTACACTATCTTGTGATCTTTACAATTGACCAGGCACTTGAAAACTTCCAAGTGAGTCAGGGCCAGCTTGAGGACTTGCTAAGATACAAATTGTGAATCCATCCTTAAAGGGTCGTTTCCAAACTCTTCATAGGCTGGGCCCAGCAATTATATTTCAGGCAGTATCAATGCAGTTCTAAGGAGCTGTTACCTGTCAAGAAACATATCGGGGCTGGGAAAGTGGCTCAGTGGTAGAGCGCTTGCCTTGCATGCATGAGGCCCTGGGTTCGATTCCTCAGCACCAAATAAGCAAAAAGAAAAAAGCCGGAAGTGGCGCTGTGGCTCAAGTGGTAGAGCGCTAGCCTTGAGCTGAAGAGCTGAGGGACAGCACCCGGGCCCAGAATTCAGGCCCCACGACTGGACCCCCCCCCCCCCAAAAAGAAACATACCTGTGGATAGTACCCCTGAGCAAACAGGGCTGTCAGCTTCTCTCAGGAACTTGAAATTTGCAACTAAAAGGCAACAGAAACTGATGGCTACTAGACAATTCTTAAAATTACTATTGCTTTGGGGCCCAGAGCTGGTCAGGTTCCTGTTCTTCCTGAGTCTTAGTTGGTTTAACCCTTCCAATATATTCTGCTAAATACATTGTTTGTTTTACATAAACAGGCCATAGGAATTTTTTATTTTCTGTCACTAAAAGAACTTAAAGTCATGAGAATTTTAAAGTGTTGCACCAAGAAAATAGGAATCATTCTAAGCATTTACAAATTAGATTAAGATAATACATGCATGAGATATAATTCCTAATAGTCTCTTATTAAGGACAGAATTTACTTAAATAGGTTTACTTTTTTTTTTTTTGTCGGTCGTGGACCTGAACTCTGGGCCTAGGCGCTGTCTCTCAGCTCTTCAGCTCAAGGCAAGCACTCTACCACTTGAGCCACAGCGCCACTTCTGGCTTTTTCTGTTTATGTGGTGCTGAGGAATCGAACCCAGGGCCTCATGCATGCAAGGCAGTACTCTACCACTGAGCCACCTTCCCAGCCCTAGGTTTACTTTTTAGAGACACAGTCTTGCTATGAAGTCTAGCCATGAACTTTCTATGTAGCCTAGGCTGATCTTTAACTTGTGATTTCCCCTGCCTTAATATATCTAGTGTAAGGATTGTGCCAGCACACCCAGCCCTTCCAACAAGTTTTTATTGACTTATTTCAAAATTAGGCCTGATATTTCTTCCTTCCTTCCTTCCTTCTTTCCTTCCTTCCTTCCTTCCTTCCTTCCTTCCTTCCTCCCTTCCTTCCTTCCTTCCTCCCTCCCTCCCTTCCTCTCTCTCTTTTCTTTTTTCTTTCTTTCCTTCCTTCCTTCCTTCCCTCCCTCCCTCCTCCCCTCTCTCTTTCTTCCTTCCTTCCTTTCTCTCTTTCTTTCTCTTTCTTTCTTTCTCTTTCCTTCCTTCCTTCCTTCCTTCCTTCCTTCCTTCCTTCTTTCTTTCTTTCTTTCTTTCTTTCTTTCTTCCTTTTCCTTCCTTCCTTCCTTCCTTCCTTCCTTCCTTCCTTCCTTCCTTCCTTCCTTCTTTTCTTCCTTTTTTTTTTTTTTTGGCAGGGGTCCTGGGGCTTGAATTCGGGGCCTAGGGAGCATTGGACATTGTTCCTGAGCCACTTTTGCTGAAGGCCAGCACTCTAACACTTGAGCCACAGCACCAATTCTGACTTTTTCTGAGTAGTTTATTGGAGATAAGAATCTCATGGATTTTCCTGCCCATGCTGGCTCCAAACCACTATCCTCAGATTTCAGCCTCCTGAGTAACTGGTGTGATCTACTGGGGCTCAGCTTGGGCTTGATAAATGTGACATAATCATTATGGAAAAATTGTAAGTGACAACAAAAACTAGCATTTCTATATTACTTTCAGGTTGACAGTGTTTTTTATTGTTGTGGCTGTTATTGTTTTTAGCATTAGTCTTACATGGTGGGGGTGGGGGGGTTCCAGTGTAACATTTCTACACACACATACAATGTATCATACCCATCAATCACTCTTCTCTATCTCACTCTATTCTTTCCAAAAGAATTTCACCAGCTTTCATATTCTATTTTTACACATGTGAACTACTTGATCCTATTCAGCCTGTCCCTGAAAAGTGTTTTTACAGGCCTCATCTAATACAGTCCTCAAAACGTTGTGAAGTATTTTTGTTGGCCTCATTTTATAACATGGAAACTGAGGCTCAAAAAGAATAAGCAACACATTTAAGCCATGTAGCATGACTCAAAATGGTTAAAACAGCCAGGCGTCAGTGGCTCACACCTGTAATCCTAGCTACTCAGGAGGCTGGGATCTGAAGATCATGGGTTCAAAGCCAGCTGGGGCAGAAGAATCCCAGTGAGACCTTATCTCCAATTGACCACTCAAAACCCAGAAGTGGCATTATGGTTCAAGTAGTAGAGCACTAGCTTTGAGCTAACAATCAAGGTTCAAAGTCACCTGGGCACATACATGTGAGAAACTCATCTCCAACAGGCCAGGAAAAAACATCAGTGGAAGTGTGGCTCAAATGGTAGAGCACCAGCCTTGAGCAAAAAAGCCGAACAAGAGTGCAAGGCCCTGAGTTCAAGCCCAGTACCAACACAGACACAGACACAGACACACACACAGACACACACAGACACACACACACATACACATACACACACTCTATCACCACCACCACCATCATCATTACCACTACCAGCATCATCAAATAAACACAAAACCCAAAATGGCAAAATAATATGTCAAATCTAGGTTTGACATATATACTTAATTAAGATACACCAAGCTGTTAAGCAAAAACATATAAAGCTACAAACATTCTCTCTGTTGATCTTATTTTCTCCTTTGCTTAAACCACAATCAATCAGGTGTGGTGACACACTCCTGTAATTCTAGCACTCAGGAGGTTGAGGAAGAATAATTTTAAGACCAGTCTGGACTAAAAACCTGCATTGTCTCAAAAGTAAACAAACAGGTAACTATATAGTAAAAATAAATCAAACTCAATATCTAGAGTAAAACCTTACAATCAGAACTGAGAGAGATTATTCTGAGAAGCTCAGCAAAGTGCTCATTAAGGAGCCTCTGCTCCTCCCTCCAGTCATACAGAGAGTCTATTCTCAACAGTCCCACAGGTTTCTAATTAAGAGACCATGATTATTGGATGAGGCAGGGCCTTTTATAAGAACAGCAGCAGTTGTTCAAAAAGGAAAAGAAAAAAAACACAGTAAAGAAACCTTTTTGACTGAGAATATAAATTAAGCTAGCCAGAGACAGCTTGTGTGTTTTATTTTATAGTTTCTGAGATGACTCAGTTACCTAAAAGGAATGAAATACAAGCTTTCCAACAAGTGTGTAAAAAATATAAACGAGTTTGTGGGTGACAGATATCATGTGTGTGAGTCTGTGTGTGTGTGTGTGTGTGAGAGAGAGAGAGAGAGAGAGAGAGAGAGAGAGAGAGAGAGAGAGAGAGAGAGAGAGAGAGAGAGAGAGAGAGAGAGAGAGAGAGAGAGAGAGAGAGAGAGAGAGAGAGAGAGAGAGAGAGAGAGAGAGAGAGAGCGTGACCCAAACCCAGACACACAAAGTCTGAGTCCCTTTCTGTCTTCATAGAAGTATTTAAGCTTCCTCTGGTTCCAGGTCTGCAGTCTGAATTTCTGATGCTAAAGAGCCATCTTGTTTCCCTTGGTTACCAAAGACATGGTGCAGGGATCAGTTCAAATCCATCACTACATACAGAAAAAGCAACAGCAATAAAAATCCCAAAACACCATTTTGAAACATGGTGTTTTCTACTATCTATATTTATATTTATTAGATATAAAAAAACAGCTCATGTGTACATTGACACATTTCTGTGCTTATAGTCTATTGTGTATGCTGTTCTTTATATGAGGAGTTTTGTCACATGGCATACATTATAATATCGTTAGAATGAAAATTTGTTTTTCTTTAGGTAAACCATACCCTTTTCTTTATTGCTGAAGTGCTAAGAGAACTTGCTGTAGGGTGATTTCACCTATAAAATACTCCTCAAAGTGTGCCTCAATACCATACTTTTAGCTACGAGGATAAGTCCTGTCTTACAGAAAGGCAGGATTCAATTTATTGAGGCAATAAATTTCAGGCTCACTTACTATATTTCCATCTAAAAGCTTTGCACAGTTATAAAATTGGGAGTCTTTAGAATCATCCCAGGTTGAGTTTCTTTCTGAATATTTTCCCACAATGAACTGTACAACGCATTAAGCCTACCCACTAGCTGGAGTTATCACTGTGTGCCCTTAATCTGATGGCTCAGGGAACATTTGCATTGTCTGTTCTCCATTTAAGATAATATTTGAAACATAAGCATTCGGAAGAGTAACATTCACAGTTATCCTCCTGCAGTGAAGTACAATGGGTCTGGTTTACAAAGAATAGGTTTGTTAAAAGAAAACCAGAATTCAGCACTAAAACATCTCAGAAAAGAAAAACAAAACAGAAATTAAAAAATCCATTTTTTCCATCCCTGAAGATGAACTATTTCAACATTTCCCCCCCTCCCCCATTTGAACCTAAGTGCTGCAGAAGAATGACATGAGAAGAGAGACAATTTCTACAAAAGATCAGGTAGAGAGTTGTTTGGATATGTCAACCTTGGTTTCTTACAGAGATTTTGCTGGTGAAAATGGGTGTGTGAGCTGAACCTTCTGATTGACACACCAAATAGCATGATCATATTTACAATGTTTTTTTTTTGTGTGTGTATGACAACTGGAGATTTGCTTTCAATGTTAGATTTTAAAAAGAATAATAATCTCTAACATTTGTAGGATAATGATTAAAAATCTTGCATCCATTAAAAATCAAAACCTCTGTGAAGGTTCAGAGTTTTGTTACACACCTTTGGCTTACCTTTAAATAAACATTTCAGTGTATTAAGATGACGAGAGTCCTTGAAGGGCACGGTGCTTGCTTTAAGGTTAATTTTTATTTTAAAGATCGAAGCATGAAAAATGAGGATTTAAGAATACACCCATATACATAATTTACTAAAACTTTAGACAAGCATGCTATCTTCTGAATTGAGAGCTACAGGGATGACAAAAGCATGGCCGCGCGATACTATTATCTCTGCAGCAGCAGCAGCAGCGGCAGCCAGCAGGCTTCCTGACTAGCCTTGTGGCGACTGTCTCTCCAGCCAATAACACCACATTAATTTTTTTTTTTTTATTAGTGACACCTTCTGGTTATTCTGACAGCTCAGCCCACGAAGCTGTTTCCCGCGTTCTTCTTGGTCACGGGGTCTCCGTTAAGTGGAGAAAAGGAAAAGAAGAAGAAAAAAGATTAAATGAACCGAGCACGAGGATTCCTTTCCCAGCTGAAGAAGTCTCCTCTTGGGGGAATGGGGGTTACCAGGACCGCATTTAAGCCAGACACCAGTGAGTCCTGCGGGTGCCATGAATTAGCTGCTTTGCAGAGGCAATGCAGAGAAAAGCTTAATCGATCCTTTCCAGCTGGGACCAAGAGAGTAGGATTGGGCAGAAATGCCTAGACAAGTGCGCTAGAGCCCGGGACCCCCCGAAGACCTAGGAGCCCGCTCTCCTGGCGGGGGATAAAGGTCAAGTCGGAGGGCACGACCGCAGGGCGCCCCTCCCTCCGGCTGGTGCTGTCCGCAGCCCAGCTTCGGAACCACCACCGCTGGCCCAGCAAGACAAGAGGGCGGGTCCCATCGGGGGCGGGACCAGAGGGCGGGGACAGAGAGGAAGAGGGTCATGTCGGGAAATGTAGTTTACATGAGTTCAGGTAGCAAGGCTATGTGAGCCTTCTCCGGTGGGATTGGGCATACAACTCCCAGAAGTCTGTGGGCCGGGCCGGGGAGTCCATGCGCAGTGGGCGCAGCATTGTATCCTATCAGGCGAGGAGAGGGTGATGTCACCTGCGAGTTGGTAACCTACGAGCGGCAGCGAAGGAAACTGTTTAACCGGATCCCATTGTACCCGGAGCCCAGAGCCGCCTTTCCAGCATGCAGGGGCTGCTCAGGTAAGGGGGACTCGCCGTTCTCGCCCGCCACGCTCATTCATTAGGTGGCACCGCGCGGTGGAGCGGGGGTGGGCGTGCTCCTTCCCGGGCCCGGCTTCGGATTCGCGGCGCGCCCTCCCTCTGCCTTCCCCGGAGCTCCGGGGCCAGTAGGTAAATACGAAACTCGTCCTTCAGGTTGGGTCTGGATGGGAACGGCACCGAGACAGCTCCCAGCTGCCAAACCAGGGTTTGGAAAATGGCTGCAGCGCGGCGGCCAACGAGGGAATCCCCGAGGAAGGCGCCTCGGAGAACCCGGGTCCCTCCCTCCTTTCTTCCCGAGGCGCGGGGACCGCGGGGGGCGCGGGCCCGGGACCCCTCGCCCCCCGGCTCGCGGCGGCGGTCGGAGGCTCCCGGGGATCGTAACCTCGGCGAGGGGCTGTGAGCTCTGCCACTTGCGGTCGGGAGCTCCTCCTGGACCGGTGGTGCCGAGAGGCTGGACCCGGAGGCAGCGACGGGGAAGGAGGGACGCGTGTCCCCGGTGGAGCGGAGCCCCGCCATCCCTGACACCCTCGCTGCACGACCCACTCGGAAGGGAGGGAGTGGCAGTAATTCAGGCAGAGCCTGAGCGTAAGGTTTCTCGAGGGAAGGGGGAACCTCGGGCCTGGCGGAGGGAGCGAGGTAGACGGGCGGGCAGCGGCCAGCGGAGGCTGCGCTCCTGCCCGCGTCCTTCTCCGGACGCATCGCCGTCTTTCCTGTACGCCGGGGCTCGCTCGCCAAAGGGCATCTGGGTTGGGGCGACCGGTTGCCCCTAAAGAGGGGGTTGGGTGGGGTGGGCATGTCGGATAATCTAATGATAAGGTTCGCTGTGGGGCCAGGAGGGCTGGATAATCGGGTTGACCCAGCTGGTGCCAAAAGCCTACTACTGTGCGCGATCGGCTAGCCCTCTGCCTGGAGACGTGCGCGAGGCCGGGCTTGGTGACCACTCTCTTTTTAAGTCCCCAAGATTTTCATTTCCTTTTTTTTTTTTTTTTTTTTTTGGACCTTCCTTCGTTCGTTTACTCACTCATTCACCCACCCCTGTTCAGGTCTCAAGTTGCTCACAGCTTGGGTTTGGGGGGGGGTGTTCTGTTCCTCTCCCCCACCCTCCTCCCCCTCCCCCCACCCCGACCCCCTCCCCGCGAAGTGGTTTAGCGCGCTTAGGAGTGGATTCCCGGGCTCCGTTTCCCCTCCCCCACGGCAACCTCAGAGAGAACACGGAGAGCAAATGCCACCCGTGACCGTTTTGCTCTCATTGAACTGGTAGTGCCTGGAGATTGAGCACGACCCAGTGAATGGAAAGCCGAGTTTGCCTGCAAGACGAATCCGGTTGCCATGGCGACTGCTGCCTCCGGAATCTTAACTGTTCTCACTGCTGTTTCGATTCGTCGTGGCTCTGCGGGCAGCTGGGAGGGCGTGGCCGGTGGGTGTGGTCAAACGTTCGCCCTCGGCCCAGCTGCTCTCCCCACCTCACCCCTGTCCCAGCCCCAGCCTCCTGCTCCCCATTCTCTTGTAAATAGCTTGGACCCCGTTCTTGGATCATTCTCACTCTCACTTTGCCAATACCTCATCTCTCCACCTCCCTTTCCAAAGCGGGGCTTTTTTTTTTTCCTGAGGCAAACTCCCGAAAGTTAC
Organism: Dipodomys merriami; assembly: GCF_024711535.1. NCBI lineage: Eukaryota > Metazoa > Chordata > Mammalia > Rodentia > Heteromyidae > Dipodomys > Dipodomys merriami. The sequence goes on along the minus strand of NW_027202270.1, from coordinate 139,765,428 downwards.
AATTCAAAACAGCTTCTTTTCCGCTTTCAGGCTCTGTGCATCCTCCCCCCGCCCCCCCCCCCCCCCGTAACCTAGTAACTAAGTAGTGTTGTAGTCTGCTTTCTGCTTTCTTAAAATGACACTCGCAGTAGACTGCATAAAGTGAGCTCCCTGGACACCAGCAAAGATTCCCAATTTGCCCTATGTGCTTTTACTTGGAAGTGGTGGCAGAAGGGGGAGAATCTATACCTGAATTTTTGGAAGTTACTGCTATCCCTTGTGGGTTTCTTAACATCTGAACGATCCACTCCTTATGAGTAAAAAACACATGACCAAGACTAGGAGGAGCCTTGGTCCTACTCTGGCTCTGTAATTACTAGCTATACTGCTCCGAGGTTAACCTGTTCTACCTTTGGGACCTCTGGCTCGTCGGTAACATGGGGAGGGGGGCATAGAGAGCCAAAGTTGATGGTAGGTATAAAATGTTGTGCCTCATGGTCCTCCTATTCTCCCCAAAGTAATCGAGGGATGAAGGCTTAAACATAGAGTTCTGAACTTTCTGACATTGTAACATGGTGCTATCATTTCTGAGGGTCTCTTGTATCACAATATAGCTTGGTTCTTGTCAAAGTGGGCCAGACAGTTGTATTACTATTGACGCTACTGGCTCAGACTTTATATTGCTACTACTGTTATGCCACTCTCTGACTTCTAAATATATTTTAGTCTTCAAATTTTGGGGGGTTTGGGGATTTGGAGAGTCTTGATGAATTTGTAGCTTGATTACATTAGGTGTAATTACAAAGAGTTTCTTTCCTTGCATTTTATCAGGTACATTATTTCACATAGGGAGTGTGTGCATGTGTCTGTCTGTGTATTGCATATACATTCATGTGCATATACATTCAAATGCTTGGGAAATGCTGTGTACCAGGTGACTGACCTCATCATCGTAAGTAGGTGATTGTGTCCCTATGAGGAAGTAAGGCCAGAAATTGTCTCTTACTTTTAATTTTTGTCCTAGAACTGATCATCAAGAGAAAAATGTTCACTTGTATTCCCTACTAGATTATAAACTCTTTGAGGGCAGAGTCTTTATTTTTTGTTTTCTGTTTTGCAGCATTTAGAGTAGTGTTTGTCCATTTGGAGGGACTTCAATTGTTTAATAGGTACTAAGTATAGAACTGAACGAATGCCCAAGGTCTACATTTTTTTCTCTGATAGTTATTTTTTTTAATATTCTCCCCCCTTACAGGTTTTCTGCCAAGTGTTTTCACTCTTGTCATAAGCCAATACTCAAAGGTCTTGCAGGTGTTTGAAATGAGTTAATAGTTATTTACTTTTGGAATACACCCACCCACATAGACTTATTATTATTATTATTATTTTATTTGGTTTTAATTTATTACACCAAACCAGATACCTTTCCTAGAAGGTGTATGACAGGAGACTGGGGATAATACTAAGGCTTTTACCAGGCCACCATTGGCATCAGAATGGTTCTCTCAAGTGAGGCAGTTATTCTATCAACAGGATCAGTTGTTCCAGTCTAGCTGATAGGAGGGAGGAACATTTGTCTAATATTTGTAACATCTTGTTACCATCCAGCAGTTTCTGTGAGGTTTCAAAAGTGTAAATTAGTGGGAAGTGTCACAGTGAAGGGGCATGGTAGATCACATCCTTTGGTGGAATTTGAATCCTGGCTTTCTTTGAATAGTTCTGGGTGTTAAGAATGAGTGTCTGTGTGTGGTTTTATTTGAGCTACTTTTGTTTAAAAGGCTGCTTTTAGTTTGTACTGTGGTTCTTAGAACAAATACCATGTTTACAAACAAGATGGTGAAGACTGAAAATGTTTCATCTGCGTATTTTGGTTATAGATTTGGCTTGAGAATCTTGAGTTCTTGTGTGAAAACTCTTAAAAGTTACAGCTGTTGGATAAAAGGAAATAAGCTTTTCTAACAAAGTTTGGTACTACTGAGGTCAGTAAGTATTTGGCTCAGGAAAGAATCAGTGGAGCTTGTCACTGCTGTGGGGCTGTCCCTGGTTTTGAGGTGTGCTCTGTTGTTTTCAAGTGTTAAGTCCAAAGTGCAGTTAACATGGACTGGTGCTTGTAGCTCATGCCTGTAATCCTAGCTACTTGAGAGGCTGAATGTTGAAGGTTTGAAGGTTTGAAGTGAAGCCATCTGGGACAGGAATGTCCATGAGACACTTTTCTCAAGGTATGCAGCAAAAATGCAGGAAGAGGAGCTGTTGCTCAAGTGGCAGAGCACTCGTTAGTCCCGAGTGAAAAATCTAAATGATAATGTGCAAGCCCAGGTTCATACGTGTGTGCATGTGCACCCATACATACAGACACAACAAAACAATTATGAAGTAAAGCAACTGTACCATCTTTGGTTAGCAAACTTGTCTTCTTTATTGGAGATTTCAGAAAAAATGAAAATGATTTTTCCTCTTTTAATGAACAATGTAAACTATTGTCACTTACTCTGGTATTAACAATTTCTTACTTGGTAATGGAAGAAACCTTCTAGGTTAAAATCTATATCAAATACATCTGTTTTTAGTGGTTTCTCTGACAGCTCAGGAGTTTAGAGGCTGATTGCACAGGTACTATTTAAGAACATGTTGTGGTGTGTGGATGGGAGTAAGTCTGATTGGCAGAGCATGCTGAAGCAGGCTATTATGAAGTTATGTTTACTTAGCAAGTGCACAGTCTTTCATGGAGGTTGTATTACTTATCATGGCCCAGGCTGCTGATAGAGACAGAAATGGAAGGATGGATGTGTTTTATCATGCACCCTCTCTCGGAGTGACCACCTCATTAGTATGCCATTGCACCTGAGGGACCACCTTATTAGTACCCCACTGAAATGGAAGGTGAAGATAAGAAGCAAGTTGATTTTGGTGACCTATTCCAGCAGATTCTTCCTGTAAGAATTTTTTGGGTGTCTTTTCCACTATTCCAGGAGAAAAGATCAGAGCTGATTTCAGAGTTTGAATTTAGTGTCTAGAAATGACTTGATGACAGGAACGTAGCAGCATGTGTCCAGAAACCTCCCAACCCTCCAAACCCAGTTAATCTGGGGTAAGTAAATTCACCCTCCGCTCTGGTGAAGCTTAGTTTCCTCACTGATAGTTAAGCTGGCTTTTGCCTCTCTCTGACTTCCTATTGCAGTGGCTCCTCTCATCTGGAATCTGCACTACAGCACTCCTGACTCTAAATTCTTGTGCTTTCAGATCCAGCTAAGATGCTGGAGTGTCCAGAAAGACTTTCCTGCTTTATCCCTCAGTTTTTACCCAACTTCCTCCTTAGAGCTCTTCCCCAACCACAGGACCAAGGGGAGTTAATGTGGTTTTAATAGCATATGTAAAGTGCTTATCTCATTGGGCTACGTCATTGATTCCTTACACAAATGTGGGGGCCACATATTATCACCATTTTACAGAAATGGATGAATAGGAGAGTCTGAGATCAGTCAGTCTGTAAGTACCAGAGGAGATCAGGGATCCAGGTAGTCTGGGTCTGTCCACACCACTCTTTTGCCTGGCCTTCAGTTCTCTGGCCTGTGTGTTATTTTTTTCCCATCCATTTTGTCTTGGGGGACCCACTCCTTCCTTTGCATCTCTCAGTTGTAAGACAGTGCTGGTTCATTATGTGTTGGGTTGATTGAGAGTAAAATTGCCTCTTTTTTTTGGGGGGGGGTCTGGTTGAGGGCCCGAACTCTGGGCCTGGGCACTGTCCCTCAGCTCTTCAGCTCAAGGCTAGCTCTCTACCACTTGAGCCCCAATGCCACTTCTGGCTTTTTTTTTCTGCTTATGTGGTGCTGAGGAATCGAACCCTGGGCCTCATGCATGCAAGGCAAGCGCGCTACCACTTAGCCACCTTCCCAGCCCCATAAAATTGCCTCTTAATGAGTTCTTAAGAATCTGCTTTTCTGGAAGAAAAATATTATATGTGATTAGAAATGTTGTTTTTAAGTGATGAAACTTTTGAACTCTCTTCTTTTTGCGGTGTGAAAGATATTATCCAATCTATTTGAAAAAGGACATGCCCTTATATTTCATCTCTAAGTCTGTCCTGCTATGGACTGTATTTGTTGAGATCCTTTTTTATTAGGTTTGACTCCTTGTGTACAGAAGCCTGTATACTTGTTAAGGACCTACAATATCTCTTTTCCTTCCTTTTCACGTAAATTGTAAAAGTTCTTTAGGAAAGAAATTAATAAAAATTGAGCAATAAGAATGTAATCTGATACTGGATATCTTTAGATATTAAAATGACCTTTTCTACCTTTCTGCCTCAAAAGAGAAACTTTCCTTATTACAGTGCAGCACTTTGGGTGTCAGATAAGCAATTATAATTCTTGTTAACCCATGGCTACCATTGTGAATTAAAGGTGGAAAACTAGGGAAGCAAGGTCAATTTCCAGTGTTGTTGGTGTGATTTCCTGACTTACAATAAATCCTTTCCTTTTGGCAAAACATTGAATATTGTGCCACTTTGACAATGTTTGGTGAAGACTGTTGGGTAAAACAGACACTGGCTAAATTAGGGATATAATAAGAAATCTGTGCCTTAATGGCATATTGTTAGGAAGGGAAAATGTAAATAAAAAGCTTGTTAGTCATTAGGCTACTCAGACCTAATATTCATTCTACAGTCGTTGATTTCAGAAGTTCCCCCCACCCCCCTCATTCATGTTATACTTCTTAAGTATGTCATTCACCTTTAGCAATAACCTGAACTCATTCTGTTCTATAAATTGCACCAGGATTGGAGTTTAAAGTTACGTGTATTTCTGCCAGGAACACAATTAGGGTCACCTATTAAACTGGTCTTTGTTCTTTTCATTTCTGAAGAACATACCCGCAGTGCAGCTGGCAAACATTGCCCAGCTTTGATAGACTTTTTGAATTTAGACTCATAAAACTAGGTAGCCTAGATTCTAGCTTTGGGCATTGTTAGGGTAATACAGATGGCCATCTTTTTTTTTTTTTTGAGACAGGCTCTTATATTCTGGCTGATTTGTTAGGATTGGCTTATTAGTAACTTACAAACCAGGTGAAGCACCCAGGATAGCTTCACTTTGTTTTGGAGTCACAAATTACATTTTTAAGCTTAGATTTATGTGTATATAATGTATATGTATGTATGTATGTATGTAACAATCCGTTACCAAGCTCATCATATTTTTGGCTTTCAAAAAAGGACTAGATAGTACATTGTGGATATGTCGGTTCTGCATAACAATTACAGGTCGGGGAATAAGAGTGTCATCAGTGAACCACTAAGTGTCTTAGTTTCTCCAGACCCTATAAACTAGAGGCAAGGCTTTGCTAGTGGATGGCCAAGGAATTACATGCCTCTGATAACTGTCCTATTTCAAAGACTGGGTCAGAACTAGGGACAGCTTTCTAAAACTTTTCCAATGCCCATAGTCTTCATCTTTCTTCTTTCTTGGAGGAATAGCTGAATATTTGGCTTTACTTTTCCATAAAGCTCAGATTTTTCACTTGAGGGGAATGGTGATCAGTGTTATTTACCAAATGAGATAGATTGTTCATTTGTACCTTGGCTTAAATGTTTTTTTTTTCATTGAGAATGGTCAAAGCAAAGCAGCGAAATGTCTTGACGTGGGTTAAGTTACAACCTGATGTTCTGTAACAGAAAAGTTAGATTAGGTCTCCTTCCAAGTCCTCAGAATTTATTACAAAGCTTATTGTAAGGAACTAAAGGAAAGGAAGTAAGTAACTTAAACCACTTGAAGAATCGTCTTGAATTCTCTACTCTTAAAGGCTGATGAAACTGTAGATACAGAAAATGTTGTATACTTCTATTCCAGGCAATCATTTAGTTACTTTATAAAACCATTTATGTTTTTTGCATTTTAAAGTTGCAAAAAAAAATAAAGTTGCAAAAATGCCATTATAGTTAATCCAATATTACTATGCCTTTACTGTATTTAATTTGGATGATGGTGATAAAAGAAACAACAAAACATTTCTATTTTTCTCCAGTCCCATTTGTGTGGCAATCAGGTTTGCATTAGATTCTTCACTTCCACCTTCCATAGCTCAGGACCAGTAGTAATTTGAACTAAGTGTCAAAAGGGTAAAGAACAGATAAATGCTTGAAACTTAAGCCAGTGACTGAGAGTGATGACAGTGTTTTCAGAGGTTTAAATGAACAAGCTTGCTTTTAATTTTGTATTTTTGCAATCAGGAATAGTGCCCCAGTTGCACTAGAAAAACTCTTAGGGCCCATTTAAGCCTTGAGCATCTCTGAGTGAGTACAACTTCTAACTCTATAAGTTCTAGGAACTGTGGTAAGAAACTGCTTTGCCTATGATAGTTTCTCCTTAAAGGGTTGCTTAAAAATGAAAGTAAACCACATATAAATAAATTTTCATTTGACTCAATTTCTTCTCATGTTGTGATTGAAATGACCTTTTATCCATTCCTAACCCTATTATGCTTCCTGGGCTGCAGTTTGTTAGTTATGTTCTCAGGGCCTTCCTGGGGGCAGATCACCCTGACTGTCTTTAGTTGCCACATCAACCAGGTTCTGGATTCGAGGAGCCACCACCACTGACCTTGGAAAGAAGGACTTCTTCCCTTAACATTTTGACTTAGAACAGGGTAAGTAACTGAGTGCTAGCAGAGAGGTTGTACCTCATGTATTAATTCTCCCTGGCTCAGTATATTTTTTGTATGCAAGAAGTTGAAGTATGTGGAAGGGAAGACTGAGGTAGTTATTGGGTTTCATTTATCTTATCATTTGTTTCCCTCAGGATTGCCTTTGTTTATACTGTCTCTTCAGGCCAAAAATTCCTCCTACAGAAAGCACGCATACACACAGGAATACTCAAATCGGGATTTCTTCCTTCTTACGTTTCCATTTGCTGATTTGGCTTTCTTGTCTATAGCCTGATCTGATATGAGGGCTGGGGTACTTAACCTTCCTTCCATGCTAATGTTGAGTGGGAAGGAGATTTCTTTTTCCTTTGTCAGTTGGGGATTGAATGCCAGAACTCATATCTGCTAAGTAGATATTCTGCCACTCATGATTGGGAAAGAGTTTAACCGTGTAAGTTTGATATCTTCAATGGAATCTTGTTACCTGTGGGGCCGGTATAGAGGGAAAAACAAACCAAACAAGGCAGTTAATTTTAGGTTTAGATTTGGGTAATTGTGGTGATTCCTTTTAACTTCCTGGGTTCTTTTTTGCTTACCTCCAAAGCAAAGTAAGTATACATATTATAAGACATCTTCTGAGTAAAAGCAAAAAATTTAAGAGAGTAGTGTCACGTTCAAATAGTGAAATAACCTACACACATGACTTTGTGTAGTGTTGATCCACTGGTTTTATCTAAATGGAGATCAGTGGAGGAAACTGTTTTTCCCATTCAGATTTTCCAGACTTGGCTCCTGCTACAATGGACCCTAAACCCTGGTCTTAGCTGGAGATAGTCAGTGTCTTCTGGTGGTTATTCCATTCTGTTTAAACTTGGTAAACTTTTTAGCATTTCATCACTAGTAGCGATCACCACATGCTGCATGTAGCCCAGACATGTTTTGTTTGGCCGGAATACTGTTATTTTTATTTTAAATAGAATGGTTTTAGTGAGCATTTATACTGATTTGTCACAGATCTCACCACACCCTGTGCCACATGCACAGCCACTTAGTTTGTGTGATAGGGCTTTGCTTTTTTGGTCTTTGAAGGCATTGAGTGCATAATTCTTATTTTAAACCAAATTAAATAGAATGAAAATCTCTGCAAAGGTTTACCTAGCAGGGCACTGGCAACCTGACCCATTCTTGTTCTAATCCTGGGTTTCTCAACCTCAGCACGATCGAAATTTGGGAGCAGATAGTTCTGTTGTGTGGGGCTATGTTGTGAACTGCAGGGTGGTTAGCAGCCTCCGGGGTTTCACTCCCCTTGTGGCAACCCCCAAACTCCACCGGACTTTGCCAAATGTTCCCTGGGGGCGGAGTTGCCCTGGTTGAGAGCCAGGTGACAGATTTTAGATGGCCTGAGAACTTTAAACATTAAACCAGGCTTGCATATCTAGGGGTAAATTGGATTTCATTTGGGAAACTGAACTACCCTGCTGTTTTTATTTATTTGGGCAGTTGGTTAGAGCAAAGAAAGGTCAGTGGATTAGACCCTTTGGGGTCACTTCTTCATTCTTCCATGACTGCAGCCTGGGAGGCCAGCCACATTTTAAGGACGTGTCCTTGGTCACAACAGGGGACCGTGTGAGACACTGATGCTGTGTTGGGGTAAGCCCACCAGAGCTAGTGGGTAAACAGCTTTGAAGCCCCTGGTCTGGGTTGGTAGGTCAGTAATGTTATCTCTGGGCAAGGAGGCTGAGGCTTCAGGGAAAGGAAAGACCAACTCTGTCATTATTGCCAAAGGCCCAAATGCTTTTAAAAAAAAAAAAAGCAATATGCTTTCAAAATGACAGCTTATCTCAGATCTGCACTGTGGGAAGAGCTCTGAAAAGGATTAACAGTGTGATGTTCCATTTTAATTTTTTCCTTTTCCAAACAAAAATGTCTTTTAAACTTGCCAGTAAAACTTGAGCTTTGGCAATAATCAAACTTACTTATTCATCAGTATACCTAGTGAACATGTTTTAAGGTTTTAATTAACCTATCCAAGTTCTTTATTTCTCTGAAACAACTAGTGGAAAGACCGTGCTTTGGGAATCAGCTTCAGTTAAAATATAACCCAAAATTTCTTAGAAATGGGGCCTTGAGGGGTTCTACTACCTTTCTCTGGCTGCTCTATCTGCTCTTTTGGTTTCCTATACTGGATGGATATCAGGATTTTCTTCGCTAGATTTAAGAAAGAAGTGCCTAGGGATGCTGATTTGGTATTGCTGGGGCCTCATGAAAATTCTCACCCCTCCTCCAATGTGATTCTAACATTTCAGAAGTCTGAAATTATAGGAAGACTAAAAGATCTTGGATATAGTTGTAAATGTTCACTTTTGTTTTCTTTCCCCCATTTTGTGTGAATATTTGTTTATTTTTGAATTTTGAACTTGTGAAAGGATCTTTTAGATATAAGATAATGTATGCCAATCCACTGGACCCAGTATTTCCAATCAGCTTGAAGTTTTACGATGTTTTGACTGGTTTAACTGGAAAACCTCTAGGTTACTCTTTCCAGAAGATGCCTCCCTAGGAGGAATTCAAGTACATTTTAACCTGTAATTTCAAAGAAAAAGCTAGAGAATTACCCAATCCCAAATTCTCAATGCTGCGATCTTCCTTGGGATACAAAGCAAGGGGAAGAGTCTCTTGGTCTTTTTGCAGAAAAGGATGTAGGTCATTGCACAGCTAACTCTCACTCTGTGAGCTTCCTGTCAGATTTGCCTTGGGTTTGTAAAGATAGAATGGGTTTGTTTGCTGTTTGCTTCCAGGGTCTGTGCCAGGTGCCACTAGCGCCACATATTTCCACAGAGAACCTTGATTTTGGCACAGAGTAGTGAAAACCCAAAGAGGAGAATAGAATAAAATGCCTTACTTATTTGGGTAGTACTGGACACTGATCTTCGGGCTTGCTAGGCAGGGCAGGCGCCACATCCCTAGCCCTTTTGCCACTTCTTTCCCTCTCCTTCCTCCCCTTCCTCTCCCCTTCCATCCCCCTCTTCTTTTTTCTCCCTTCTCCTTTTCTCTCTGGTGGTACTAGAGATTGAACTCAGGGCCTTGTGTTTGCTAGCCTGGTGTTCTACCACTTGAGCCATGCACCCAGTCATAGTTTGTTTTTGAGATAGTGTCATGCTTTTGCCCGAGCCAACTTCAGACCACAGTTCTCCTGCCTCTGCCTCCTTAGTATCATGGTGGGGGTCGCCATGCTTGGCCCAAGATAGCTAGAACGTCAAGCTCAAATTTTTAGCTAGCATAGCAGAAGCAATGAAGTGACTGTTTTTTTAGGAAAAATACACAGAGTAATTTGTGGAATATACTATAGTGCATGGAAGCAACACACTAAATGTCATTCATTTGTTCATTTGCCATGTAAAAACATTTTTGCTTTTTTTGGGTGTGGACATTTCAGAATACTGTTTTTAGAGAACATAAAACATCATTTCCCTCTTTTTCCTTGGGAGTACAGATGTCTTATTCTACTTAGTCAAGCTCAGATCATCTTTCTTTGGCATCTGAAATAAGCAGATTATTTGTGTAATAGAAAGGCGTCTCCTCAATGAAAGGCTTTCTACTTCTACTGCAAGTGGTTTCATGTTTTGCTTTTTTGGAGCATCTCCATTTTTACAAAGGAGTTTTTACAGCTTCTACAGTTGTAGAAGACAATATAAATCCCCTAACCAGTTTTTTTTCTTCAGTATTATGGTTATGGTTAAATTGTCTACCCTTAGTTCTTTTTTTTTTTTCCTTCTTCTTTTGTTCTTTAACTGCTACTTTTCAGTCTTGGATGGCCAAGGTTTTAGAAACAAGTTTCAAGAAATTTGTTAATCTGCCATGCTACTGAAGGAAAAGAAAAATGACAGTTAAAAAAGACAAAATAAGTGGAAAATAGTGAGCACTCCTATAATCTTAGCTAATCAGGAAGTAGACACAGGAGGATCAAAAGTTTGAGGTTGGCCTAGGCAAAGAGAGTGGCAAGACCCTGTCTCAGAAACAAAGGAAAAGGAAAAGAAAAGAAAAAAAAGAATAAGGGCTACAATGATAGATCAAGTTATAGAGAGTACTTGTTGAGAATGTTCAAATCCCTGGTTCAATTGTTAGTACCCAGAGAAAAAAGATGGAATAGGAAGATTCTTGGGGGGGGGGCTGATGAAAATGTTCTGGTTATAGGAGTAATACTTTATAAGTTACATACTGTTTATATGAATACATTTATATAATATAATCTTAAAGTTATTTTTAGAAAGGCTAAAAATAATCAGACTAAGTAGAACTTTAGAAAGAGATTCTTTTATGCCTGAGAGATTATTTTCTCATTAGTTATTTTACATACAGCTTTATTTTCCCCTAAGCAGATACAGAACATGGACAAAAAATAGTTGTCATTTAAAAAATATTACCTGAGATATAGAGAATTGGTTATAAAGAAATTTTGTGGCCAGGTGCTCATGACTCACCCCTGTAATCTTAGCTACCCAGGAGGCTGAGATCTGAGGATTGTAATTTGAAGCCAGCCATGCTAGGAAAGTTTGTGAGACTATTATCTCCAGTTAACCACCAGAAAGCTGGGAGTGGAGCTGTGTCACAAATGGTAGCGTGCCAGTTTTGAGTGAACAAGCTAGGGGACAGTGCCCAGGCCTTGAGTTCAAGAGCCAGTACTGGCATGAAAAAAGAAATTTTTGTTGTAAGACCTGGCCATATTTTTCTTATATCTTCTAATCATGAGCTAGGATACTAGAGTCTAAAAACCTTTATCCTTTATACTTAATATTATGATACACTGCAATATTGGTGATGCAGTTGGCTTAGTTACTATTTGCTCTAAACTTGTTCCATTTGATTATTTTCCAGGGTTTTTGTGCTACAGAAACCTTTACTCTATAAAAAGCATTCAAGTATGAATTCTTTCCTGTAAAGCTGTGTGTGTTGGATAAGAAATATTTCATTCTCAATATTATGTAGCTAAAAGTTTCTCACATTTGGATTCAGGATCCTTTGCAAAACACTGCTTTAAAAGTTACATTGCTGAGTGTATAAGTACTTATTTGGCGCCAGTGGGATTAGATACCTATGTGCAAAAAAAAAAATAGGTCTTAATATATGTAGTGTTATTTAAAGATGTTAGCTAAGCATATTTGGTTTTATTGCTGCATGGGAACTTACCTCAAACTCAGTCCATCAGAAGTCTGGATATTCTGGGTGAATTCTCTGCTCAGTCTCTTATCAGCTAAAATACAAAATCTAAGCACAAAGCTGCTGTTCTCATGTGGGGACTCAGGAACTGCAACAACTCACTGGTTGTTGGCAATTTACTTCCTTGAGGTAAAGAGCCAAAGACCTTTCTAGGTAGGCTAAGGACTGCTTAGCTTTTAGAGGCCACCCACATTCCATGCCCACACTCACGCTTCATTTTGACTGTTTTCTCCAGCACACAAAATAATAAATAAATGCATACATACAGATTTAGATTTGCTCAGATCTTTGAACTATGTGTTTTTGTTGAATAGATTTTCTGTCCTTGAAAATTTTTTTTCTTTTTCTTTTTGTGTCTGTTCTAGGTTTGAACTTGGCACACTTCGCTTTTTCATTCAAAGCTAGTGCTCTACCAGTTCTAGCTTTTTGCAGGTTAATTGGAGATAAGAGTCTCACAGTGTTTCTTGCTGGAGCTGACTTGGGACTATGATCTTCAGATCTCAGCATCATAGCATTACAGGCATGAGCTACTGGCTCCTGGCTGAAAAAACTGTAAAGCAGACATGTACTCCAGTTTTTTTTTTTTTTTTGCATGTTTTCTGCCATTTATTCTCTTTAAATTCTAAGTACGAAATCTGAGACAATGCTTGTAGAGACAAATATAGAATGTACTCCAGTTTTGAGTTTTGGAAAATAATCAGACTTCTTTTTTTGGTCAGTGCTGTCCCTCAGCTCTTCAGCTCAAGGTTAGTGCTCTACCACAGCACCACTTCCAGCTTTTTCTGCTTATGTGGTGTTGAGGAATCGAACCCAAGGCCTCATGCATGCAAGACAAGTGTTTTACCACTGAGCCACCTTCCCAGCCCCAGTAATCAGACTTCTAAAATTGAATGGGACTTTACTAGTTATTTTGCATTTTTAGGCTTTCCAAAGATATGTTCTTTGTCCTCAAAGGACATGATAGATATTCTAAATCCTCAGCATAAGAGTATTCTATTTTTAAAAGTACTTGTGTAGTTTTCAGAGAATAACTTAATTGTTGGAAGAAGAGAGTAGTTAAATTTCATCTTTGGAAGAAAAGCTAACTCTGGCTTGCAATAAGGGAGGCATAATAACTTAGAGTGGAGGATGGAAACTTCTTCTGTGTAGGACCAGCTAGTAAATATTTTAGGCTTTCTGGCTATGCTGTTCTCGGCAACTGTTTAACTCTGCCCTGACAGGACAGAAGTGCCCTAGACCATCTGTATACAGATGGGTATGACAGTTGGTAACCACAGGGTGCTAGATTTGGCTCATAAGCAGCTTGCTGAAAGAACTCTGTCTTAGAACACAATGCACTTTAGAAAAGTTACATAATTATGCTTCCTATATAAACAGTATTGTACAGATAATTAGGAATATTTGAAAGCTGGGTTTCTAATGAAACATTGTAGACTTTAGAAAACGTTTATATTATCATAAAGTATATAAAAATGTAATCAGTAGCTTGGCCTGATGGCTCAGGCCTATAATCTTAGCTACTCAGGAGGCTGAGATCTGAGGATCACAGTTTGAAGCCAGCCTGGGCAGAAAAGTTCCCATGAGACTCTTATCTTCAATTAACCACTCAAAAATGGGAAATGATGCTATGGCTCAAGTGGTTGACCGCTAGCCATGAGCACAAAGAGGCTCAGGGACAGTGCCTAGGCCCTGAGTTCAAGCCCCACAACCTACCAAAAAAAATGTAATCAGTAACTCAAAAACATCTTTTAGATGAATCTAATTTGGCAGTGCCTGAGTGTCTGAGTTTGCAGAGCACCCTCAAGAGTGTGGGTGCCTGTATGCAAGGCCTAACTTGAGAGATACGAGGAGAGAGACTTGGTTTTGTGTGTATGTGTGCATGTGTTCTGGGGCTTAAGCTGAGAGCCTGAACTCAGGGTCTTGGCACTGTCCCTTAACTTTTTTCACTTAAGACTGGTGTTCTACCACTTGAGCCCCAGCTCTACTTTCTTTTTTTTGCCCAGGCTGGTTTGGAACCATAATCCTTAGATCTCAGCCTCCTAAGTAGCTAGGAATATAGGCATGAATCACTGGCAATCCACAAGAGACTTGATTTTAAATGTGTTCTACACTATATAAAGATGGAGAACGTAGCCGGGCGCCGGTGGCTCACACCTATAATCCTAGCTACTCGGGAGGCTGAGATTTCAGGGTCGTGGTTCAAAGCCAGACCGGGCAAGAAACTCTGTGAGACTCTTACCTCCAATAAACCACTAGAAAACCAGAAGAGGCACTGTGGCTTAATTGGTAGAGCACTCGCCTTGAGCTGAAGAGCCCAGGGATAGCACCCATGCCCAAAGTTCAAGCCCTATGACCGACAAAAAAAAAAAAAAAGGAGAACCTGAAGAGATTTCCCTACCCCCAGACTCTTTCAATATAATGTGATTTTATAATTATATATAGACATATATAAACATATATATTTATATATTTGGATAATGTACTTCATTTTTGCAGTGCAAATACTTTATCCATAAAACAAGATACCAACACTTATTTCACTCTTACTCCAATAAATACCTGAAATGAATAGGAGAGAAGATTAATATACAAGTTGCTAACTACATCATTAGATCAAACTGCTTAGAGGAGGGATAATGATTTTTTTTTTAAAAAAGAAAAACCAATGAGAACAATCCTAATTTAACTATGGCTTGATTTAGTTTTTTTGGACCTTTTCCTAGGCTAGTGATGCATAGTTTGATACTCTGTGGCAGTGCTGAGCAGAAAGTGAATCCTTGTTCCCCAAGCAGCCTCACCATCACAAGAGGAAGCCCAGGACCCTCTACATTGTTGTGTGTGCTCAGCTATGGTGCTTGGCAGGTGCAGTGTATTAGATGCCTTTCAACTTAGTGTTCTCAATTTATAAAGGGCTCAATGTAAATCCAGGAGTCAGTTAAAACTCAAGTCTCATTTCTTGAAATTTGACAACTCAGTTTGTATTATTTCTAGATGCATTTAGCTGAAAATAATAAATACTGGACAGAATATAGACCTTGGAGTGAAAGTAGAGGATGAATTGTGTTTATTTTGTTCAATTCATTAGACTCAGCATAGCTTACAATTTTTTAAACATAATTTGATTAATTATTTAATGATTCCTCTTTCATTTTTGTCAGTGTTATGGCTTCTATACAGAATCTGTTCTATTTCCACTTAGCTGGCACTTAAGAATTCAACTGGGGAAGTGGAGGCATGGCTCAAGTGGTAAAGCACCAGTCATGAGTGAAAGAGCCTAGCATGATCATGAGGCCCCAAGTTCAAGCTCCAGTAATGGCACAACGGGGAAAATAAAAGAATTCAGCTGGGCACTAGTGGCTTATACCTATAATCCTAGCTATTTGGGAGGCTGAGAATGGGAGGATTATTATGGCCAACCTGTGTAGATATTGCAAGATCCTTTTGTAACCAGTACTTGTACTTGTGGTTGTACAAGCCTGTCATCCTTGCTTCATGGAAAAGTGGTAACAAGAGGATTGCTGTTCCAAGTCAAGCCCATGCAGAAAAGTCAGAGACCTCATCTTGAGAGAAGAAGCGAGGTGTGATGACATGTGCCTGTCACCAAGGAAGCCAAAAATAGGTGGATTATAGTCCAGGTATGTCCATAGATAGGAAGTGAGACACTTTCAATAATGACCTGCACAACAAGGATGGAGTGATAAAATGCCTGCGTAGTATAAGACCCTAGCTTCAAATTTAGTACCACTCCCATCAAAACAGTTTTTTTTAAGGAGTTTAAAAATGAGATTTCCAAAATTACAAAGCACAGGCCAACAATGTTGTTTAATTAAGTGATTAATGAGGGAACAAGTAATATGTTTGGCCAGTTCACAAGAGGATTTGAAGAATAAGACACATCTGTCTATTTGTCTTCTATCATCTATCCCTATCTGAAATGCTGAAATAAATGTGCTGGCTTATAGGAATTGATTACTGTCTTACATGGCAAGAAAGTAAATGTCCTTGTCAGTCAAGGAGACCATTTGGATTGTTACTAGGCAAAATTTTTTTGGTCTGCTGTGGACAGGAGTTACTCGATTAACTGTGTGTTTTTCTCAAGTCAGTTCTTAACTCTGAAGAGCTGTGAAGTAGTTTTAGTTCAGCAGGGTCTCAAACTTCTTAGTTTCAATAGTTTTTGACTTTTAAAAGTGGAAGACTTCACTGGGTGCTGGTGGCTCACGCCTGTAATCCTAGCTACTGAGATCTGAGGATCGTGGTTCAAAGCCAGTCCGGGCAGGGAAGTCCGTGAAACTCTTATCTCTAATAAACCATGGGAAAACCGGAAGTGGCGCTGTGACTCCAGTGTTAGAGTGCTAGCCAAATGAGATGAAGAGCTGAGGGACAGCGCTCAGGCCCAGAGTTAAAGCCCCATGACTGACCAAAAAAAAGTAGAAGACTTCACTGGGTGCTGGTGGCTCACACCTGTAATCCTAGCTACTCAGAAGTCTGAGGAGATCTGAGGATCCTGGTTCAAAGCCAGCCTGGGCAGAAAAGTCTTACCTCCAATTAGCCACCAGAAAACTGGAAGTGGCACTGAGGCTCAAGTGGTAGAGTGCTAGCTTTGAACACAAAGAGGCTCAAGGACAGCTCCCAGGTTCAGAGTTCAAGCCCCACGATCACCACCACCAACAACAAAAAGTTGATGGTGAATAATTATTATAGAATTAGCTTTGAACTCACAAACATACTGAAAAGGTCTGCTACTCTCTTAAACACACTTTGATACCACTGGCCTAGTTAAAAACAAAAAAGTCAATGTCGCCAGATATGGCTGACTACACTTGGAATCCTAGCTACTCAGAAGGCTAAGATCTGAGGTTCTTGGTTTGAAGCCAGCTGAGGCAGGAAAGTTCATGAGTTTTGTCTCCAATTAACCACCAAAAGCTAGAAGTAAAGCTACGTCTCAAGTGATACAGTGGTAGCCTTGAGCAGAAAAACTCTGGGACAGCTTCCAGGCCCTGAGTTCAAGCTTTAGGGGATACACACACACACACACACACACACACACACACACACACACACACACACACACACACACACACACACACACACACACACACACACACACACACACACACACACACACACACACACACACACACACACACACACACACACACACACACACACGAGTCAATGTCAAAGATAAGCCTTGGAGGGAGACACACACACACACACACACACACACACACACACACACACACACACACACACACACACACACACACACACACACACACACACACACACACACACACACACACACACACACACACACACACACACACACATGAGTCAATGTCAAAGATAAGCCTTGGAGGGTCTGTTAGATTACAGTTGAATTTCCCTTAACAGGATACATAGTAGTTACCCGTTCTTTCTTTGTTTTTTATTCCTGACAATATTCCTTTCTCTGAAAAATGTTGCTTTGCCTAGCATGGGGAATTTTCAAGGCTGTTCTGAAACTAAAACACCTAATTTTTTTTTTTTTTTTTTTTTTTTTTTTAGTAATAAAGCTAGTATGGGCTCACTGGGAAAAAGTGAAGAAATAGGAAAATACATAGAAATAGAGAAAAATCTTAGGAAGTTTTAAGAATGGTTTTGATTACCTGTTATCCACACTTTTTAAATACTTCCCTCCATTCAGTGTCATAAGCACAAAAATCACACGAAAATGTTATTAAAACCTGTATTAGGGCTGGGAAGGTGGCTCAGTGGTAGAGTGCTTGCCTTGCATGCATGAGGCCCTGGGTTTGAATCCTTAGCAACCAAATAAGCAGAAAAAGCTGGGAGTGGTGCCGTGGCTCAAGTGGTAGAGTTCTAGCCTTGAGCTGAAGAGCTGAGGGACAGCGCCCAGGCTCAGAGTTCAGGCCCCACCACTGACAAAACAAAACAAAAAGACTGTATTAAACTTCTTAGAGGGCTCTATTTTTTTTTTCTTTCTTTTTTTTTCCTGCCAGTCCTGGGGCTTGAACTCAGGGCCTGGGTACTGTCTTTGAGCTTCTTTGTTCAAGGCTAGTACTCTACCACTTGAGTCACAGCATCACTTCCAGCTTTTTCTGTTTATATGTTACTGAGGAATTGTACCCAGGGCTTCATGCATGCAAGCCAAGCACCTGCCACTAAGCCACATTCCCAGCTCTCTATTTCTTTTTTTGTTCTTGGCACAGGGCAATCATTTTTCTAATGTTTTCTATCACAATTATTTTATTGTTTCTTTAAAGCTGTATTTTCTCAGAAAAAAGTCTTAGCAATGAAGTAAATGGTTTAAAAGGTGTATAATTTTGATATTTTTGGATAAGTGCTGCTACTGTCCTTCAGAAAGGACCTGTCTGTTATGATTCATGATGGAAAGGTCCTGTCTATTAGTATTTATAATGAGAGGGTTGTGTGGCTCTTTACTTCTCCAGTGCTTAAAGTGAATGTTTCTTTTGCTCACCTGGAATTGAATTGGTAATTGCTTAGCACATTTTATTTTTAATTTTCATTTAGAATTTTTGTCAAGCAGAACTCTTTTCCTTAGGCCATATATCGATATTACTTTCTCAAATGGTCTTTCTGCCCATGTATCTATTTAAATATTAATGTTTTAACTGAGTGTGCAATGGTCTTTAGCAATTTTTCAGGAATACAATGAACAATCAAGAAATCCACTGGAAGAATACTTTGGAGGTCTCTCTAGGTACAAGTAAAATGACCTAGTGTATTTCCCTCTAATTAAGGTTCTCTGGCTGCAACTTGGCATAATTAGTTATCGTAACTTGTTCTTGCCTCATTATTTGCAGGAAAACTTGGGACTAGCAGGAAAACTTCAGACTAGCTCTTGTCATTTCATCACTGGCTTGCATTTCCTGGAGTTTGTGTTAGTGGTTTCTTATTCTTTATGGTTTTCTGTTGTTGGTTAGACTCTTAACAGGGAAGATTTTCCTGCAGGCAGAGAGAGCTGGGAGATGATATGTGGTTTTTCCATCAGACTAAACTTGTTTGGAAGAGCAAGGAGGTAGAACAATGAAATAATCCAAATATTATGAGGACAAAGGGAAAAGTTTATAATGCAGTGGCTTATGTGATAAAAGAAATGTTATCCCTGATCTATTTTGTTTATAAATGGTGTTGTAAAACAGATACTCGAATGCTTAGCTAAAATGCTTACAACATTCTCTGTAGGGCACCTAGTTTTATAAAATGCTGTTGTCTGAGTCTGATCAGCTTCACGTCAGTGCATCAGAAGTCAATATTAGGGGAAAGGGAGATATCTTTTACCTTGCATGCTTTAGATTTGTTTTACCTTTAAGCAGAAATAGATCCTCTTCTAAGCGTAATAAAACTAATTTTAGGTGGAATGCCTGTATTAGAATGTTGTACAGCAGTTTCCAGCTCACATAGGGAAGGAAGGACACTTATTATTATAGTTCTCCTCAAATTTTATTTTTCTGGGAGTCTGTTTTGAAATTCTGCCCCTGTCCATTTAAAAACTAACAAAATGCGCACATACATCCTGTAACACTCTAGAATGTACTTATTGACAGGTAGGTCCCTGTTCACTTAATTGGGAAATGTGGTTTGGCCCAGTGGCACAGTGGTTGCTACAAAGTATTCTCTGGAATGAGGACAAAGATCTGAGGAGCAAGTCATGACTATATCCTACTGAAATATTAATTTATCTTTTTCCTAGCCTGGGAAAATGGATACTTCTTCCTAGCTATTCCTTAGTTCCTAGATGCAATTCAGATCCAGGATACTAGGCTCTGTAAAGTGATGGTAGATGTGAAATTTCCAACAATGTTAAGTGCAAAAACATCACATCAACCGCTCCTGCGAGTAAACATTATCATCAATGTAAAATAGGCCACAAAGTGGTCTGTCTTAACTTTCTGTTTTTTCTGTGTTTTCTTGACTTGCACTGGCAAAAGCTTGTGAAATAGCTTTAAAATGAAATGGAATAATGATTATAAACAGTATAAGCATTCATTCTCTGCCCCTACCCACTCCCCACCATAGCTGGTAAACTTCTAGATTAAAAACATTCAATATTTTTTTCACTAGTGATAAACGTAATAGTTTTTTTTTTTTGGGGTGTTGTTTGGTTTTGTCCGTTGTTGGGCCTGAACTCTGGGCCTGGGTGCTGTCCCTTAGCTCTTCAGCTCAAGGCTAGTGCTCTGCCACTTGAGCCACAGCACCACTTCCAGCCTTTTCTGCTTATGTGGTGCTGAGGAATTGAACCCAGGGCCTCATGCATTCAAGGGAAGCACTCTACCACTGAGCCACCTTCCCAGCCCCAATATAGTAGTTTTGATTGAAGTAAAATTATTTGAAAGGAAAAGAAGGTGGAACAATGAAATGATCTAGATATTATCAGGAAAGAGAGAATTTATATTACATTGGTAATATAAACTTATGTTATAGATTTTTCAGTTTAAGAAATATAGAACTCTTCTTTGACAATATCTGATTTAACTAGTCTCCATTACTTCATTTACTATAAAAATTATAGGTAGCATATATGACTTATGGATTCAAACCCAGTTTCTAAAACATAACCTCATAAGTTTTCAATTTTAAGATTGGGAGCTGCTATTTGGCTTATGTTTACTGAGGTTCATACATGTACATTGTTTTGTCCTATTGAAGGAACATTTAATACCCAAACTTAAAAATAATATTTGACAAAGTATATGCTAGAGTAATAAAGCTCTTTAAAAGTGAGAGTTGTTTTCATTTTGTTTTTAAAAGTATTCAACAGAAAGCCTTTATATTATCAGTTGTCAAGAAGAAACAATACAAGTTAGAAGGGCAAAGTTTCAAACCACATATTCCAGCTTATGTTGCATAGAAAGCTCTATAGAGTTTTAGTGTACTGACAGACTAGAGGTTCAAATGCAGGTCTGCACTGATCCTCACATTTTAGATGGTTGTCTGACATAGCCTGGCCTGTCAGTTACTAAGACACACGGCCCTTCCCCCACTTCCTACTCCCTGCACACCCATGCTAGCTAGCACTGCTTATCAAATGTGACATTCTTTCCTATCCAGCCTGGACATAGCCTCAGAGTCCTCAAAGCCCATTCCGAGCCACAGCTAGCAGTTCTGGAATCTAAGTAGTTTGGCATTGGACATAGCAGAATTAAAAAAAAAAAAGACTATCATTAACATTCTTTAAGAGATCAACTTCCATTGTTTAATTCAACTGGAATTTTATTTCTTTCTAGCAAAGCTTCCCAGTCTTCTAGAGTGTGGTGATTTCTTCGTAATTACAAAAAGTAAATTACAGATTCCCGTGTGATCATGAAATCAGTAACACTTAAAAGTGATTTCCAATTTTATTAATTACATTATATACATGCATTTGGGAAAATAAGCATTCACATGTGTGTGAGGATTCCTTCTAATATTTCTTTCCCTCCACTCTCTCTCAAGAATAGAAACCAGAAGTCATTACTCTTTACTACAGTGTCTTCTTTTCCCCTTGGTATCAGTTAAAATTCCATAAAGTTGAATCAAGTTTTTGTTTTCAGGGAACTCATCCATGTTTTCCTACTGGGTGCTGTGGAGTCTCAAGATCCCAGGAGAGCTCTCAAAGGAATCCTTTTCCTCCCTGACACCCCTTTCAACTTTATACAGGCTCATGGATTCATGAGATCTCACTTGCATAAAGGATTTCACAGCAAAGAGAGAAAAAGGAAACCAAAAAACCCTAATGATAATCTCCTTCCTGTTATCTTACACACCATTAAATTCAGTGCCTGCACATTGTGTGTGTTACTTTATTAATTAAGCTGAAGCTAGCACGGAGGAGGACTTTGATTGTCCCAAGACTTGCAGTCCGAGACTCTTTGTCCTACCTGCTGCCTTCTTCAGACCAAAGGAGGGTGTAAACTGACACCAGCTCCAGCTGTGAGCACAGCACACATTTAATATGGGAAGAAAAATTGTGTACATTTTAATACCAAGGGACTCAAATCTTATTTCCCTCTTGAGCAGAGGGTTTCTGGATGTACATATTTATAAGTGTTTATTTTGGTTGAATATGATCTGTCATTATTTAGAGGATGTTGAAGGATGTGAAGCTTATTGTCACTATTTTTAATTTAATTTTCTTTTAAAACAATAGCTCATACCAAAGTCAGAAGAGTTCCCTTCTTTTTATTTAACCCCTATATGCCCTCTCTTTAGTGTTTAGGATTTTGTCTTGTCCCTATTTTAAGAAGTGTCCAAGCCAATCTCTCACCTCTTTCCCAGATTTTGCTATCAGAGCTTCAAGGCTCATTTTTCAGCAGAAGTTCCCTATTGGTATTATTAAATCAACATGCCATCCAACATATCAGTCTTACTACACTAATCAGTGTACTTTAGGCTACCTTTTTCTTTTAGTATCAGTCAAATATTATACTTCTATGTATTTTTAGCTACCTTTTCTGCCAAATATTGCCAAACTTAAGTTTACCCAGGAAGATGGAGGCTATTGGTGACCCAGGAAAATATGTACAGATGTCTCCTGACAGCTTGCAGAAAATACTATGTTAGATCTTAGCCCCATACTTGACGCGGCATCCCCTCACCTATGTTCATTAGTTAAGTTCTTTTGGAATAATATGGGATGTTAAATGTTTCCTGTTTGGATTCTTTTTCAGTTGGAAGAGCCAGGCAAGGTTGGCTGCTATTGAAATCCCTGGACAGGCCTCTTTCTTCTTTACCACTGAGGAAAGTCACTTACAGAGGTGTTTTCCTGTTAATCGTAGCAAAGCAAAACAAAGCAATTGTTCTTTCTTTAAGGGGGGCAGTATTGGGATTTGAACTCAGGAACTTGAGCTTGCTGGGCATGTGCTTTGCAACCTGAGCTGTGTTTCCATCCCCATTCATTTATCATAAAGGGTCTAGCATTTTTAACCCAGGTCTGTCGTTGGCTTCTGGCTTATGATCCTCCTACCTAGGGCCGCCTATGTAACTGTGATCACAGGTATATACCACCATTCCAGGCTTATTGATTGAGATGGAATCACACGAACTTTTTGCCTGGGCTGTCCTCAAACCATGATCTCTCTGACTTCTGATTCCTCAGTATCTGAGATTACAGTCATTAGCCACCACAGCCAGCCTCAACCTTATTTTTTGCCATGGAATATGCTTTTGGTCTGAACAGACTGACCAGTTCTAGAGTTTTAATATACTTGGAGTCATACAAAATATAATCTTCTGTGACCAACTTTTTCATTTACTACAATGTATTTTCAAAGACTCATTCATGTCATAGAGTATATCAATACTTCTTTCTTTTTATTGCCAACTAATATTCCATTTTATGGATATGCCACATTTTGTTTATTCATGGACATGGGCTATTTTTCTACTCTTTGGAGTTGATGAATAATGCTGTTATCGACATTTATGTATACATTTTTATGTGAACATATGTTTTCACTTCTCTTAGGTACATACCTAAGTATGGAATGGCTGGGTCATATGGAGACTATATGTTTAACATTTGGGAAACTGCCAAACTGTTTCCTAGAATTTACTGTACCATTTTATATTGCTGAAAGATATGAAAGAAGGTTCTAATTTGTTCACATCTCAGGTATTTCTTAAACTCCTAAATTGTTGTTGTTGTTGTGTTTATGAAAACTTTTGTCTTGGTAGTAAGGGAGTGGGGTGCTGAATGATAGTTTTGGGGGAAATGAAATGAGTGAAAAATAAATGATTTCCAATTGGCTGGGTTGCAGTTTCGGAAGCCTCTCAGCCCCAAGCCTACAAACCTTCCTGTTTGACTGGATATGACATTACCAGGAATTTTGCTTTCCTGCCTTTTTTTCTCCCTGCAGAAAAAAAGAAAAAGAAATACGAACTATGTATTTTCCTTTGTTAGACATAGAGAGTTCAAACAAACATACAGGACCCTGAGTTATTAACAATTCCACAGGAACATGGATTTGGTATATGCCCAGAATCATCTCTCTAAAATCACTCTCTTGATGCTTCTCCTGAGCTGTTCTTCACCGGAGCGTAACCTAAGAGCTGAATCAAGGTCTGTTCAGTGGGTGTTTGGAAAAGAAATGGTGGCTGGATGCTGGTCAGCTGGCACAGGCTCTTGGCAGGCCAGCGTCAGAACATGTCTTGCAAGCAGCAGCCACTGCAGGCTTGTTAAAGGCCTGAATTAGGCAAAGGGGTTTGCCTTTTTTCCTGTCTGGGCTCAGGATAACAAGGCCTCTCAAAATCTACCATGGTGGTAAACAAGCTAGTCAACAAGGCCTGGAAATGTCCCAGTGTACCAGCCAGACATGAAACTCATGGCTCTTTTGCCCTGTGTAGCAGATCTGGAAAGGAGGCTGCTGGGTGGGGGGGGGGGGGGGGGAGGGGGGGGCTAGGCTAGGAAGACGACCAAGAAATATTGTGATATGTAGATGTTTTACGTCTTACTGTCTTCTAGCTGTAGTGGTTACTTTTGGTCACATTGACAGTAAGCAGCTTGATTATTATTATGATTATTATTATATATTTTAACAAAATGACACTGCAGTCAAGAAGGCTCTTTTGACAGCCTCTCTTGAGTTTCCCTCCATTTTTCTTTTTGCAAAGCAGGACTTCGTAAATGATGGGTTTGTTTAGATCCTGTTCAGGTTTTCTCCTTTTTTGCCTCATATACCTGCTGTGAGCCTGCTACTCTTCTCATGAGTAAGCTTTGCTACACAGTTAGAGTCTGGAAGGTGAGTGTTGTCCAATCACTGTTATGTCTGTTTTGACTCCTTTTTCCTTAAGCCCCAATCTCCACTGAATTCCTAGAATCCTTCTCCCAGACTCCTTGTACTCAAATCAAGCAAGGACCTAGGTTTCTAGTTTCACTCCATTAAGAGCTGATCATCTCAGACACATTCTTTCAATGTTCTGTTGTATCTGTATCTTGCTTCCATTAAAATGAAGTTTGGTGTGTGTGTGATAGGTTTGGACATCTTCCTGTTAATTACACTCATGTGAATAATCTACTTCTTTATTAAGCCTGTTATTTTAAAGAATAGGCCAAAAAAAAAGGATTTTGAATACATCAATTTCAAGGGTCCATTTCATATTTCCATGTAACAGTGGAATGCTATTAATATAAAAGTTGATGTTTTGGTTGGTGCCAGTTGCTCACGTCTTTAATCCTAGCTACTCAGGAGGCTGAGATCTGAGGATTGAAATTCAAAGCCAGCCTAGGCAGGAAAATTTGTGAGACTCATCTCCAATTAACCACCAAAAAGCTGGAAGTGGAGCTGTGGCTCAAGTAGTAGAGTGCTAGCCTTGAGCACAGAAGCTCAGGGATAGCACACAGGTCCTGAGTTCAAGTGCCAGAACCAACATAAAACAAACAAACCTATTTTAAAAACTTGATATTTTACATTGGCTAACATTTATTGTGTATTTTAGTAGTAATTAGTGCATTTGGTTACAATTGCAACTAAATAATTCAATTATAAGTACTATATAAATATATATGTTTTTGGACTTTTTGTCCGCCGTGGGGCCTGAACTCTGGGCCTGGGCACTGTCCCTCAGCTTTTCAGCTGAAGGCTAGTGCTCTACCATTTGAGCCACAGCGCCACTTCTGGCTTTTTCTGCTTATGTGATGCTAAGGAATCGAACCCAGGGCTTCATGCAGGCAAGTACTCTACCCCTGAGCTACCTTCCCAGCCCCTATTTTTTGACTTTTATATTTTGGCCCAGTCATGGCTTGACTCAACTGAAAGTTGATATTTCCTTCCTAAACTCTCCTAAATAGGAATTATAGCAGCTTTCAATTTTCTTAAAACAGATGTATGAAACATACTTGCTCATTTTGCATTGTGTTTAACCTGATCTTGGGAGAAGATAATTGTGAAGAGGGTTGGTTCTTAGGGCAGTGGTGGTGAATAGGATTCCAGGGCCTTTTTATGTTATAGACCACAGTAGACTCCGAGACTTCCTCTCCTGCCAAGCTCAGAGCCAGCTCCCTGTGTGTGACAGACTGATTTCACAGGGTAGTAAAAATTTAGAACATATCAAGAGCCAGTCATCATAATGCTTTGTACAGCCACTTTCAACTAGAGCACTTTGATTGTTATTGCACGACAGAAAATATTTATGGACATTTTCACTTTTGATGGATTCAGGATAATGTCAGTGTAGTTTATAGAAGGAGTTAGTAGAAGTCTGATGCTTCTTTTAAATAAAACATGTTTTATGCTGTCCATCATGGCATTTAAATGAAAAGTAATTAAAATAGTTTTATTCAGTTCTTTTTTTATTGAACTAGCCAGCTTTCAGATGTTATTCCACCATTTGTGGGCTGGTAGTTACTTAACTGTGTAGGACAACAGAAGGATAGAACATTTCTGTCATCACAGAAAGTTCTACTGTACTGTAGACATTTTTTTTCTGCTATGGAAACTATAAGCAAGACATTAATCAGGAAAACAAAAGTTTTGCCTAGGTGAGTTCAGGTATGTGGTAGTGCTATCTGTTCCTAGCATAGAATGAGAATAGTCAATGGACATGGCGTTTTCACTGGATTAATGTTCCCTTGCTGTATTTTCTTTGTTTCTTAAGGGTTGTGAATATTCAGTAGTGAGACTTGTTTCTATATTCAAAGGCAAGTTAAATACTCTGAAATAGAATATTGATGATCCCGAATTTATAATGAGTTGTTTTATGATATTTTCACTTTGTTATTGATTTTACTAGGGTATAAATGTTTTTTTTAAACCTATGAAACTTTTGACTGAAGCTAGGTTTATTGATATGTAAACTCATTGTAAATTGAGGAGCATCTGTATAGCATAATCTACCATTCCTTTTCATTAGTATTGATACTTCCAATTCTATATTTAAGAGTGTGATGAAGATAAATTAAAATTATGCTAAGATTAGATTATCATTATTAGCCTTATCTCTTGTAGTGCATAAATGTATGATCATGTTTCATGTAATATAGACATGTATTTGTTGGGGAGTTAGATTTCCTTTTGACTTTAATATATGTCTATTGGTTTAGTACTTTAGAGATTTTTAAGTCTAGATAATTATAAACTGTGTTGAAATTGGAATTTATAAGTTACCAATTTATAAGCAAAAGAATTGAGCATAGAATTCAAAAGACACCCAACTATCACATTTTTTAATTTGTGGAAACTAAACCTAAAGGACAAATATTCTCAGACATGTTCTTACATATATAGATAAATAGATAGATAGATAAATGTATATATAAATAGATGTATATCCATAGAACATGATTCTAACTATGTGACTGTTTAATGGAGTGATGAGGAATGGAGGGGGTAAAGAAGAATAGAGGGTGAGTAATTTTAGAAAACAATTATGTACAAAGATGGCATAAGGAATCTCAGTGAAAGCTGTTATCAGTAAGGGCTTGGGATGGAGGACAAAGAGAAAGTAATAGAGAAGGCTATCTTAATTAAATTATATAATTGGACACAAATCTCCACAACTACAATGTTATTAATGCTTTTTGGTGTCTAAAACTTTATGCAGACCATATGATATGGACATATAACCTGCTAGTATTCAAAGAAGTTTCTAGTAGAGTGACAGAGAAGTGACAATTATAGGCAAGAAAGAGTCTTGTCTATGTCAGTATTCTTTCTTTCATTTTCACTAACTTGAATAACTCTCAGTGTATAGGGAATACATACTTGTGTCTATTCTAATGTTGGTGTTTGGAGTAATAGTGCCTATATTGAATTTGTATGTAAATTCCTTTCCACACTTACGCCTATTCTATAACTACGGTGTGATGCTAGAGATGTATTTAATATCCCCTGAGCCTACCTCATCACAAGCCTATTTTCAGAAACCCTGTAGGTATTGTTTGTTGTGTAGGTTGTCTTATCTTTTCTTCCCTCCCTCTTTCTATCCCTCTCTCCCTCCCTCCCTCTCTTCCACTCTCTTTCCTTCCTCCCTCCCACTTTCCTTTCCTCCTTCATTCCCTCCCTACCAGTTGCTCTTCTTTCTTCCCTCCCTGCCTCCCCTTCCCTCTTTCTCTCTTGACCCCTCCCTCCTTTTCTCTACCTCCTCCCCCTTTTCTCTCTTTCTTTCATAAATCTTTTCCTGAGGGCTGGAAAAACTGACTCTATAGCAATTAACCAGTGCTTGGCCCAACCCTCTGGTGAGCCCTGTGGCATACTTGGTGAGTATCCTGGTTCTTGTTGCATTGTTGTCTTCTTGGATGATTAGTTATCTCTAGACCAAACATGTACTGTGTAATTTTTTGTTTATTATTTTTGTTAACATTTCAAGGTGCTAGAAGTTGAATTTTCTCTATTAAAATAACTTGTGCCTGTTATTGAACAATGAACTGGCTTACGGTATGATTTCTCATTAGCCTTACTTGTTATTGCCTCCAACAGTTCTTTATTAGTCTGAGTTCTCCGGAGAAACAGAGCCAACAGGAAATATATAGATATGTAGGAGGGGATTTATGCCCTCTCTAAGCTAGAGGTTGTTTTATTCAGCCTGAGTCTGAAATCCTGAGCATTAAGGGAGTCAGTAGTGATCTGATAGAGTGACTGGGTAAACTTACTGCTGGCCGCTTCTTCATGTAACTTACTTGTGCTTTCAGGGCCTGCTCAAGCCCATCATGTGTTTATTAATTCCAGTGGTGATAGAGGGTTGTTGTGCACACCCAACTTTATGGTTTAGTAGTTTACAATGGATAGCTCAGGTCACAGGGTAACTTGTTGGTTCACGGTCGAGTATTCGTTTTCTACCTACACCTAGTAGCAAGCCAAAAGGTGTCTCTAAAAAGGAGAGTTATGTGATGGCATGGCCTTGCTCTAAGTAATTCACCTATGGAGTCTCCCAAGGTTCCAGAGCATCTGCATCGTCGGCTGAGGACACTTCCGACCCTTTTACATTTATTGATTCAAAATGTCCCACATGTCAAAGCATCTGGCACAGCAGCCTGGATCTGTCGCTGAGCCTTCTCACAATCCGGGTCCCACTCAACTTGCAGTTTCAGATTACTTGTTTAGTGGACTGGGGTAACACTCAAATAGGAATGTGTTGGCTCCAAAATCCCAATAGAGGTACAGATGCAACAATTTATTCTTCAGCTTAGAAAGAAGTATCATGACCATGCCACACACTACTGGACCCTAATTTTGCTAAGGTAGATGACACCTTGAGTGTTATATTTGTGTTCCATTCTCTAGTATGCCAGTGTTTACATCAGTAATTCTAGAGTAGCCACTACTGCTTGCTTACTAGACCCAACCAACAGAATGTCATCCATGTAATGGAACAGTATGATAGCTTGTGGAAGGGAAGGTGATGGAGATTCTTGTAAACTAATCTGTAACATGAGGCTGGGGGCTGTGTGTCACTAAGTAGAAGTACATTACCAGCTGAAAGTGAGTTGTTTTTTGGTGGGCCTTCTGGGTATTGTGGAGAGAAAGGTACTTGTCAGATAAGTAGCTACATTTTAAGTACCAGGAAGAATGTTAATGGTCTCAAGCAATGAATCCATATAGTGACTGCCATTAGGATCACCACTTCATGAACATTATGGTAATCTATTCTCATTTTCCAAGAGCCTTCTATCTTTTTTTTAGGCTTAATAGGAGAGTTGAACAGGATTATAGTACCATTTACCACCTGTGCATCATTCATAGCCTTGATTTGACATCTCTCTTCAGTTTGTCTAGAAATCCAGTATTGCTTTTGATCTACTCTTTACCCAGATAGAGGTGGTTCTAATGGCTTGCATTTGCCCTTCTCACCATCATTTTATTTTGCTAACACATAACTGGTTTGATTCATAGGCTCACCACTGAAGGCCATTTCCCTTAGAATGAATCATACCTTGAATTTACACACACACACACACACACACACACACACACACACCCCTCTTTTGAGACAGGCTCTCACTATGTAACTGAGACCTGAATAATAATAATAATTATTATTATAAATTTATTTTTTGAACTGCTGTCCCTCAGGTCTTCAGCTCAAGGTGCTCTACCACTTGAGCCACAGTGCCACTTCTGGTTTTCTCATGGTTAATTGGAGATAAGAGTCTCACGGACTTTCTTCCCTGGGCTGGCTTTGAACCAAGATCCCCAGTTCTCAGCCTCCTGAGTAGCTAAGATTATAGGCATGAGCCACCGACCCCTGGCTGAGACTGGAATTTTTGATCCTCCCGCTTCAACCTCCTGAGGACTGAGGTTACAAGTTTGCACTACCATGACTGATTCTGAATCACCCATATCTGATTAGATGATATTTAGATGGGACTCTACACTTAAGATTTTTTAGTTGATGTAGGACCAGGTTAAGAACTTTTAGTCTGTTGAGCTGGAAGGTGTGTGTTTTTCATCAGAGAAGGATATGAATTTTGAGAAGTCAGGAGTAGAATGTTACGATCTGAATTTGTCCCTCAAAAACATGCATGTGCATTCCTAGTCACCAAGGTAGTGGTACTAGAAGATGGGTATCTGCGGGTGGTGATCCTAATGTCCTTATAAAATGCCTCCAGCTGTTGCCTTTCCTCTCCCACCACTGATGAAGCTATAAGAAAGTACCATCCTATGAACCATTTTAAGGCCTGGTTGACTTAATCTGATAACAAATCTGTGGCACCTTGATCTTCATCTTTTCAATGTCTAGAACTGTAGGAAATAAATTTTTGTTTAAAAATTACTCAGTCTAAGGTAATTTGTTGTATTAGGCTGAACATTCTAAAATGCTTATGATGGATCCATTGATACTAATTAATTGCTTTCCTTCTGAAGCCAGAAATGAATGTGGTTAGTGACACAGCACTGTTGAAATAGTTTTTTTTTTCTTGCTAATGAAAATATAGCTTGGCGTCTTCCTTTTTCTTTCTGTTAGCTTCTTGTCTACCCTACCCCAACTCTACCAGTTTGTTTATCTACTTCTGTTAGCTGGTGAGTACTCTTACGGGTTTGAGGATTCTGGATCTGCTGGGGGTGGGGGAGATGCAATGTAGGGCTGGATTTGGCAGCAGAGATCCTGAGTTAAGCCTGTCCTTGGGACAGCTTTGTCACTGCTAGGTCTGATGTTTGATCCATTTTCCTTCTTTGTAAAACAAGTATTAAAGCATCTGTCTTTTAGGACTTCCTAGAGAGGGATCATGAAGATCAAAGGAAAAGTCATATAGAGAATCATCTAGCATAGTGCTATAAACTATGAAATTCTTGCTGTTACAAATGGTAACTGCATTGCCTGCAGATTATATTTATACTTATTTAACCCTCTTATTGACGTGTCATGAAACTCAATCCTCATGGCACTGGGGAACTAAGAGCATTTAATGACAAGGAGTTAAAGGTAATATGCTTAAAATATTTTAGTTGCCCAATGATAATTAAATAGCCAACTTGGTGTTTCTGAATACTTTCAAGTAATTTGAGTCTGGAGCTCAGAATATTTTCCTTTCGTGTATTTTTGGAAGAATCAGGACTTCCGGTTGTTAGAGGGTTATTGCAATCGTACATAGCTCCTTGATCATCTGTTGTCTGTGATAACTAGGTTTGTATTTTTGTAAGAGCTCAGGGAAGGCACTAAGCATTCTTTTTCTTACTGGCTGTTGTATCAGAAATATTTTTGTTACAGGAAAGTTTAAACAAAGGTATATTCAGAAGAATACAGGATAGTGCTGGTATCTATAAGGAAAGCTAGAAAACACCAGTGGCTTTGAGGATTTAGGATTCTAGGCAAAGAATCTACTCAGCTCATCTTATGCTCAGCATCCATTCTGTGCTGAGTACCAACATATTTTTGATGAGATTAGGGAAAGAGTGATTATGAAAACAGTGCAAGCAAAGGAAGTGAAGGGCTGAATGATATGTTGGATGGAACACACTTGTAGTCTTATCTACTTGGGAAAAAGAGGTAGGACAAGAAGTCAGCCTGGGCCACAACATAAGACCTTATCTGAAAAACAAACTAGAAATGCAGAAAGACTGAGGCATAGATCAACTGGTAGCACTATTCTCCCAAGCACAGGCCCTGATTTTGAGTCTCAAAGACTTAAGAGTTGCAGAGGTATATATATATATATGTGTGTGTGTGTGTGTGTGTGTGTGTGTGTGTGTGTGTGTGTGTGTGTGTGTGTGTGTGTGTGTGTGTGTGTGTGTGTGTGTGTGTGTGTGTGTGTGTGTGTGTGTGTGTGTGTGTGTGTGTGTATGTATCATTATAAAATCAGAATGGTAGATAAGCAAGTCCAACATACTTCTTCAGGATTGGAAGTTCTCTGGAACTAGAGATGCAATTTAATTTGCTTATTTACCAGCATGGATTAAGGCTCTTTGCTCTTTTTCTAATAGAGGAGCAGTATAAGTAGGGAAAGATCAAACAGGGAAAGATCATTGTTCAGTTGAGAGACATTTACTTTGAAAATACAATGAGAGACTTTTCTATAGAAGCTGGCCATAGGCCATTGGTGCTCAATAGCATACCTCCAGTATACCCTTGGAATCCTTGGGTGTATGGTCTCCAATGACTGATGTTGAGGAAAAACTTCAAGTGCTCAGTGAGGATTGGATGCTGGATTCCTTTTTCCCATACTGCCTCCCAGATTTTGCTAAACACATACCACCTTTCAACAAATTGGAATTTTTCACTTTAGCACTTTAATTAAGCACATTCATTTTTCTTGATTTTTTTTGATACCATTTATTTTTGAGAGGCAGATTTTCACAAAATCAAGGGCAGGGAACCCACAGATCACACATGATTTAAACACAGCTGATAGTAACATGGGACTCACTGAACCCTACATTAACTAAGTTGCATCATTTATATAAGGGAGTTAATTTTCTTTTGTTTTTGAGATTCCTTCCTTTCTTCTTTCCTTCCCCATTTCCTCCTTTCTTCTGTGCTTGGTCAAACCTATTGTACTGAATACATGAATAAGATGAAACGATATCATTTTAAAGGACAATGGGTTGCTGTGCTGCAGAGCTGGCACTACCCAACGCCAGTCACATAAGCTACAGGGTAAATGGTGTCTTCAGGGATATGAAGTTATTTTACCTTGCCTTATCTGTGACTGTTTGTGTCAGGCTCTTTTTCAGCTTTTCTGTTTTAAGTAATGTGTCTAACATTGACCTGTAAAATTTCCAGTAGAACAACCAACCACTGTTTTAAATTAAAATGCTGATTTCTTTGGAATCAAACGAAAGTAGATGTATCTTTAAGGTACTTCTTTTATATTCCTGTTTCCACTTCTATATATTTCTTAGAAATATTGGTCTACTTTTTAAAGGTAACCTGCTGTGTATAAATAGGTTCATGTGAACACGGAGGGTGTGGTATAACTGTTCCTTTCCTTTCCTGTCATCTGGTCCTTACTCCTGAAAGTGTGCTTTCAGGGAAAAGAAGGGAACAGTTTCAGGCTGTCCTTTACAGACCAGCTATGTAGGTCATCTAGCTATCTTACACAGTTTAACTGAGATAGCTAGCTATGAGATTGCAAGATCTGTTTGTCTGAAGGTCTTGAAGGACTTGTTTGGGATGGCCAGGTATTAGGAGTGGAATTTGCAAGGCTAATTTGTTCTTATATCTATCATTCTTGTACTGTTTATTCTACGCTATTCTACAGTTTATTCTAAGCATTCAGAAAAATGGGATGGTTCAACTCTAGGCCTGGTCTCTCTCTATGTCTCATCTGTATATTTGTAACCTCAACTTTTATTCCACTTTACTTCCCTCCCGTCCCCACCAGCTTGTAGGCTAGACTTAAACTTGTCTCTTCTTGAGGGAAAGGATGTAGAAGACTAATGAATGATTAGTCCTCTTTGTTCCAAAGTTAGGCTATTACAGTGGGACTCTGATTTCTTACCTCCAGTCATTTACCAACATCCTTTGGCTCTGCCAGCAATGGGAGCAGGACTGTGGTTTTTTAATGTTTATGTGTAGTCTTTCTGCGTGTTGAAGCAAAGGACATTGTTTGGCATATATTCTAAAAATCAGTTTTATGTGTTTGCATATATATATATATATATATATGTGTGTGTGTGTGTGTGTGTGTGTGTGTACTTTTGCACTACCATTGTAGTTGTGTGATCTTAAGTAATGTGGAAAATTGGTTGTCTTTTCTATCTTACCACTAGGTTACAAGGTTTACTTTTTTTGAGGGGGGGGTGGGGGTGGGAGGTGGGGGTGTGGCTTTTGTCAGTTGTGAGGCTTGAACTCAGGGCCTGGGCACTGTCCCTGAGCACTTTTGCTCAAGGCTAGCACTCACCACTTTGAGACACAGCTCCATTTCTGGTTTTCTGGTGGGTAATTGGAGATAAGAGTTTCATGGACTTTCCTGCCCAGGCCGGCTTTGTATCACAATCCTTAGATCTAAGCCTCCTGAGTAGCTAGGATTATAGGTGTGAGCCACTAGTGCCCGGCAAGGTTTACCTTCTAATTTAGTTATTTGAAGAAATGCTAGGATTACAATGTGTTTCAACACTTTTTTTTTGGTTTTGTTTTCACCTCTTAAAAAAGTATTGGGGCAAAATCCTGGGTAGTAATATGGAAATCTTCTAAATTTGTAGCAGGGTAAGAAAATTTCATCACCAGGTTAACATTTTGTCATTATTTCTGTTCATCTTTCTTTTTGAAAAAAAAATGCAGTGGTTTTTCACTCAAAAAAATTTCCGAATCTAATGGCTTCCCATTCCCTAAGTTACACATCAATATGTTTTATGTAGAGATATATCAGCTTCTCATAAAATTTAGAAATGATACGCTTGCCCAGTTTTGTATTGTTCGCTGAAAATTTATAAGGAAAAGATATAAAGGAAAGGGAAATAGTATTTTTACTATTGATTGAAAATGATTCAGAACATCAGTTGGCTCTTGAAGAAATCTGGAAATTCACTTAACTCTGTTTTGTCTTCCCACACATTTTGAATGAATACTAAAAGGAAAATACCTCTGTAGAAGCAGAAGGCTATTTTTAGATTGTACTCCTATTTTGGGTTTCATTACTCAGAATATTTCCCCCTCGGGTCAGGGTCCTATTTGTGTATGGTGCTTGATGGCTTTTCCATATTCTTCTCTTTACCAGAACCACCTGGAAGCCAGCATACTCGGTACACATGTCAGTTCACAATCTGAATACATTGTGTATGCTCCTTGCCTGCCTCATTCTTTTGCCCTCTCCCCAAGTGCTGGAGATCAAAAGGTTAGGTTGTGGGCTGAATGTGGCTTAGTGATAGACTTCTTGCCTAGCATGCATGAAGCCCTGGGTTCGATTCCTCAGTACCACACAAACAGAAAAACCAAAAGTGGCACTGTGACTCAAGTGGTATAATGCTAACCTTGAGCAAAAGTTGCTCAGGGCCAGTGCCCAGGCCCTGAGTTGAAGCCTTACCAGTGGCAAAAAAAAAAAAAAAAAAAAAAAAAAGGTTAGGTTGTTTTGAACTTACCTCAGGCTTTCATAATCTATTTCTCCTGGTTATTATTATGGCAGCCCATTTGTGGAATATTCTGTTTCCATTTTCCTCACAGCTCCAAACACCTTAATTTTCCATTTTATGTTTAGAAACAATAGAGAAGTAGTTGAATGAATTCCTTTCATATGAGGATTATGTATGGATATTTATAGCTCTAATTAGCTAGCAAGTCAAAATACAAAAGTAACATATTTAGTTATAGATCTAGTAATGGCTTTTCTGTACCATTCATAATAGCATCCATTTTGTGTGTGTGTGTGTGAGAGAGAGAGAAAGACAGAGAGAGAGAGACAGAGACACACAGAAAGAGAGATACTGGGGTTTGAATACAGAGTTTTGTGCTTAACTAGGCAAGCACTTTACCATTTAAGCCATCCCTCAAGCCCATTACTATTAATTACTATTGTTATTATCAGTGCTTTGGTTATTTTTCAGATAGGATCTGGTGAAGACCTTGTACCTTAATCCTCCTACCTATACCTTCTGAGTAGCTGGGCTCATACCCGCTGAGCAAATAGCTGTAGAGGGGCTTGTAAGGTGGGAATGGAAGAAACATTAGAAAACCATCTTTAGGTTATTTTTAGAAAGGATTAAGGCAGAAGAAACTTCCTTATACCAACTAAGGTAGACTCATCGGTTTTCAGGAAAAACTGGTCTGTTTGGGGATCTATCT
The DNA here is from genome assembly GCF_024711535.1 of Dipodomys merriami. NCBI lineage: Eukaryota > Metazoa > Chordata > Mammalia > Rodentia > Heteromyidae > Dipodomys > Dipodomys merriami. The sequence continues at coordinate 139,729,440 of NW_027202270.1, read as the reverse complement.
GCGTCCTTAAAGGTTCAACTCAATTATATGTTATACATAACATATATTTCTGTTGGAGTCAGTGTAGTTCAGTCCAAACAATTATTTCTCAAGTTTTCAAAAGAAAGAGTGAATAGACTGACCTCAAAGATTCTTCTCAGGTTGTATTTTACATATAAGGCATTTTGTCTAAGCTGATACATCATTTAACTAGAAGTTACTCATCTTTGTTGAACACAATCTTTTTTGCAGTATTTTTTATTCCTAGTACACTTAGAGGACTTTCTTGAGGCCAGTCTGTTGGTTGGTTAGCTTTTGTTTTGAGTTGTATCTCTATAGGCCTGAACTATAACTTCATCATGCAAGTTCTAACTTTATTAGAGACCAGTTATTTAGTCATTTGTCTTCATAACTTACTAGTATCTTCAAAAGTCTATAAGATCCTTGATTTAGAAACTCACTTCATATGGCTCTTAAAGGAGTGGGACATGAAGAGTAAAACCAAGAATAAAGACATGCAAATAAGATTCAAAGAATCCATATTTACTTATAATCTGTCCTGGCCTTTTGCATATGTATTTTCTCATTTTTGAAATCAGTCCCATGGAAAGAGTTCTTCATTTACCTCCAAGAGATGATTGACGATATCATCCTACGTTCTAAAAACAGTAACAGTAAATAAGATTGCATAAAATCTTCTCAGTTCTTGGTTGAAATTACACACAGGAGGGTCTTAGCTGCATCCTTTTGGATAACTTCTGCTCTTAGCAAGCTCTCAGAGACCCTTTCAGTGATACATGGCTCTGGTGATAGCTTTCATCCTAGCAGGCAATCATAACTATAATACCAGTTCACTGAGTATTTCATTGAAATGAATGCAAAATAAACTTATCTCTATCAGCACTCATTTTAATAGTAAAATATCTGAGATAATAAAACAGTGATAGGGCAAATAAATTTAGTACCCATAGTCCTACAAGCATAAATTTTTTTTTAAAATTTTATTTTATTTTATTTGAGAACATACTGTACAGAGGGGTTACAATTACATTGGCAGGATATTGCATACATTTCTTACCAAGCATTGCAGCCTCCTCCTTTGCTTACCCTTCACCTCCCTTCCCAGCCTCCCCCCTCCCCCCCACCCAATCATACCCCCCTCCCCCCCCACACCGACATTGTAAAGCTTGCTTTGACATGACATTTTGTAATTCTCCTCTACAAGCATAAATTTAAGTTTAAGACCCACCATTAATTAACTTTTGTAGTCTTACAAGTAGAATTTCAGCTGAGATGTAGATAAACTAGACCACCTGACAAATGCGCTATATAGGTCCCCTTATGAAAGAGCGTGTATCCAAGTAGACTTCAAATGAGTCTCCTCTGGTGACCATCGGAAAACTAGACTCCTGGTAGTCTTTGTCAACTGGAAGTCAGATGGGGGTGGCAAGTAGAGGGTGTACCTGGAAGCCAGGGTACAAATAGAGGATGTAACTGTGGCTTAGGTGCCTTTTTACAACGTATGGTCCCTTTTATCCCGGAGACAGTGGTGTGTCCTTCTTGGGCCTAGGTCTTTCTCTCCAAGCAAATTAAACGCTTGAATGATAAAAAGCAAACAGTAATATTAATTACATTCACAAGGGACTGCTAAATGATATGAATTTAAGAGCATTTTATGTATGGCCTGTGGGATTACTTTCATCATTTTTGCTGTCAGAAGTTAACTTTTTTTTTGTTGAACAGCTGTATACTTGTTAACATTTCTTTTGCAAACTAAATGCTATAGTGTTTAGACAAATCTAATTCAAATGTTTCTAGCAGGCTCATGATGTAATTGAGCATGGGAAGGGAAGCACTCACCTTCTTTGCATGTTCAGCACAAAGGTATTATTTCCCATGTTTTTCCTGTTTTTCTGCAAATGTATACTACTGTCCACTAAAATTAATATTTTAAACAACAAATTATAGTTGGTTGTATTTATAGGATACAATGTGATATATATACACACAAATACACATAATGTGGAATGATTAAATACAACTAATTGACATGTAATATACCATTTTATATTTGCCTCTCCTCTCTCTCTGTTTTTCCTTCCTCATTCCCTCCCTACTACCATTCCTTCCTCCCTCTCCCTCCCTTCTTCCCTTCCTCTTTCTGTCCCTCCTTTCTTTCTTTCTTTTTCTTTTTCTTTTCTTTCTTTCTTTTTTTTTTTTTTTGTTGCCTGTGGGACCTAAACTGTGAGTCTGGGTACTGTCCCTCAGCTCTTCAGCTCAAGGCTAGCATTCTACTACTTGAGCCACAGTGTCACTTCCAGCCTTTTCTGCTTATGTGGTGCTGAGGAATCGAACCCAGGGCCTCATGCATGCAAGGCAAGAACTCTACCACTGAGCCACATTCCTAGTCCCTCTCTTTCTTTCTTTTATGGGAAATTGAACTTTACTTGGGTCTTGCATGTACTAAGCATGCACTTTACCACTGAAGTACAATCCCCATCATCTACTTTTGATATAAATCACAAGCCCATGATATATATCTTAATTCTTCTCTATGGAAGATAAATGCAAGTAATAATGATGAAACATGGCAAATGACCCTGGCCTGTCATTGATGTGGAGAAAGGGTAGGGAGCAGCCTAACTATTATGAAAACAAACAAACAAACAAACCTGAGCATCAAATTGTTGCTGCAGGGGAATGAAAGTCTTATGTTAATGGCATGTCCAGCTATTTGGCAATTTATGAAACCACATTTAAAAACAAATTTATTATTATTTTTAAGGAAATGGTTCTAGTGGTTAAGAGATTGGCTCTGGAGCCAGCCAGTCTTCAAATTTCACTCGCACCATTTATTAACTGTGCAACCTTGGGCAAGTATACTTGGAGCTTCAGATTCGCATTATAAAACATTGTCAGTAATAAAAACCATACTATGGGTTTCTAGTTAGAATTTGATGAGGTAATCCATTAGAAGAACTCAGTGCTTTAGCCACTCCTGTATTATTAGTTAACACTGAGTAGGTCTAAGAAAGCATGTCCATAGAACATTGCAGTGGGCTGAATATTTATGTCCCTTCAAAATTCATAGGTTGAAATCCTAATCTCAGCATGATACTCTTTAAAATGGGGCCTTTGGGAGGTAACTTAATGGTGATGGAGGGAAGTAAAACATGACGTGACAAGCACTTTTACATGGATACAGATGCTGTTTAATTGGTGCTTCACAAAATGTGCTCCCACACAAGAGTTGTACTATTTTATCTTCACTTTAACGGGAAGGAACCTGATAGTCAATTCTCTTGGAAAAACTGTATTCATTGGATTTCTCCAGCAATACTGCTGCAGATGGGCCAGCATCTCAGCATCTTTTTCAGCATTTCGTTCTGGAGCTCATTACAATCGGGTTATAAGTTTCTGTGTTTGTTACCATGTAGCTCTGCCATCAGGAGAGCTTGTTCTGCAGATGCAAGCTCTGTTTTAGTCAAGGCTAGTTGATGTCTCACCTCCACAATCTCCACGAATCATGATTCTTCCTAAATTTAGGCTGCTTCCTGAGAGCCCTGATTTTATCAGAGAAACTGTCTTTTTGTCTTTTTCTTCATAATGCTTTTGAGTTCCTTTATTCTTGGATCTAAACATGGAAAGTTATCTTTCCAGATTTCATAAATCCCCTACAAAGGGGGAAAGGGCATTAAACAAAGGAGCCCAGTCACCATCGTGTTGAAATTTTCTACCCTGAAACAGTTCTCCATTTAGTTTGGAGGTGGCCAACTGAGCCATGTGGTATATCTCTGCAGGCATTAGAGGAACACTGATTTTCATCCAGGCCAGCTAACTGCTTTGAAAGAGCTTGAGTGGAGCATGTGTGCAGCTGGCGCACAGAGGTGGAGCCAGACCTCACTTCATGAGTGAATAATCCAGCAGACTTAGGAAAATGGGCTTAATTAGGCTTAATAACAGGAAATTCCCTTTCTTAAAAAAGAATCTCATTTTAAATGGTCACTTTATGTCTTTTGCAATGAGAAGTACACTGAGTCATTTTGGGGGAAGGGAAGTGGGGGGTGGTTATTGCCTGTAGCAGAAACTATCTCTTAACAGAGTGTTCTTTCTTGAGCTACTCAGCATTTGAAGCTTTAGGTAATTTTTAGCAGATCAAAAAGAAGTTGTAGCAGAATATTAGTTTTTCTATCTAGTAGTAATTTAATAACTAGAGATGATAAAGCATTTGAATTATGGTTTTGCTCATCATTTATCACTTATGTCCTAGCTCTTGCTATTCCCATTTACCACCTCTCATGCTTCTCCCCTATCTTGATCCCTGTCTCCTCCCCCCCTCCTCTCATCTCTCATATTGGGGTTAGAATCCAGGGCCTTTTGCTTGTTAGGCTGCTGCTTTACTACTTGAGACATGCCTTCAGCCCTTTTTGCTTTAGTTATTTTTTAAATAGGGTTTTACAGTTATACATTGATGATTGGTTTGGCCTGAGCCATGGTCCTATTTATGCTTTTTTTTTTGTGTGGCTGGCATATCAGTCACATGCCAACATGTCCAGCTTTTCTTATGGGTCAATATGGAGTTCTGAAAATTTTTGCCTGGGTTAGCTTTGAACTGTAATCCTCTTGGTCTCTGCCTCTGAAGTGGACTTACAGGTATGAGCCACTATCTATGCCCAGCTAATGCCCTTTCTCTTATCTACTATGCTGTAAGTACATTTGCCACTTCTGGTTTTTGATCATGCCTAGTTTTTCCTCTCTTCAAGCTTTTTATCTTTGGCTGGAACAGTGTTTGCCTTGATTTTTTGCATGGCTGGCTTGTCATCATCCATTTCTTATAGTATCTTCCCAGATGTCATTTTCATGACTTAGCATCTTTTAAGGAATCACTACCCTTCTGAATTCCTGACCACTTGCTAAATATCCAACTTTATTTATTTGAAATTAGAGTGTGTTTGTCTATGTTCTTTCATTAAACTATGACCTCTGTGAAGACATTTTGTCTGATTCATTACTATAACTCCAGTGCCTGAAGGTGTTAAACATATGCTTGCAAAATGAATGTAGTACTTTGTTTGCAATTAGTATTCTTCCCCCCGCCCCCCCCCCCCCCCCCCCGTGATACTAGGGCTGGAGCTCAGCACCTAGGTACTATCCCTGAGCTTTTATGTTCAAGGCTAACATTCTACCATTTAAGCCACAGCCCACTTCCAACCTTTTGCTGGTGAATTGGAGAAAATAGCATTATTGATTTTCCTGCTTGGGCTGGCTTTGAACTGTGATTTTTTTTTTAGATCTCAGCCTCATGAGTAGCTAGGATTACAGCCATGAGCTACTGTCACTCAGCATGCAAAAAAAATACCTTGAAACTTCTTGTTTCATGTTCTGAATGTAGACCAAGGGTCAGCAAACTTTTTCTCTAAGCTATCTAAATGGTGTTTTAGGTTTGGTGGCCAAAAGATCTCTGTGACAACTACTCTGAAAGAAGCCATAAATAATATATACACATTTGGCCTGACAGGGATCCAGTAAAAGTTATGGACAAGTATTTTTTTGTGGGGTGGAGAGCTGTTTTACTCATGGCTATAGTTTGCCCATCTCTAGTATAGAGCCAGCCAGTTTTCATGTGTACATTTTGGAATGTTGATGTGGTATAGGGTTGAAGAGTTGCTGTCTGAACCTGAGGCTCACTTCACTTGGTTTGCAGCTGGGGTTAATATATTTATTCCTGTTCTGCTAGAAAAAGATGTGTAGTGAAAACTATTTGTAGCATGATAGGAAAATTCCAGAAGAGAGACATCCCACAGGCGATAGATCACATTTTAGAGACTCTTCTGTAGACGAAAAAAAATATGAACAGGTCAAATACTATGGAAATACTGGGAGCATGAAAAGTTAAAAAGTTTATTTTGACTATCCTTGGCCAAGCCAAGCCAACATAGGATTTAGTTTAAGCTAATATGGAATGATTTATGTAAGCATTAAATTTAGAAATGGGATGATCTGAGATCATGGAATACTTTATATAATTTTTTATCCTTTAAAGGAAGAATAAACTCAAAGATACTTATGCCATTGGGTATGCTTTTGCAAATTTGAGTTTATAAAATGTGTTGAAGTAGATTGGCACAGTCCTTATTTTCTTCATTAAGGTACTATCATGTGTTTGAACTTCCCTAGTAGTCAATGAAGTTGCTAGTCTCTGGACCTTCTCCCTCTTTTCCACACCATACCATTCCCAACATGAGGAACCACATAGTCAGTGGGAAGAGTCCTTAGTAAGCTTTTTCAGATATTTGGAGGACCACAAATTCACAAGTAGTTTACCTCTGGAATTAGATGAACAAAAGACTTAGAGGAAGTGTAACTGCCCCAACAACATACTTCAATAACTCCGTTTGAATGATTTTTGTGCTATAGACTCATCTTGGAAGTACTGCTTTCTAAAGTATTCAAATGTATTGATGACACTAAAGTCATCTTTTGCAAACATAATTTAAATGATATTTCTTCCATCAAGCTTTTCAGGGAAGAAGCCTACCTTTCCCCCTTTGTTAGATAATTCTGTCATGGCATGGCTGGTGTAAAGAATATTGATTCATGCCTCTGCTATGCTACTTAGAAGTGGTTGACCCTGAGTGGCAATTTAGGGGCTCAAAGGTAGTTACTTATCTATAAAGTACAAATTAAACCAATATCTGATTGTTAGTTCCTTTTCACTGTCAAGGGTTGTTGTGAATGTTACATGATGTTGTTCATACAAAAGTATTTAGAAAGCTAAATTGTCACATTGTTATGAAATAAGGTGATGCCCTGTGGCTTTACTACTTATATTTCCTGTACTTAAAAGTGATCAACCTATAATTAGGACAATTGGTAATTACTCAGCTGGGGGCCTCTAGGTCTACATGTTACACCTATGCCCAGCCAAAGGATAGTAAGATAGTTTCTTCTTTCTCATGCTTAATTATTTCTAGGTAAGAAAACAGAGAAGTGAAGCTAATGTGTGTGTGTGTGTGTGTGTGTGTGTGTGTGTGTGTGTGTGTTTTCTAGGAACAGAGCACTAAGTGTTATTCTCCATACTCCTGCTTTCATTTTCTCACCTTCTTCAACAAGTTTGATGCCTCTCCTGTGCCCTTTATTTTGCAGGCTTGATGGTACAATTTTTCAGTTTCCTGACACTTTTCCCTTGATTTGCTGTAATCCCACTTCCCCTGTCCTTGTTATATTCCTTCCCTTGCCCTATAGTCTTATCTTTTGTTGTTAGGGATAGACTTAGAGATGAATGATTAAAATTTCAGGCTGTGGATTGTTGTTGAGAAATTGACTGGATGGTGTGTGTGTGTGTGTGTGTGTGTGTGTGTGTGTGTGTGTGTGTGTGTGTGTGTGTGTGTGTGTGTGTGTGTGTGTGTGTGTGTGTGTGTGTGTGTGTGTGTGTGTGTGTGTGTGTGTGTAATGGGAAGGGGAAACAAAGGAGGAGGCAACAATGCTTGATAACAAATGTACTCATTACTTTGCCCATGTAATTGTTACCCCTCTCTACAGTATTTTCACAATTAAAAAAAAAAAAAGAAAGTGACTGGATGGTGCTATTTCTAAAATCTCCCTTACTTATTTATTTATTTTTGCTTTTATTTTTATTTTCATTTTTTAAACTTTGTTTTTTGGGTCCGGTCATGGGGTCTGAACTCTTGGCCTGGGTGCTGTCCCTCAGCTCTTCAGCTCAAGGCTAGCACTCTACCACTTGAGCCACAGAGCCACTTCCGGTTTTTTTTTCTGCTTATGTGGTGCTGAGGAATCGAACCCAGGGCCTCATGCATGCAAGGCAAGCGCTCTACCACTGAGCCACCTTCCCAGCCCTATTTTTGCTTTTAAACTAGAGGTATAGACCCATAGTGGACTGCAGAAGGTCTGAGAACTTCCTTTTGAACACACACAGCACTGCAAATGATCTCTCTGTATATAAATGATACATATTTTTTCTAAGTTAATGTTGTACAACATGTTATCTCCAATGAAATTAACAGAAGCCTTGGATTTTATAAAATTCTGCAAAATCTTTGACATATTTTCTACAAAATGTTGGGGGAAGTGGAAAATTTTCTTTTTCAATGATTTCTGGAGCAACCACCATAGATTCTCTTAAGATTAAATACTTTCTCTATCAGCAAAAGGAAACCATTGGTTTTTGAAACTTGACTAAAATTCTCTTGTGTTTTATAAGGCTTGAGCCAATTAATTTTGTGAGTTTTGGGGTTTGTAGTAGATAGCATACCAGTTATGCATGGTAATATAAACATTGGGTGAAAGAAAGAAGCTGTCTATGTATTTCTTTATGTTTCTCCTGTATAAGGAATGTCTGCAGTTCATTACCATTTTCCTTCTCAATTATGTAATTATAGACTAGGGAGAATTCTGTTTCACTGGCAGTAATTCAAACATTGGAACGTGGAGGAGTTACTCCCAGTTTCTCAAAATCGAAATGGTAGTTTGCCTGGCAATTGGTAGAGATAATTGGGCTGTTCTCGTTTTTTGATTCTAGATTTGGAAGTTCTAGATTCTAATGTGGAGTCCTTTTCTTTTCTTGTGTGTATGTGTACGTTTGTGTACTGGTACTGGGGCTTGAACTCAGGGCCTGGGCACTGTCCTTCAGCTTTTTCACTTAAGGCTGACACTCTACTACTTGACAGCTTCATTTCTGTCTTCTTTTTGGTAGTCAATTGAATATAAGTGTCTCAGCCTTTTTGAACAGGCTGGCTTTGAACCATGATCTTCAGATCTCCACCTCTTGCATAGCTAGGATTACCCAAATGATCCATCAGTTTTTAGTCTTAGGGCATAGTATTATTCTGAGGACACAGTTATCTGGAGAGCTTAAAGAGACTGATGGAGCTTTAGTGGGAGAGTTAGGTAATACTTTGAGCTTGAGCTTCTGACCCTGCGAGTTAGAATCATAGCCTAGATGTTGGTGGCCAGGAAAACTCTGAGGGACCATGTGTACTTGTATGTTTATTATCTATAGAGTAGCCATTCTAGCATTCTTCACTGAGTTCTATCTGTTATCAATGTTTTTCATTTGAAAAACTTCCTTATGGGAGTGTTGGGTACATTCTTACTGGGATCAGTGAAGACCTTTTGAGAATTTTTTTTTCCCCCAGAGTAAGGGACTCCTCTGATATTTAATGGACTACAGTCTTTCTACTCAAGTTAATGGGGGTCTGTGTGATGCTAGGTCCATGCAGATCAGTATTAATTTAGCCTGTGGCTTAAGGGTGGTCTCTACGTATCTCCTCCTGAGCTGTAGTAAGTAGTCTGAGCCTTCCTGACCTTTTACCTCTGACCTCCCGACTCTGTAAGACCCATGCATTTTGCTTGAGTTTCCTCTTCCCATATGAGCACTGGGAGTAAATTGGGCTGGCCTTGGATATTGCCTTTTTTCAGTATCACGGTCCTGTATTACTTTTACTCAGTGACCGAATACAGTTGTTTCATATATTTTGCCCACTCTTCTAGTAAATGTAGTGGAAGGGCAGTTCCTATAGCAGTCAACCCTTCATAGATGGAAGAGGCTGTCTTGTCTGAAATTCCAAAACTTAGCACCCTAGGAGGCACTGCCCCCTGCTTCTTTCTTCTTCCTATCCTCAGTACTCCAATATTCAAAGGAGGTTACTGGCAAGGTGAATTGTTTGAAGCAAGAATTTACTCTTGCCTGTTGGACTTGAGGAGAAAATCTGCCCCTCCCTACACATCCTCCCCCTCCCCCCCAATCTCTTTTCCCACACAGCCAGAGAACATCTGGAGACTAGAGAAGCCAAGGGTTCATATGGCTGTGAACCAACTAGGCCCTGTAAGGGCAACGTCCACAACTGTTTAGTTTACCTTATATGTCAAGATGGGGAGAGGGTGCATGCTCATTATGTCCTTGAATGAATGAGTGAATAGAAATGTTCAATTTTTATATATTTATTGAATTGCAAATTTGGGATTTGTATATGTGTGGGCAGTAGATGGATTTTGGCTGCCTATGAAGTGTAAGTATGAAGAAAAACCAGTTTGATGTGCATGTTTGTGTTCAGGTTGATGGAGTATCTGTGGACATATCTGTTCCGGTTGCTTTTCCAGTATGAGCAATTACAGTTGTAACTACCATGTTTTCCACAAAGGGAGTGGTTTGTATGTGACACTACCTAGTAAGGCAGGACAGTGTTTATAAGAGGAAAAATCCTGACTGCCAGTAGCCAGGTTAGCACAAACATTTGTCACGGCTCTCTAATGCTATCAAATAGGAGGAAGACCTAATGAGAACAACCATCCTGGGTGATTTGTTTTTGTGGAATGGAAACGAGTATCTGTAAGGTAACTGATATTAGCAGGGGGCAATTGATGAGGTCTGGGGAAAATGTGATAATATATATGTAAAAATCAAGAAGTAACAAATGAATAAAAGGTAAGCATTTTTCTCTATCAGGTGGATTGAAATGTGGTTTCTTTTTACTTTGCAATTTTGAGGTCTCTTTTAATTATATACTACCTTTGATTTTGTCATTACTTTTCTTATCCTTTGAAAACTCGTTAGTAATGTTTGCCTTTATCTTTTCATAGTTGCAAATAATCTGTTTTGACAATATTCATCCTTCTTTATCCTTCCTAGTAGCATACCCTCTTCTGTCTTTATCTTTTGTAACCAGCTATAATGTTTTCATTTGGTGACTTTTTATAATTTATACTTTCCATTTTGGGATTTGAGCACTTATTTAAGGTTGGATCAGAAACCCTGAGTGTAACAGGATATAGTTTACTTCTATTTTTATAATGTTAGAATCAGCTTTTAGGGCAAGACTTGAAACTATGAAGTGAATTCATTCCTATTGGGACAAAGTTCCTAATAATTAAGTATTTAATAAAAAAGCCTTTAAATGGATATTTTTTGGTCTTGTTTGTAATGTTTGGATCTGCTAACTGGGCAGCGGGCATTATAAAGATATCAAAATTTACTTCTGTTGTGAAGAGTACAGTTTGAGATTTGAAATTATAAAATTTAGATTAAAGTAAGCAGTTGTACATTTTGTGACTATAGTGATGAGTTAGGATGATGGCACTGATATTTAGAATCACCTCTTTCTGAATTGTACAAGTTTAAAGAGAGAAAGTCATTGAATATATTAGTGTTTTACTGTTGAACAGATTTTTTTAAACAATGATAGGATTGCATATAGTGAAATGGAAATTTTCAGACATGAAGGCATCCTGTAAATCATAGTCAGAAGATAGATAGGCCTTGACCTTAGAAAACCTTAAGGACTCATTGTTTATCTCTTAGGCTACCCAAGGTAATAAATAGATATAAAGTATATTAGAAGTTGAAAAGGATTGATAAGTAAATGTTGTTTATTTTTAAAAATTTACCACTCTACCATTTTCATGTGACCAGTATTAAGCATATTCATATTATTGTAAAAGAGGTCTCCAAACCTTTTTCATCTTGCAAAACTGAAATTCTGTGCCAATTATGTATATAAATTAATTAATTTATAAATTTACTTTATATGCATATAAATTAATTAAATGTTTATTTCTTCCCTCTTTCTAGTTCCTGGCAACTACCATTATACTTTTGGGTCTATGGATTTGACTATTTTAGAGATTTCAAATAAATGGATTTGTATTTGTATTTTTGTTAATGGCTTGTTTCACTCAGTATAATGTCTGAATTCCTTTGGATATATTTCCAGAAGCAGTATTGCTGAATCATATGGTAATCTTAGTTTTAATCTCTTTGTAAAGTCGCCATATTGGTTTTACCATTTTACGGGCCCACCATCTTTGTGTGGATTCTAGTTTTTTTATGGGCCCATCAGTACTATTTGTTTGTTTCTTTTGGTAGTAGTGAAGTATGAAGTGATACCTTATTTTGGCTGTGATTTACATTTATGATTAATGAGCTTTTTAAAAAATATATATGTTGGCTGTTTGTTTGCTGGCTTTGGTGAAATATCTATTTAAGTTCTTTACCTATTTGTGTTTTTGTTGTTGAGTTGTAGGAGTTCTAGATACTAATACTTAATCAGACACATTTTGCAAGTATTCTCTCCTATTCCATTTCACTGTTGATTGATACATGGAGGTTTTTATGTTTGACATGGTCCTATTGGTTTATTTTTGCCCTTGTTGCCCATGTTTTTGGTGTCATATAAAATTTACTGTCCAATATAATTTTATGGATCTTTCCTCTGAGTTTTCTACCAGAATTTTCTACCATAATTTAGGGTATTTAGGGGATTCACTTTAGCTTTTCATTTTATTTTGCATTAGCTTTAGTATCTAGTATCAAACTTTATTTTTTCTTTCCTGCCTTCACAATACTGAGGAGTTTAATCTCAGAGCCTCGTATTTAGTAAGCAGGTACTCTACTGCCCAACCACCTTCAGCCCTTTTTTGAAATATGATTTTACTTCTTCCCTGTGCTCATGTCTGAACCCAGACCTTCCATTTTATGTTTCCCATCTTAGCTGGATAACAGATGTATGCCACAATGCCTAGCTATTGGTGAGACAGGGTCTCATATGTATTCCTGGGCTACATTCAATCATGGTTCAGATATCAGCCTTCCAAGTAGCTAGGATTACAGGCATGAGCCACCAGTACCCAACTCCAACTTCATCTTTTTTTTTTTTTTTTTTTCCATTCCTGAGGTTTGAACTCAGAACCTGGGCGCTGTCCCTGAGCAGCTTTTCCTCAAGGGTAGCACTCTACTACTTGAGCCACAGCACCACTTCCAGCTTTTTCTGTGATTTAATTGGAGATAAGTATCTCACAGACTTTTCCTGTCCGGGATGGGTTTGAACCATGATCCTCAGATCTCAGCCTTCTGAGTAGCTAGAATTACAGGTGTGAGCCACCAATGCTTAGCTTAAAAGTTGCTTTTCGTTTTGTTTTATTTTGTTTTGTTTTTGTTTTTGTTTTGTTGGCCCTAGGGCTTGAACTCAGGGCTTAATGCTGTCCCTGAGCTCTTTTGCTCAAGCTCTTTTGCTCTACCACTTTGAGCCCCAGCACCAATTCCATCCAACTTTATTCTTTCACATGTGGATATTCAGTTTCCTTATAGTCATGAGTTGAAGAGACTGTTGTTTCTTTACTACATGGCCATAGCTTCATTGTCAGTGATCATTTGATCATATGTGTAAGAGTTTATTCAGGGCTCTATTCCATTGGTTTCCTTGTCTGCCAGTATGCCGGTACTATCCTGTTTTGATTACTTCACCTTTGTACTATTTTGAAACCAGGAAGTATAAGACCTCCAACTTTGTTTTTCTTTTTCCATATTATTTAGACTACTCAGAAACCTTTTGAGATTCCATTTGACTTTTAGAATAGATTTATTTTTAACCTTTAAAAAAATGTCATTGAGATTTTAATAGGGATATCATTGAGTTTATAGATTGATTTGGTTATTACTGATATCTTCACAATGCTGAGTTCTCCAATTAAAGGCTTAATCCATGTATCTTTTAAAATTATTTCCAGAAATGTTTTTCAGTATGTAAGCCTTTCACCTCTGGAATTGAATTAATTGATTAAATTTATTTATGTGGTACTAGAGATTGAACTCAAGAGTTTCACATGTTGTAGGCAAGCATATTCCCACTTGAGCCATGCCTGCAGCTATTTTGCTTTTTTTTTTTTTTTTTGGGTCCAGTCATGGGGCCTGCACTCTGGGCCTGGGCGCTGTCCCTCAGCTCTTTAGCTCAAGGCTAGCACTCCACCACCTGAGCCACAGCGCCACTTCCGGCTTTTTTCTTATGTGGTGCTGAAGAATTGAACCCAGGGCCTCGAGCATGCAAGGCAAGTGCTCTACCACTGAGCCACCTTCCCAGCCCCTTGCTTTTGTTTTTGATACAATCTCTAGCTTACTTTGCCCAGGATAGCTACTAATTTGCGATCCTGTGTTTTTGCCTCCAGATAACTGGGACTATCAGTGTATGCCACCATGCATAGTTTCAGTGTTATTAATTTTTGAAAAGACCAAGCAGAGATTGTTACTATATTCCAAAGGTTCAGAGATTGAATAATAATTGAGAAGCAAAAAAATGTAATGTCAGTTTAAAAAGTTTTAGAACCAAAGGGACTGAGAGAAAACAAGTTTCCTTCTTTTTCCATTTCATTTCATGCTTTAGAAGGAACTTGTCTTTTCTTTCCTTTTTTTAATCAACAGCTTAAAAATTAGCATACATTAGTTGTATAAAGGGATTTCATTGTGACATTTTCACATATGTATTCCATGAATCCTAACTAACCTTACCCTTCTGTCCGTCTCCCGTATCATACTACTCCAGAAACATCCACCCTTTTTTCTTTTCTTTTCTTTTCTTTTTTTTTTTCTAGTCCTGGGGTTTTAACTCTGGGCCTGGGAGCTGTCCCTGAACTCCTTTTGCTCCACGCTAGCACTCTACCACTTGAGTCATAACAACACTTCCAGCCTTTTCCATGATTAATTGGAGATAAGTCTTAGGGACTTTTCTGTTCAGGCTGGCTTCAAACTGTTATCCTCAAGTCTCAGCCTCTTGAGTAGCTATGATTACAGGTATGAGCCTCTGGCACCTAGCAAACATTTACTCTTAATATGTTTTTGTATCTATTATTTTATCATGTTTGTTTGCATATTTGAATTTGATATACAATGCTTATTGTGCAATTTTTGACTCGAGTTAAACCAATGAATGTGTCAAATAATATCTCATTTTAAACATTAAGGTATAGTTGACAATTAAAAATTTTATTGTTTACAAGTATATGTATTTTATTAATAAGTTTAGAATCCTTCACTCTGAACTACCTTAAATTGTTTAACCATCCTTGTATTCATGCTTCCCTCATTTAGACGCGGATAACTTTTGGCTGTCTAGCACTATCCCTCAGAAAACAAAGTCTAAATAACAACCTTCCTTCAAATACTCCAGGCTTGATAAAGGAGTAGGAATAACAATTTAAAACAGAGCTTTTCATATTATTTCATTTGGAACAAATTTTGCAAGAGCTGTAGTCTCTTTAGTGTTTCGTCTTTTTGGGTCACCCAATAAAGCAATTAGTGTTCACAGCTAATTATTTAGAAAATTACAGAGTTGGTAGAGAGGACACATTAGATAATGTCAGCTTCCTTTCCATTTCTCTTGATGACTGTGGAGTCCTTTTCCTTTGCTTTATTTTTGATCCAGGCCAAAATAGGAGTGTAGTAACCTACTTATAGTAATTAAAATGCAGTGAAGCTCTTTCTTTACTTGTTTGGCTCCTATAGTTTCAGAAGTGTTTCTGTAAACTCTGTGAATAACCTACCAAGGATATTTAGTCTATGCAGAGGAAAGAGAAAACATTCTCTTTCTTGTAAATGCTACTTATTTCTATCTACTGATGGCTAGCTTTGTTTAATGGAAAGAAATGGTAAGTGTTCACCAGTTCACCCACTCAATACGTGTGCTTTTCTCCTCTCTGAGCAGCTGCCCACTAGCTCATAAAGCTTTCCTCTGCCCTTCCCCCACCTTAGGTCTGCATTGTTTTTATTTTGTTTAGGTTGTTTTAAAAGTGGGTATTAAGAGGAAAGCCACACCTTTTCGATTTTTCCTTCCTCAAGATTACTTTTGCATGGCTTCTTTACTCCCAGAAGAGAATGATTACTTCTTCCTAGGTCACCTGGAATTTCTAGAAGTCACTTGGAATTCAATTGCCAAAATAGCCTACTAACAATAACAGGTATCAGAACAAATTCCTAGATATTTTCCACAGTGAGAGGCACATGTGTGCTTTGAATGATGCAGTGACATTCAGACCTGGTTGTGGTGCTCTGAGCAACATGTAGTTGCATTCTAGCAGTTCATAACAATTTTAGAAAAGCCCACTATTTGTTTTCCCCCCTGCCAAGTAATAGTAACTATTTCATTGTGATTGGCATTAGTATATTGCTTAACAGTTTGGAGTCCACAAAGCCATTGACTTCCTTTCCAGCTACCTAAGTTGAGTATTTGAACTGGGCATATAAACTTGCCATTATCATCATTTGAACCTCACTTTTTGAAAGTTTCTTGAAGACCATCTCTTACCTTTTAAGCTCATATAATCATTTTTCCATTGGTGATTTATTGAGAAGAGGACCCCAAATATCTCACCTTTTCAAGATGGAGCCTCAGAAGCATATACTTAAGAATGAGAACATTCCTGGAAACCAATTTTAAAGCTACTACAGCCAAACACTAGTGTCCAATTATTAAATATGTATTACATATACTTTAAAAAAGTACCTGGCAGTAAAGTTTTAAAAATTATTTGGGGATAGATTTGTAAAATCCATAGGATTTTTCAGCCCACAATAGAGCTATAATAAAAACCAGAGCTAAATGAAAGGTGAAAAAAACAGTAGATGTGCTCTTTTAACTGGTTCTGAGCGTTTTGAACTTGTGATATAATGATCTTTGTGGGCTGGAGATACTCCATAAATTATATTTTGGAATGTGGTAAATTTAAAATTAAACATTGTTTGAAGGTTTGTTATATTGTTATGCCTGTATCTGGCTTCGGATATCTTGGGAGCACGCTTTTTTGTTTCACAAGGTTACCTCTAGTGTTACCTCGAAATTTTAAATTTGTTAGTTTATATAAAAAGCCTTTTATATAAAAGTCTTTTATGGGCGCCAGTGGCTCAGGCCTACCTGCTTAATCCTAGGCTAAATTTTAGCCACTTGGAAGGCTTGGATCTGATAATTAGTTCAGAGCTAGTGAAAAGTATATATCCAAATAACTAGCCAAAAGGTGAAAGTGAAGGTATGGCACAAGTGGTAGAGTTGAACATGAGTGTGAAGCCCTGAGTTCAAGCCCTAGTATTGAGGGTGGGCTGGAGTAGGGTGGACAAGGAGACCAAGACCATTATGGTAGATTTACAAATCATTATATTATCTGTAAAAAAAAAAATCAGCATTTCTTGGCATCAGTTATACACAATTATACACAAAAAGCAAGCTGTAAAAAGACCAATAGAGTGGCAAAAGATATTCAGGTGTATATAGAGTTTTAATGAGGTTACTGAGAAGGTTTACAAATATCGGCTGTCAACAGTATACTAACAACTGCATCACACACTTTGGATAGTTGATTCAACTTAAAACTTTTTCTATAGGGTCCATAGAGACAAACACACACAGGAATGATATTTATCATTTATTATGTATCTTCCATGTGCCAAGTAGTTAGCTAAAGACTTTAGTTAGGTGACAATACTTAAAACAATTCTGGAATGATCTCTGTGCATTGATAGTACAGCGTTTGGGAAGGAATTTATATCTAAAAATGTGCACATATTGCCACAAATATAATTTTTCAGTTTTAACATAAATGGTGAGACATATGCATGTGTGCATATTTACATGCATAAACATACATAAATACATTTAGCTATGTTGCTTGGCTTCTGCCTGTCTGTCTTTCTTTCTGAATGGATTAAAAGTGCATATTGACAGTCACAGACTGGACATAGTCTTTGTTATGCTAGGCATAAGTTTCCAAGCACTAGTCCTCTAACTTGGCTGTACAGTGAAAATCATCTGGAGAGCAAGGAGCAAGACTCATTCCTTGGCTCTAGTTCCAGACATTTTGATTTTGTTGATAAGGGATACGGCCTTAGCATTGAAATAAGAACATCATTCAAACTTTCAGTTATGAAGGACACTTGGATGATTCATTTTACCAATCATGAGTCCCGATTTCTATTATAAGGTCACAGTAAATTTCTTTCTAGTGCATTTCTATGCCCATTTCCATGCCTATCTTTAAGTTAAATTATTAGATATGGAGTCTAAGAATTCGTGTTAGATGTGGATTAAAGAGCCATTAAAACATTAAAACAACAATAGCTTGTCAGAATGTCTTCCAGTAAGGTGTTACAATTGGCTTTCCCATCTATGGTTTAATGGCCTGTCTATTGCAGGGCTGAGATTTTTCCTTCTGGCTATCTTTCTACCCACTACTGTTTTTGTTTTTATTTGGAGAAGGGTTCTCCCCTCCCCCTCCACCCTTAAGTCTTTATGGAAGTTGGAAGGCCCACATGAAAGCGTTATTTCTCCAAGTCTTTTGTTGTTATTGTTTAATTCTATGGCTTTGTAAAATGTTTTAAAGGCTGACCTGGCAAAATGAATACCTCTACTTATAAACTTGTAAATGTCAGAAGATACATGATCTTTCATGAAGGGTTGGGTCATTTCTGGTTGGAGAGTCAGTACACCTGAAACAGGACAGAACCAGTAGCCCAATGTCCTCATTAGTGCCTTATTTCTTTACTGCCTTATTTGCATACAAATGAAGCTTTTATTCACCATCTTTCCATAAGCTGCTTTTGAAGATTTATAATATAAGGCTCATAAGTAGAAGTTTTATGAAGGGCAGGGTGCTTCCTCAGAAGGGAGTACTAGTTCTCAGACTGTGACTGAAATCTTCCGCCCTGGTGGTTTCTGGGGAGTTTCTCTCAGCCTGGCTATGAATTGGACTCATTAGGAGAAGCCTAACATAGGCGTGGTGCTGGCCCCATGCAGAGCCTCAGCATGTTACCCTAAATGAGCCCCTCTGAGCTACAGGGTTGTGGAGAGACTGGGGCTCTGCAAAACACAATTTTTTTTGACACTGTAATTTGAAACTCAGGTAACACCATATACTTAAGTTTCCATAAACATTTTTTACATTTGTAATGGCAAATGGTGCCTGTGTCTACGTCTGTTTAGAATAAGCTTTCTGGGGTAGAAGTATAAAAGCCAGTGGCCCTGTGTATTTGTTATATTGAGGGTTTACAGTACATTTTCTATCTTGGTGACCAATTCCCAAATATTTTCCTAGCCAGAGAAGATGCCTTTAGACTTAGAACATAAAATAATTAGTCGATGAGCTCAGTGACTGAGGAGAGTCTAAAAGAGGGATCAGAGCAGAATTGCCAGTGTCAGTATCCTTGCAGGGACTAAATTGGGTATGGCCTGTGGAAGTTTGTGAGCAAGTATTTGGATTGATTTTTGAATTCTTCCAACTAGTCAAGAAAGCTTTATTTTTATGCTCCTTTTCACACTGGCCCCTAACCTCAGGGAATTTCCCACAAGTTGCAGCTAAGCTGACTGACTTACAGAGCTCTTGCTTTAGTGATGACAACTGCCCTGTAGAGATGAAGCTAACTTCATTCCAGGAATTTACACTGCTGATAGGCACAGGAATGCCAGAGAAGGAATCTAGGTTAGCATATTTCCACCAACAGTCGTTAACAAATCTATATCATCCCTTCAAGTTTTTAATGTCGTCCACCAGATATTTACTGAATTCTTGGGCGGTGCTAACCATATAAGGAGGTAGCCCACATCGGCCCATTTTGTACAGTTTCTCCCAGGGCTAAGAAGGAATCTTCTATTGGGAATACAATTATCTGCTTCTTTTAATGAGTGTGTAAGAGCTACATCATTTCTATAGATGATAAAATGGAGTCAGTAAAGTCAAGTGTCCTTCCTGAAATTACTCTACAAAAGAAGTGGTGGAATGAGTCTTTGAAGTTTGGTTACAATTCACTGCTGTCTGTTCCTAGCTCTAGTCTGAATCAGTTTTTCCCTAGCTGGAAAGCGGAGACATCAGCTCAGAGGAAGATCCGGGCTTCTTCATCCTTACTAGAGTGGGAGGCTGGTGGTAACCAAGTATCTTTATTCTATTTAGTTTCATGATTTCCTCTTGCAATTGCATTTAAGTAACTTGGTATTAATGTAGTCAGAAGCAAGCCCCAAAAGAGGAAGGTAATTAGTGAGATTTAAGTTTTGCTTTTAGTAAACATGAAGATAAAAATCCTTTGGGCAAATCTCTCATTTTCAGTCAAGAGAACTCTCCTTTTCCAACTATGCTAGCAGTCATCATTCTTCACAGAAGCCAGTGTGGAAATAATTATGATATCTACTTACAGGCAATAAAATGTCTGGAGAAACCATAGTTATAGTGTTTGATAAAGATCAAGATTGAACCCGGCACTGGTGGCTCATGCCTGTAATCCTAGCTATTCAGGAGGCTGAGATCTGAGGATCACAGCTCAAAACCAGCCCAGACAGAAAAGTCCATGAGACTCTTATCTCCAATTAACCACTCAGAAAAGGCCGGAAGTGATACAGAGCACTAGCCTTGAGCACAAAGAGGCTCAGGGACAGCGTGTAGGCCCTGAGTTCAAGTCCCAGGACCAGCAAAAAAGAAAAAAAATATATATATATATATAAGATTGAGTAGTATCTGGTTTGGAGGCCATGAGAGCCAGTAGCAGTTTCTCCCTGGGGGATATGTGTCCTACTGTGTTTTTTGGGGGGTGGGGTGGGGTGGGAGGGGACCTAACATCGTTGTACCATCTATGGGGGTAGAGATTTCAATTTATTCTTTCAACTCCTAGTCAACTTGGAACATCTGTCTGCAAAAGAGCTGCTGAAACCAAGTATAATATGTCTGTTTAGCTGCTTCTCCCCTAATTTACCTGTATTATTTCCATTGTAAAGGAGTTAAAGAATACTATTATCTTTGAATATCAATGCACATTTCTGGTGTGGATGACCCCAAAGGGTTTTCATAAAGCTTTAGTACCTAAAGTGTGATTATTAGGGTGGGAGATACTTTAGGAGGCAGCCATATGCTCTGATATTTGTGAAGCCTGACTTCAGGAGGTCATTCCATCTGAGGACAAGAGTATAGGTGTTTGCCATTATAATGCAACCTACAGGTGTTCTTTTCTAGTAACGAATGATCTTATTCTTGCAGCCTTATGGAAGAGCTGCTAGGCGATTCAGAAAACTTACACTCTTATACATGCTTGTTAAAGAACAAAAGTTAGCATCCTAGACAAGCGAGAGCTTTGATGTGACAGGTCATGGCCCTCGGGTTGTAGCGTGCAATGCTTTTGTAACTCCCACATTTAAATGTATTTTTGTCTAGACTTGGAGTGGATCCCCTAAGAGGCAGTGAAGACAAGGACCCAAAGGGGCAAAATGATTTGCATTTCTTTTGGTTTCAGCTTAGAATTGTTTGTTGACTTAACTCGCAGGCTAGCGACAGTTCTGCAGTGGGATGGCCCAGCTTTGTGTTGAGGCTGGGATTTTTTTTTGGTGGGGAGCTCCAGTGACACTTTTGGTTTGGCTTTTCTCCCAGATGATCGAGACGAGATGTCCTGACTTCCAGACTCTGGTTTCTGTCACATGAACAGCACCAGCTTCCTAACTAGAGACCGTATTATATTGGCTTTAAGGATTTATACTCTAAACCTGTGGTTAAAGTCTTGAGTCATAACACACAGCAGTTTGTTGCCAGTTTTGTAGGGTGAAAATCCTGAGGTGCCCTTGTTTGCTCTTTACACGTGGGGTGGGTTAGTGTTTCTGGCAGGATTCTGTGGCTTGGGGTTGGCAAAAGATGGTTAATTATGTGCTGGTTGAAGACTAGTCTTGCCTGAGGTGTTTTTGTTGTTGTTTGTTTGTTGTTGTTGTCTTTGTGCCAGTCTTGGGGCTTGAACTCAGGCCTTGGGAGCTGTCCCTGAGCTTTTTTTGCTCAAAACTCTTATAAACTGAGCCACAGCTCTACTTTGGCATGGCCTAAGGATTTTCCTGGGGGCACGGGGACTCCTTCCTTCCTCATCTATGAAGGAAGTAGGGGAGGAAGGGGATGGGTTGGGCCTTCCACTCTGCCTACCTTGGTGTCCAGAAGTCACCTGAGTATGAAGTGTTTTGATGTTCTAGTGACTTTTTTTTGGATGTTTGGAGTGTGGTTTCCCTGTCAATGCAGGGGTGGGGGGGAGGGGAGAGACAGGAAGGGTGCTCTCATTTTTTGCCTCTTGCCTTAGAAGAGTTGCTACTGGTTTGAGTGTACTGACTGCTGGGTGGATTTCCAGGAGTCACTCCAAAAGTGCCCTATTAGAACATCCTTTTGGGACCAAGCATGTGGGAAGAGCTGTCTACCCACTGGATATACTTACTGAGAAACACCCTTCCATTTCCTGATAGAGAGGATGTTGAAACTTGTGGGGAAAACACAATTTTCTTTCAGATATTTCTTCTGCAACTTTTAGACTGTATCCCAGGATTTCTTAAAACTCCAAATAGCATTTGGCATCTGATGTACTTGGGAAATGAAACCAGACATGAGGAATGTGAGAGAGGATAGAGAAGGCCAAGGAAAGAAGCAAAGCATTTTTTTTCCTTTCACATTTTTTCTTGATAAGAGACTTTGGATTAACATCGTTGTGTTGTTGGAACCCAAAGTGCATAATGGGACTTTGGAAAACGGTACAGTTCGAGCTGTACTGTTACTCCGAAAGCAATAGGTATGGCTTCTAAAACCAAGGGTCCCCAATCTTTCTTCCTAAAGTTGTTCTTAAGCCATACATTTCTCCCTTGTCTCTCATTTTATCCGTGTGACATGGAGTCCCTTGTCTCAGACATTCCAGAGACCTTTTATAATACATTAACAACGACTGGATTTTAGTGTGGAGACTTCAGTGGGAAAGACTGTCTTGACTGAAATTATAGAAGTGAGGGACAACAAATATGACAACTGCATAAGTGAATACATGCAGAAAAGTCAACGTTTTCAAGTTGTGCTGTAACAGGACTCACTATCTCTTGCTTCCTCCCTCCCTTTCCCCAGCATATCTAGCCTGCTGTTTCCTCTGTAACCATTTAGAGGAATCTTGGTCACTTAGCCAGTGCTCAGCTCTCTCACTATGGACAACCAGTTTATAAATGTGTGGCAGAAGTCCCTGATGAACCAATTAAAATGGTGTATGTTTCACGATGAATCTGTTTTGCTATCACAACCTTCAAATTTTCCCCATATGTTAGATGCTGGTTGTATTTTGCTCTATGGAAAACAAATACTACATATTGCATGCATTGTGACTTGGCATCATCAAAGGAAAAGTGCTAAGAAGGGTTTTTAGGAGGACTCTAAGCTGCTTTATTGTGGTTTTTCTTTTTTTTAATCATCCTAATCATCATCATCTACATTCTCTAAAACTTGGCTTTAATATTTTGACTATTGCTGCATTCAGAGTCTTGTTTGTTTTGTCAAAGAGCAGTACAAATGACTGTGACTTTGGGCTAGGCCACAGATGGATTGGATTTCTTATTTTTTGCTAAGCACAACGCACCTGCTCCAGAATCTTAAGTCCCTTTTTAATTGCTTCCGTGTGCACAACATAGCAGTAGTCATCTATAATGATATAGATGGATTGCATTTTGCATGTCCCAGAGGTGACTTCTTCCTCTGTGCCAGTGCCAGAAGCTGAGATTATTAGTGTGTTCTGGTTCAGGACCCAGCTGTCATGGCAGCATTAGTCCTTTCCTTCAGGCTGAGCTGATTATAAAGGGAGAGAGATATGGCAACATCATCCCTTGGTTTCAGGAAATACACATTCCCTCTTCATCAGACAGGAGAAAGACAAGCTCCTCTCCCCAGATGGCTCTATGCCTGTGTCTCTAGAAAATTGAGGAGGCCCAGGCAAGGACAGCTGAATGAATGAATCTTCTCTCTAGCAATGTGTTCACTGGATGTAAGAGGTTGGGAAAATAGCTGAAAAGTTATGTCAGTGAAACATACTTGAGAAGGAGCTGATAAAGCTCTAAGAAAACCGCAAAGTATCCTAAGGCTAAATTTGTCCATGGAGCTACTGACAGTGTCCAAAAAAAACACAAAAACACAAAACAAAATGAAAAAACCACCAAAAAGACTTGACAAGTAGCTTAGGAGTACTTGGCGATCCAGTTGGCTTCAAATGTTCTGGTGGTTATGAAAAACGATGTGAAGAACACCAAGTCACATGCCCGGAATTCAGAGGTGAAGCCATCTGCTCACTTAGGCATTTATGCTTTTGCATTCAACAAGCACATAATGAGAAGATACTGTGTCAGGAACTGAAAAAAAAATTAGTTTCTCCTTTTAGGTTCCCATAGTCTAATGGGGAAAAGAGATTTTAAAAAATATACTCAGTATGTACATGGTATAAGAGTTAAGGCAAGAAATATGTGCCCAACCCTAGGACATGTAGGACCCACAGAAGCAGTATAAAGAAGGAAAACGCCCTATGTTTATGTGTGGGCTTAGATGTACAACTACTGTCAAGGTATGCACACCTGGGTATATGGGGCATAGGCTTGGGCAATGTTAAGGATGTTGGGAGATGAGGACTAGAAAATCAAGTAGACCAGGACCTAGCACTTCTTGGTATGAGCCCTTCTAGTTTGGGCTCCTGGCCATTCAGCTTCCTGGTGTTCTGTCTATGACTTGATGTGCCATATCTCTTCTTGCTCCAGTCCAGTGTGCATACTCTGCCCTCAGTCTAGAATCCTTTTCCTTGACCCTTGGAAGAGTTGAGTCTATTATTTTATCCATCAGGGCTCAGCTAAATGTCACCTATCAAGGGAGGCCCTTGCTCATCATGCTGTCTAAAGTAGTTTCACAGGCTACATGGATAAATATGACACAGTGGGGCAACTATTGGTGACTTGCATGCAGACCAAAAGTGCACATGGGCATGCCACTTGGTTTTTTGATGTATGGGCTAAGAATGATTTTTCACACATACTCAATGGTTTGAAAGTAAAATTTAAAGATATTGCTTAGCGACATTAAAAAGTTATATGGAATTCATATTTTAGTGTCCACACTAGAATTTTATTGGAAGCCGGGCACACCCTTGTTTACAGATATCTGTGACTATTTTCATGGCAAAATGACAGCGTTAAGTACTTGCAATAGAAGCCTAATGGCCTACAAAGCCTACAGTGTTTACTGTTTGGCCCTTTACAGGAAAAGTCTGCCAATCCCTAGACTGGGGAATCAGGGACAGGGAAAAGAAACTGCTGTAGTCATTCAGACTGAGGTAAAGGGAAGGCTGAACATGGCCCTGAGGTTGGAGAGGGTGGGGAACGGATTCCAGTCCAACTAAACAAGCAGGTTTCCTGACCTCCATCCACCAAGCTGCCTGGCTCCTCCGCCCAGCCACGCTTCTCCACATGAACAGCTCCTTTTTTACCAGGGAATAAAGTCTCCTTTAGACTTCTCTTTGCCTACTTGCTGCTCCTCCCCCACTGCTCATCTCCTCTTAAGTCTCCTCTGTGAAATGAGGATAATGGTAAGAAGCGATGGATATGATGTGCTTGGGGCCACTCATTATCAATGAAGTGCCAGAACAGGTTAGAAGGGCTGGCTGCTAGCAGCTACTGCCTTTAAGGGGTCAAGTGGGCCAGTGTACTTGCTTCCTGTTTTTGCCTGTGTTTGAGAGACGAGGCTCTGAACGGTGGAGTTGCAAATACATGTATTAGTGTTTTCTAGTTGGGAATCTCAGCCTCTATGCTATCATCAATAGTTAAAGGATGGGTTTAATCAAAGGTCTTGTAATTACTGTTCCACAGAGGTGCTAGCATAAGATGTTTTTGTCTTTGGGCTTTACCAAGATTTTCAGATACAAACTGCCTGTCAAGGGCAAAATGTTTGTCCTTACAAATTAGTTCAATGAGGTTTCAAAATGTCCTAGGCTTTGTAACTTACTGCCTATCTTAGAAACTAGCCAATCCCCCCCTTCACTCCCTTCTGGGACTCAAGTTTGAACTCAGGGCCTCTAGCTTGCTGGCTTGGCTGACACTATACTACTTGAACTGTGTCTGCTTTTTGCTGGTTATTTTGAAGATGGAGCCTCATAGACTTTTCTGCCTGAACTTTCTTTGATCTGAGCTTCTTAAGTAGCTAAGATTATGGGTGTGAGCCACTAGTGCCTGGCCACCTTCATATTCTTTTTTATTTTTATTTATCTTTGTATGTTTTTATTGTAAAAATAATGTATAGAGGGGTTACAGTTACATGAGCAAGGTAATAAAGTAATGAGTCCAGTTCCTATGGAGCATTGTTGTCTCCTCCTTTGTTTTTCCCCTACCATCCCTTCCCTCCCCACCTCCACAATTCCCCTCCCCTCAAGTTGTAAAGTTCGTTTTCCACAGTGTCTTGTACATCTCATTGTTACAATGTACATAGTATCTTGTACACCTCATTGTTACCTGTATCCCTATTTAAGCATTTTGTTTTTTCTTCATATTCTTTTGCTGATAGACATGTTGACATTTTCTTTTTAAGACTGAGAAAATGTTTTGGAATGGTTTTGACATTATTTCCTTGGTCTCCATATACAATGGGGTTTTAACATAACTTGAGTTTATGTGAAACAACTTGGAAAATACAACAACAAAGCTGTTACTCTCTTCATTTTCCAGAGAGTCTGATTGTACTCCTGTGTGCTCCCAGGAGGTGAGAGTTAGAGCCCAAGGCTCTGTTGTGGGAAGATGGAGATACACAGCTCATTTTGCTTCATGCCAGTTGTTTCTTATATCCTGTGTGCCCCTCCTACCTCTTGCCTGTGTTTGTACTTTCTCTCGCCTCGTACGCTGCTTTCCATAGTCTATCAACACTCTACTCAGCCATCAAGGATTACTACCAGGATGCCCTGTAGGTGCTTCCGGCATGTTTACCGGACACTTATTGATAGGGAATATTATATCACCTTTGTTGTAATAATTTGATATACTCTCTTAATGAGATTATAAGTTCCCAATGTCCCATTTCTGATGCTTATTATCATAGTGGTAGGTACATACCTATACCAAACAATACATCCGTATATTGATACACATTTGCAAAAGGAATCAGAAGTACTGCCATATGTCTTGTAAGCCCTTGTATAAGCATACCATAAGTCAACATAATGGGATGTCTCAGCCCATATCAGAGGCAGTTAATGCATCATACAAACTCCACGGTGGTAACTGTTCTTAACCTTGCCCTCCTTTTCCATGCCAGAGATTTCCAGTTGCTAACTCCCAGACCACATCCTTCTTCAGCAAGCAGAGCACTTGACTTCAGAAGTATTTGCGAACCCTAGATGCTTATGAGAACTTTAACCTGTAATATTAATTGCTTATGAGAACTTTAATCTGTAACATTAATTACTAAACCAAGAAATTAGTGACAAATTTTAGACCTGAGTTTAGGAAGATGCCATATATTGGTGGATTGAGTCCTACTTTAAAACTTAGGGATAGAAACAATAGACAAAAACTCTCCAAAAGTAACCACTATTTATTGAATGTTGACACACTGCTTCCAGGCTGTCTTCTGTGGAATGTGTGTTCTTTAAAAGCCCAAAATCTTGAGAGTAAAACTTAAGACTCCTAACCTCTTGACTTTCATCTCCATGCCTCATATCTTTTAACAGCCCCTTTCAAAATGAGATTTTGAAGTTCAATATTCACTTAGTAAATGTGTATCTATATACCATGTGGTATCATACGCCAGGGACACAGCAGTGAGCAACAAAGCAAAGACCCCTGCCATCATGAAATAATCGAATAGGATAATTTCAATAGTGGCAGCTGCTGTGGGGACCATCACACAGGTTCTGTTGCCAATCTGTGGTTGAGGATAGCCTTTCTGAGAAAGTGTGCAGGCCTTCATGATGAGGAAGGTTCAGCCCTGCACATGTAGGGGCTCAAACATGCCAGTCACAGACACTGTTGATATAAAGACCCCGAGGCAGGAGTCAGTCAATGTGAAATACAGTAACTTATACAAAGAGAGCTGAAAGGAAAGACAAACGGGCCAGATTGTGGAGGCTTTGGAGGCCCCTGGGCTGTTTCTTGTCTTTTAGGAAGTGTGTGCTCTGGTGTTTGCCCTGTTTGTGAGGACACACACTGTGGTCTGTCAGCAGTTGTCTGCCTAGTGATCTTCATGACATCTCTAGGGATCACATCGTGCACCCTGGGATGCCTTTTTTGTATTTTTGTAATTGCAAAAACAAGAGGATTTTATGAAAGAAGATTGATAGTTTTTCAGTACTCAGGGAAGATGAAAGCAGAGTTGCTGGAATCAAAGCTGGATAGAGAACCCACCTAGCACTTACTGAAAATGTCCTCCTTGTTCCTGTTGCCTATCAGCATCAGCCAAGTGCTAGGAGCAATGGTTATGGCCCTTTATGCCTTGGACATGACAGAGCCCAGGACTCCTTAAACCCTAGTCTCACCACAGACAGCAGCCTTGCTACATCTCCCCTAGCCTCTTCCATCGGCTTTACGTTCTGCGTGGGAGATGGCACGGCTCTGATCTGTAGTAGTCCTGAAATCCATTCAAGCATAGATGTGAGCCTCTGCTTTTTCTTTGTCAGCATGGTGACAGTAACTAGGGGTCTTGTTCCATAGCTTATTTAACTATTTCCCTGTTGGGGAACTTTTTGAAAGTGTTTGATCCTTCTAACTCAGTCTTGAGTTTACTTAACAGGATCAACATTGTCCAAGTGCCTTTTCTTTTCTTGGTGCACATTGGAGCACAAAGTACTTTGGTGCATAGCCCCTTCCTCGCACATTGAATTATCACAATCTAACAGAAGACAGGCACAAATAACTTAGAATGGGATGTGCTGGAATTGATACATGTACCTTAGCATACATATAGCATTATTAATTCCACTTGGGAAAAGTGAAGACGAAATGAGAATTGAATTTTTAAATAATGAGGTCTCCTAGGGGGTAAGGAAGAAATAGCTCTCTCTCTCTCTTCTCTCTCTCTCTCTCTCTCTCTCTCTCTCTCTCTCTCTCTCTCTCTCTCTCTCTCTCTCTCTCTGTGTGTGTGTGTGTGTGTGTGTGTGTGTGTGTGATTTTTATTAGTTTGTTTGTTTTAGTACCGGTCCTGGGGTTCAAACTCAGAGTCTGGGTACTACCCCTGACCTTCATGTCCAAGGTTAGTGCTCTACCATTTGAACAACAGCTCTACTTCTGGCTTTTTGGTTTTTAATTGAAGATAAGGACTTTCCTATGCAGGCTACCTTTTTGAACCATAATCCTTAGATCTTAGCTTCCTGAATAGCCAACAGCATCTGCCTTGAAATGGCTATTCTTTTTTTGTTTTGTTTTTTGGTTGATTGTGGGGCTTGAACTCTGGGCTTGGGTGCTGTCCCTTAGCTCTTCAGCTCAAGGCAAGTGCTTTGCCACTTGAGCCACGGTGCCACTTCGTTTTATGGTCGTTAACTGGAGATAAGAGTCTCACTGACTTTCCTGCTCTGATGGCTTTGAACTATGATCCCTAGATCTCAGCCTCCTGAGTAGCTAGGATTACAGGCATGAGCCACCAGTGGCTGGCTTGAAATGGTTATTCTTGCAAGATAGTACAAAGGAAAAAATAGGTTGTCAGGAAAAAGAACGGGATGTACAAAGAATGACCAGTAGTTCAATGTAATTGGAGCATAAATTGTAGAATGAAGTGACTAGGGTTGTACTGTTTGCTTAGCAGTTGGTCATAGACACATTTAAGAAGTGAAATGAAGAACATGGGCTCCCTTTCCAGGTGGACTCCCAGCCTTTTGGCTGCCTTTGTCTGCATGGTCTATAACCAGCATAGGTGGCTCTTCCTTGAATTGATCTGACTTTTCAGTATGTTGTTTTTGTCTGTTGCACACTTAACTGTGTACTGTCTTCTCTTCACAGACTTTAGTCAAATCAAGAAGTAGAAGAGAATTCAGCCATGGCCCCAAGGAAGAGAGGTGGTCGGGGAATTTCATTCATCTTTTGCTGTTTCCGAAATAACGACCACCCAGAAATCACATATCGATTGCGAAATGATAGCAACTTTGCTCTTCAAACCATGGAGCCAGCATTACCCATGCCCCCTGTGGAGGAGCTGGATGTCATGTTCAGTGAACTTGTGGTGAGTCCCAGATTTCTGTGTTGCCATTTGTGGAGTGTCAGGAAGAGAGAGAAGAGGAGTGATGTTTGTGGGTTGGTTTTACTTGCTATGAATTTTTCCTCTTCCGGTGAAATGGTTCTCACTCACCCTTTATGTCTGCACCCTCACTATCAGCACTGACTCTGTGGAGAAGGAGCAGGTAGAAGAGGGTAGCATTAACATATCCTAATACTTGGCTGGTGCTTTAGGTGGATGGGAAGATTTAGACCTTCAGGTCTTCAAATATGCTACAGTATTTTATCCTAAATTGCCCTTTCTAATATTTCCTCCATTCTACTCTGATTCTGTACTTGTATATAAAAATAAATAATTCCTTCATTGACTTCATACCTTCTAAGATTCCCTAGAATACAGTATTGACGTGTTTTTAAAAAGTGTCATACTTCACAACTGGTCCTTGATCTTTTGGTGAAAGACATTATTACTTAAGTACAGTACCATTAGCTAGCCTAATGATAGGATTGAAATAATAACTATTTTGTGGGAAAGTTTTTATAGATATCATCATGTTTTTGAGGGCACTGTCCCTCAAATGAGATGATGTATTTAATGCAATACTCATTCATTAAGAGGTGCAGGTGGATTCTTCAAGCTCACTTCTCAGGAATTGCCCAAACTGGTGTTTCTTCCCATTCTGTTTCAGAGGACACGGTGGCATTGCTTAAAAGCTGCTACCATAATGATTAGAGATGGCTTAGTTCAAATTACTTTTCTAACTTTATCTGCATAAGTACAGACAAATGTTACTTTTTCCTGTGCCCAATGTCTGGTGTGATATAATATTTAAATAAGAGCAATCTTCAGTAGAAGTGGCTCAGTGCAAAATAAATGTTGCATGATTCCTATGTCCTCCTTTGATCATTGCTGACATTTGTAGTTAGTTCTAATCAAACCATTTAGATATCTCAACATGTATTAGGGAGTGCTATCATTTCTTGAGTCAAGAGAGTAGGCTGTGTTACTATTCTCCAGGTATAATATCAAAACTGACCAGGTCATGTCAACTCTTCCAGACAGGAATTCATTTTTAAAACAAAAAGAAGAACCAATATAAGAGAATCTGTAAAGCTGAGATGTTCTGGCTCATTAGGTAGAGTCATGGGCCTATTTTTAATCAGAATTGGTTGGGAAAAAGAAGAGGTGACTTAAGACCACATGTCATAGTCCATGATGTTGAATATTTTCAGAGTTTAAAGACTTTGTTCTTTCTCTTTTCTCCATGTAGAATTCTATTCTAGGTATTAGGGAATTCCAGATAGAAATCTAGAACCTACTCCCACAGATCTGACAGTTTTATAATAAGAAGGAAATGAATCATTAGGAAGATCTGAGGCTTCCACAGGAATGAATGAAAAATAATACATCTCACAGATTATGTATATGTGTATTTGTCTTTTGGGGTATACAGTGAAGTGCTGAGGAATGTGGTCAGGGAAGACTTTCTGAAGGAAGTGAGCTGTCATCAGAGGGTGAGACCAGAGTGGATCGTGTCAATGGCCATGTCAGTCATCTCTAGATAGTAAAACCTCAATCATTCCAACAGCAAAGGCTCATTTCATGCTAGTTCTTCTCAACTACTGTGGGTCAGCAGTGATGTTCTTTGCCATCTTTTGTCTAAGAGGAAAGACAGGCTAATAGACTCCAGGCTTATGCTTGTAAATAGCATGTCACTTGTGATCACATTTTATTGCCATTGTTGACCACATGACCATACTTGAAATCACACAAGGTAAAAGAGGTACCATCCTACTATAGGGATTGCCACGCTAAGTGACATGGCCAAGCCTGAGGTTACTGAGTTGGGTGGAGGACACGTAGTCCTCTCCCAGGGAGGGGCAGTGAGTCATGTGCTGTCATGACTGTCAAGGATACTAATGGGGCTGGGAAGGTGGCTCAGTGGTAGAGTGCTTGCTTCACATGCACGAGGCTCTAGGTTCGATTCTTTAGTATCACATACACAGAAAAAACCAGAGGAGGGTGCTGTGGCTCAAGTGGTAGAGCACTAGCCTTGAGCTGAAGAGCTCAGGGACAGCACCCAGGCTGAGAGTTCAAGCTCCACGACCGGAAAAAAAAAAAAAAAAAGAAGGATAGTAATGATACATTTACAAGCTTGGTTTTATTTTCCACTTGAAGCACTTTAAAACAAAGTCAGCCTAAGGATATAGGTGTTGCCTCTTGCTGAATACATTGCTGGTCATGGAACCAGGGGTCAGAGCTAGTATCCTATACATCCCATATCCACCACAGTCCTTTCAGTCATATCTGTCAGTCTCCTGAAATGGGATCTAGCAAGAGCCTGTGTAGTGGCAGCCCCATATGCATTCTGAAGACAGCTCATTGTTCTACATTCAGAAGGGAGAAAATTCCACTCTCTTTGCCTTATTGATGTCTCTATTCTGTGTGAAAATTGCCTACAGCTGTTAGTTGTTAAAAAACCAATGCCAAACCAGAACTTTAAGCCAAAACCATTGGAAAACAAATTATCTTGAGGTTTGTATCTGTCCTGGTGAGTGACGATGGATTTTTGTCTACTTCTGACTTCAGGGACTTAGACCACAAATCCTTCTAGTTGCTGGAGGAGGCCTGGGGTAAGAGAGGTGGGCTCAAAGCCATTAAGAGCTTCTGCTCTAGGTTCTCCTGAGCAGTCTCAAAAGCAACTGTGCTTGTGCCCTCCTGCAAAAGAGGGGATAGTGGCGCAGAGTACTTGGACTCTAGAGTCAGACAGTGCTTCTGGCTGCTAGCTCAGCCAGAAATTGTCCTCAAAACAGAGTCTTTTTGAATTTGAATTTGTGCCTTTCCCTGTAAAATAGGAATCATGCCATCTTTCTAATAGAGTAGATGTGAAGATTAAAGAAAATAACTTATTTAAACAGGCTGGTACCTAACAAATGGACTACTTCCCACAGCCAAGTGCGGCAGGAGAGATAGGGTATAATCTGGGTCTTTTCAGAGGCACAGCACCCATTAACAAATATCTCAGGCTTTTCTTCACTTAGAAGCCAACCTGCTCATTGTGAGTGAGCCCGTGTAGGTCCTGACTTGCAGGCCACTTTCCTCCTGCATCTGTTGGGAAGCACTCCATCAGAGCTGGTTGTTATAAGCTAGTTTTCCTTTTCATCAACTCACTCA
Source organism: Dipodomys merriami (assembly GCF_024711535.1). NCBI lineage: Eukaryota > Metazoa > Chordata > Mammalia > Rodentia > Heteromyidae > Dipodomys > Dipodomys merriami. The sequence goes on along the minus strand of NW_027202270.1, from coordinate 139,696,533 downwards.
TATGCCATTAAAAAAAAGTGATACCAAATGTGTTTCTTTTAGAATTGCTTACTGCAACCTAACCATTTCATAAATAATGTAAGCCTGGAGAGGAGGTCAGCCATGTGAATCTTTAAAGAACATGACTGGTGAGGGGAACCTTGGCCATCTAGTCAGCTCTTCATTACATGTAGGAGAAATAGAGATATCTCAATCTGAGGACCTAGTGGTTTTTGGAGAGCCTTGACCTATACTCTGACTAATTTTTACACTGACAGCTTTATTGAGACATGATTCACATGCCATATAATTTATCTACATAATGTGTGCAACTCATTAGTTACTAGTGTATTCACAGAATTGTGAAACAATCACCAAAATCAGTTTATGGACATCTCATTATCCTAAAATACAACTTTCATATCAGTGACTCCCTCACTCTCTGTACATTCTCAGCCCTACCATCCTCTAGAAACTATTAATCTACTTTCTGACTCTGAAAATCTGCCTACTCTGAATGGTTGATATAAATGGAATCAACACAATATACGGTCGTTTGTCCTAGCTTTTTTCCTTAACGTCATGTTTCCAATTTCTTTTTCTTGTCCAATAACAATCCATTGTGTGGTTATGCCAATGTTTCAATCCATTGATCACTGATGAAAATTTGGAATTTTACTAGATTTTGGCTATAATGCAGCTATAAGTAACTATATTCAAGGTTTTGCATATAAATACATTTTCAACTTTTGTTAATATATACCTAGAAGTAGAATTGCTAATCCTAAGACAATACTGTATTTAACTTTTGAGGAACTATCAAATGCTTGTTTTCTACCAGCCAAACAGGAGGGTTCTAGTTTCTCAATATCTTTACTATCATGTGTTCCTACTGACTTTTCCCTAGCTAATCAACCAGATACTTTTTTTTTTTTTTTTGCCACTCCTGGGGCTTGAACTCAGGGCCTGGGCACTGTCCCTAAGCTGCTTTTGCACAAGGCTAACACTTTACTACTTGAGCCACAGCACCACTTCTGGCCTTTTCTGTTTATATGGTACTGAGAACCCAGGACTTCTTGCATGCTATGGAAGCACTCTGTCACTAAGCCACATTCCCAGCCTTCAACCAGATACGTTTAAAGATATTCTACACATCCTAAGAGTAGAGCTTTACCAGTTGAGCCACAGCTCTACTTCTAGCTTTTTATTTGTTTTATTTTGGTGGTTCATTGGAGATAGGAGTCTTATAGACATTCTTGCCTGGGCTGGTTTTGAGCCATGATCCTCAGATATCAGCTTTCTGAGTAGTAGAATAGCCATATATTTGATGTTCTTTAATCATCATTTCTTTTCTATTGTATTCTTCACCCCTGCCTCCTCCTTCCTACTCCATGTCTTTCTCTTTGCCTCTGTCTTAGTCCAAATAAAGAGTATGACTAATCCAAAACTTATCATTGGCCCTTAAAATAATATCCAGCTATATTCATCCCTTTTCTATAAGCATTTATAGAATCTAGATTATTCCAACCAAGAGATTTACCCATGATAATGTTAGAAATTGTCCTTGATAAGTAACTTTTCCATTTCCATATTAACAATAGCAGATTCCCTTTGGGATAAACAAATGAATATGTCATTTATTGATTCATTTTTCAGATTGAGTGTGTATTAGTGCCTGTCCCAACTCTTGAGCTGATAAGACTCAATCTTCGATGAAATTTGAGCTGTAGGTCTAACAGAAAAGACAGGCAGCCATATCAAATGTGACTTAGTGCCATTCAACCAGTACATTTTGTTAGGCAAATGCCTTTATAACCTTTTTTCACAAGCGGTTTTACTAGAATATCATTTCTATCCTCTCCTTTAAATTGTGACATGTTACTAATTTACTGCACATCATTTTCTCATTAATCTGCCTTCTAATCAAACTTCTAGTCTTCCATTTATTCGGCCAGTAGTAATGTAGAGTGTTCTGCTGTCCTGGAAATGGAGTTGTGTGCAAAAATCCATTACTTATCACTAAAGCACTATTATACTGTTGAAAATTGTCAAAGAAAAGTACAAATCTCAGTGGAAAACTAATGATGTAGAAACATACTCATTTGATAGGACAATATTTGTTTTCTCAAAATACAGTCATAAGTGCATATAATTGCTGTAGGTCAACTTTATTAAGTATCAAGCAATCAGCACAGAGTTTTTGAGAAATGAAGATAGTAGGAATGAGAATCAGATTTAAATGAATTCAGTCATCATGCCAAATAAGTTCATTTGGGGACATATCAATTAATCTCTTCTTTTTTCAATTATTCCAAAATCATTTTGGTATGAAACAATATAGGAATCTAAGTCTGTCACAAGGGTTTACCATGGCAAATTTTTGTTCCTCTATTAGTCTTGAGAATTGTTAGCCCTTTTTATAGGCTATCAGCATAATTTCTTTTATTACTAGGCCTATTTTTAAGCACTCTTTAATAATAAAGTTCTTCCATTAACACTAGAATCAATGGAGAGTTACATCAGGTTTTGTCTCTTTATTTTTAAACTTTGCCTTTAAGACTATGACTAAGAATAGAAAGCTTCTTAAGGAGCTATCCAGTTATCTGTCTTCAAGAAAGACGACAAAATTGGGTACCAGGAACACTTAATTTTAAACTGATAGAAGAAAAATAAAACTGGTTGTAAGGATTCATGGTGTTAACCTATTGCTTCTTAATTGCAGTATAAATTAAAAGTGGTAATTAAGCAGAGGAAATCAGACTGTATATAGACTTCAAAGATTGATCTAGAATAATTTCAGTATACTCAGTTGTCTGGAAACAAAAAAAAATCAATCTAATGAAGGAATTTATATTAAAGTTGTTCTTTTTCTATGAGGCTTATTTTTACTTGATAAAGGTCAAAAGAAAATTCTGCACAACTAAAGGATACAATTAATTGGCAGTGAAGAAAAAATATTGAGTAGTTGTCTATAATTGACACTATAGTATTTTCAGACAAATCACCTTGATGAGTTCATAGAAAATGCTTGAAGCAGTCTAAAAATATGCAAAACATCACAAAAGGAAGAAGGAATGTATACATGGGCTTCAGTGTGTGCAATGCTAAAATTCCTATGTTATGAAAGTGAGCTTCTACCAATATACAATTTAAAGGTGACAGAATGATATCAAACCCAGAGTTTGATCTAAATTACTTGGGTCTTAAGAATGACTGATGGTTTGTAAGACAGTGTGTATGTGTGTGCATGCACATGCAAACTGTGTGTGTGTGTGTGTGTGTGTGTGTGTGTGTGTGTGTGTGTGTGTGTGTGTGTTTGCATGCATGTGTGTACTGGGCTTTGAGCTAGAACCTAGTACATGCTAGGTAACATTCTATCACTGAGCTATACCCCAGATTACTGGACTAACGTTGATAGAGTAGTTTTGCCGATATCTGTTGTGCTTTGAATAAAACATGGTGTTGCTTCTAAGAATCAAAGTAGGGTTGACATCAGATTTTCATCTCAATGGACATTACACATTTCTTTGTATTGGCTAAGATTCTGTTTGCTTAAAAACAATAAAATGCTCAAAATGGCTTTGTAAGTTTCATTCTGGTCTTCTGATCCACTAAAGTTTAAAGCAAAGCCTTTTTTTTAAAGTTTTAAATATGTTTGCTTTTTAATCTTATTAAGATCATTCCAAGTCCTTTTCTATAAGCTATTAAGTTTAGATTTTGTCTGCATGTTACATCCTTTGTTATCAGTCCAGTAATTGATTTAAGAATGTTTCTTGGAGACTCAAGAAGATGAAGTGAGTGGGAAGAGATGGGGAGGAAAGAAACGAGAAAACCTTTTAAAATAGAAATACTGCAAAAGCAATCCAAGTTAATAATGCCTTTGAGAAAATGGTTATGAATTCCCCAGTCCTGATGAATTCCATTAATATGAATTCTAAAGAGACCCTGAATGAGATGCACCTACTTAGCATTTGCTATAGCTTAAAATCTGATTATAGAACTTGGTTTTTAGGTCCCCCAGGTATAAATTATACAGACAGTATAGTGTACTGACTTGCCTTCTCTTCATATGGAATAATAGAGATATGGTTTAGGTAAACTTTTAAGTGTAATTCTGAAAATGTGTTTTTGTGATAGCTAGACAGATCTGTAGTTTGTGCAAACTACACATAGCGTATATCTTGATCATCTGGGAATCATCTGAACACCATCACGGTCACATAAAACATATGTGGAATGGAGATAAATGTCCAATACATGGTATATTTCAGCTCTAAATTATCTTTGACTTTTTTTTTTTTTTACCTGCTGTGTTTGGATTCCTCTGTACTCAGTGCTCCATTTCTAGAATTCCTTTGGAATCTCAGACTCTTAAGTGTTATAGGAACCAGTGACTGGCTACATCTTTTAGTTAACAATTTTCTGGCTCATAAATGAAGAACTGTTTTGTTTATTTTTTTTGTTGTTGTTTTCCTGATCTCCCAAGAAGTTCCCTTTTTTCCCTTTCTTGTCCAGTTTTAAATTTATTAGAAATATACTAAAACTACTAGCTATTTTATGATACACTGAAATCCTTAGCAACTACATTTAATCAAATGACTAAAAGCTAACTTAGGATAGCATGGGTTGTTTTCAGAAGAGGTCAGCATTTATTGGATTTAGAAGGAGTCAGAAAGTCCTTTGCCTTCTTTTCAATAGTCACCTTGAGTTTATTCTTCTACTAATAAACTTATTATGTCAAATCCACTATGAATATGCAAATCTGCACTTCAGAGAGCCAAATGGCTCAGGTGTTATGCCTGGCATTTATTTCCATCCTCTTCAGGATTTCTGGGTCTTGGAACAGTACCTAGCCTTGCGTAGGTGATCAGTAAGTACTTGCATCCTAAGTACATGAGTGGATGGTTAGCTGGACCCTGGAGCATAATGCATGTGTGCATGTGTGTATGAATTGATGGTTGCTGAGTCTCCCAGTAGCTTTGTGAATCCCTCCCCCAGGTTTGTATTATGAATAATTTTCAAAGTACTGATGATAGGTTGGGCATATCTCTACACCCTGTGTACACCACACCCATCTGCTGTCATCAATTTTTATCCATTCTTCGGATGAATGTTAGGTTACTATGGGAGCACCACATAGCTCACATGCAGGGCAGCAAAGATGACTTTTAAGAAATATTCTCTACTCTTAAAAGCCTCTACTGTCTATTTAATGTGGTGAAGACATAACTGCACTGTGAGAAGAAACTTATTGTGCAAGATTGTCTTTTGACCCAATTAAAACATAGATGTGTCAGATGATATGTCAAGAAAGTCTATTGAGGGTGTGGGAAGGGCTTAGGCTGGAAAGAAGTAGTAATATCCTTGAGAAGGGAGTTATGAAGTCTATGACTTCATAAATTTTCATCAGGCTTTAAAGGTGTCTTATTCCTGTCACTTTACAGCTAGTGTTTTACTAGGAAAACACTACTTTGTAATTCTGTTAAACTTTGGCAACTAAAATTGTACTAGATTAAAGAAGTTCTAAACTGAAATTTTGGTAGGCAGTGGCCATCCAGAAATGATTTAGATATTTAGAACAAGAGTTGTTTGTTTTAAATGACTGGGAAACTACTGGTGATTCAGATTAAATTAAAAATTAAGGTTACTCTAATGAGTTTATAGTTGAATTACCAAAAAAAACTGATTAAGAAAACTGTAGGTTTAGCTGCAGGCTGTCTAGCAAACAAAATATAATTTGCTTTGCCTGTTATTAAGAGAAAGAAAGGAGATGGCACAAGGCATTACATTAGTAGTAAGAAGCTAAAAGTTATTAGTCAGCTTTTGCTTGTGGGATTTCTCATTTCTAATTTTTATATGTAGCACGAAAACATGTCTGTCAGACACAGAATATTACTGTGTAGGTGGTGGTGAGTCACTGTGGATTCTCTGTAGTGACTAAGACTGTTGGCAGAAGACTTCTAGGCGAGAAATCTTCAGGGTTTGTTGTGTGTACTCATCCTTTTTGAGCTTAAGTGGTATGTTGTGTTCCATTTCTGGTCTTCCTGACTGGTTAGGTACAGGTAATAATTCACTAAATATATCTCTGTTTAAACTGACAAAAATCTTATCTAACATTCAGTTTGCTAACTACCACCATGAAAATAAAGCACTGTTCTCAGGATCATTGTGGTTAAAATTTAAGGCAATTCATATTTCAGGATGGGATGGTCATTTCCTTTGGTGAGGCTAGATATTCATTATCTTAATGAATTATTGCAGCCTAATGGCACGTTTTCTTTTTTTATTTAATAGAAGTGTAATATTTTTTAATTTTATTTGGCTACCAAAATATCACCTTCAGTTTTCTAACTGCTTTTGTCTGGCTTTTGCCACTTGATGTTGAAATTATCACCATGTCTTCTGATGTGTGGTTTGATCATTTGTATTTGGGGATTTAACTTGTTTTTGGTGCTGTTGAGTTATGGGATGGGAAAAGGGAAGAAGAAAGACCCTGCTGATACTGGTCCAACTTTGAGGTAACCCAGAGGGTTTGAATCTGTGAGTGTTGTGGGGAACTGCTGGGTGGGGTGAATCTAGGTGAACTGGGCCCATTTTCTGTGGGCATATTTGAAGGAGGAAAACGAGACTTGTATGAGTAATAGGAGGTTTGAAAATTCTCTGAGTGCTCCACATAGATTCAGATGGATGGTTAGCTTGTCAAGGACTACTGAAAAAACAAAACAGAACAAAAAACAAACCTCCAAACATCAACACACAAAGCTGAGTCTTTGAGCAGTAGTATCTCAAAGGGCTTGTTTTAGCTTTTCCTCCCTCCTCATTTATTCTCCATTCTCCTCGGTATTGTTTATATATCTTTTTAACTTGTCTAAATATATATTTGTTTGCATGTGCTTAGCTTAATGTATTAGAAGCAGAATCCTAAATGAAGAGACATCTCTGGTTAGCCAGGAAATTACTTATTGGCTCATTGAAATCTATTGATTTGATAGATTTTCACAGAATAAATGCTTTAGATATTGCTTTGGAGAATCTTTAAAAAAAAAATCTCATAGTTCAGTAACTAAAAGCCTCTGGAAAAGCTTTTTTGTTACAAAGCATTAACCTTTCCACTCATTCAAGACCCTTATTGTGTATTATTTCAAAAGTCCTTCCCTTGCTCTATCTAACACATCAATACATTTCCTTAGATTGATTTGTACTGTGCCAATTGTTTTCTGACATGTAGGTTTCTGTATAGTTAGCTACTTGTTTACAGTGTAGGACTGGTGAGATTTCTTTGTCTAGAATCTTTTAGATGTGAGGCTTAATAGTCTGCTTTGTTAGCAATGAAGCCTGGGGCTGCTGTTCCCACAGCTGGCTTTCCTCTGAGATCCTTAATACCTTTAGGAAATTATATGTAAGATACATGTTTTATACATATATAAAAGTGTAATATCTTCTTCAAGAAGGAAGTCTTTAGGATTTGTTTGTTGGTTTTTGTTTTCCCTAAATTTGAGTCTCCTTGGCATGGCATGGTGCTGAGTGCAAAGATTTCTTCTTTTCTAACTTGCTAAAATCATTTTCCTTGAATTGACTTTCAAACCTATTCAGATAGCTGGGTATGCTGATGCACTTTTGTTATCCCAGCTATACAAGAGGCTGAAGTCAAGAGGATCAATGTTTCAGGTTAAACCAAGGGAAAAAACCCCACCCCAACAGGAAAAACAACAACAACAAACCTGAGCGTAGTGATTGCTCCTGTCAACCCAGCTATGGCAAGAAACGTAAATAGTAGGATCATAGTCCAGGCTGGCTAGGATAAAAAGTGAGACCTATGTCAAAAATAACCAGAGCAAAGCGGGCTAGAGGCATGACCCAAGTGGTAGAGCACTTGTCCAGTGTCATAAAAACAAAACAACAATCAAAAATGAAACACCTCTATGACAAAAGTTCTGTGGCCAAAGCAAGGAGCTTGCCTATCCATATCTGAGATCCAGAGTCAACCAGGGTGCTTCCTGGGTCTCAGCTAACCCTGCTTGTTTGTTCTTCTTGGTGGAAACTTGGGCTGTCAGTATATTCAGGAGCCAGGACACTTCTGTGGCACCACCACAAGGAAGACATCCAAACTCCAAACCCCACAGACACAAGGAGGCTTTGAAGGCTTTCTTGTTAAATATTAATGTATCACTTAATTCAACTGTTAAATTATTAAATTAATTATTAAATGACCTTGAGGGGAACATTGCCTATCTTTGGGCCTTAGTGGAATACACATTATTTGAACTTACAGAACTTTTCCAAGAAGGGATGAAGGTGATCTGTGCTGTCAAAAACTACTCTAAAGGGGTACAATTTTTCTTTCCCTTTTTAACACACTTTTCTCTTGATCAGTTTCTCCTTTAAATGAACTCCTTAGTTTACCTGTCAACTTAAGTTTCATTTCCTTCCTGTGTACTCAGTGTTGTATTTTCTTTAACTTTGTTTCCCAGGGGCTCCAGCATTGATTTTTTTTTTTAAAGTTTAACAGCTTTATGGAGGTATACTTTACAGGACATGGAGTCTTCCTGTTGTAGGTATACAGCCTGAGTTTTGGTAACTATATACAGGTGTGTGACTATCACCACCATAGTTTTGGAACATCCCTAGATCTTCCTATCCTCAGGCTCATTTGCAGCCATTTCTGCCCCTGCATACACTAATCTTTGTAACTCTGTAAGGTTTACTTTCGCCTTAAAAAATCACATTAAAGGATACTATTTAAGATATAGTGATCCTAACTGATGTACTTGTCATGACTGCCTCTTTCAGTATTTAAATTAATTATCAAAGAAAAAAATCTCCTGAAACTGACAGTATTTTTAAAGCTTAAATAAACATGTCAGAATGATTTTTCAAATTAGTTTTGTATTTCCTTTTTAATTTTTTTCAATAACTGTGCTTTATTTTTTTTAACCCAGAAATGTATGTACGTTACTCTTCTCTGGAAGATGAAATCAATCTAGTTGTTTTATAACTACGGAAATACTTTATGTTATCCAGGAATGAGGTGTGCCTGATGAACTATAGATTCAAATATCGGAGTTAAAAGCAGACCTATAAACAGCTTCCAGAAGAAACCACAGAAACTCATGTCAAAAAACTACTTTTTTGACATGAGTTGCAGTGATTTCTTTTTTCTTTTTTTCTTTCTCTTCTTGTTTTCCTGTTTTGCCTTTTGTTTGCTTTTTGTAGTGCCAGGGATCAAACCGAGGGAGCTATGCATGCTAGACAAATACTCTTTGATTAAATTACATCTTAAGTTCTTCAAAGATTTTTTTAAGAAGACCTAAAGTCATTGAACTTTAGAAAAAAATGTTGACAAGTTAGATTTAATAATTTTTTTAAAAAATTTGGTCTTTTTTATTCCTTTATCTTTAAGCGGGTAAAGGAGGACACAGAAATGGAGAGATAGAATGAACAAATGCATCAGTGGTACTCACTGGACACTATGTTGAAAATGAACTATGCAAATTATGGGCAGAAACAGGAGGGAAAAACTGGGAGAGAAGGAGGGAAGGGGTGACCTTGTCCAAAAAGAAATGTACCTGACTTATGTCACTGTAACCCCTCTGTATCTCACCTTTATAATAACAATAAAAAATAACAACTAAAAAATCTTATGATCAAAATACATTGAAATGAAAAGGCAAGCCACAGGTCAGGAGATATATTCTCAGTACATGCCTCTGACCAAGGATGTACATCCAGAATAAAGAACTTTAAAATAAAAATAAATGCAAAGACAGACAACTCCATAAAAATAGTCATACCTCAGAAAAAGAGCACATATGAACAAGCAGTAAACACAGATAAAAGTATATTCAAAATCATTATCAGGAAGAGGTGCTTCAGATAAACTAGGATAGCTGAAATTAAAAAGGCATGGCAGCATGCAGTGAGAATGTGGCATAACTGGAAATGCCATATGTTGCTGACGGGAATGTGAAATGGTACCATCTATAGAATGCTGCAACTACTTCCAGCATATGCTTTTGCCAGCTCAGAAATGGTATTCTCAAAATCTGCATAGTTCACTGTACATACTTCTTGCCTTAAAAAGGGGAAGAAAGCATTTATTATCACTGTATCTTATAGCATCCCTTCCCATTCTCTCAGCTTTCGCATCTTCCCTCCTACCTTGTTGCTTTTTGCTTTTTGGTTTCCTGTTGATGTGGGCCTTCTGTGTCATAATATTTTGGGGATGGGTAATTAATGTAAAGATGATAAAAAACCAAGTGCATTCTAGGAACCAGAACAAAAAAGAGTGGGGTGGGGTAAGCTAATAATAGAACTGTAGCCATATGATGAATCTGTAAAGCACAGAAATGTGTATCCGGAGAAAGTCAAAATGGGTTAACTTGGCGGGGAGTAATTGATGCCTTGGCAAAGCGTGTGTGTAAATCATATTGCCCTCTTAGATACCATGCAAAGTCTCTTTGGAAAAGGATCTCATCATGTGCAGAGTTTTAGAATTTGTGATCAGGAGTGCTGGAAGGTACGTCTAGGGGGGAGGTAAGGCAGGTCAGAATATCTCCTGAAAAGAAAAGGAACTGTTGAAGCCTTCTATCATCTTGTTTTCCTAACTACATTATAAATGCCCTGAAATCAAAGTGTGCTATTCATCTTTGTACTCTTATAATGTCTGGCCCTGATCCTGAATGGATGGAACAATGCGTGAAGTGGAATACTTAAGATTATGATGGTCTCTTCAAGTCTTGCTTGCTCGATTCAACACATTATTAAAACAGAACAAGTCGAAGCAAAGAGTCTTCAGGAATGGAGAAGTAAGGGTCTTATTATATCCTGGACATTGTATATAGGCACTCTTTAGATTAAATTATGTAATAATTATATAATAATTAAATTATGTAATAATTCTTGCACATAATTTAATCTGTGTCACCTTTCTTGCTCAGAAACCATAAGTGACGTTTGATTACTGGGAAGAGAAAGACCAAAGTTCAGAGTGGCTATTATACCTGCTGTTCACTGTCTCACGTGCTTCTTATCTATTTCCTGTTTCTCTGTAAGCTCATGCTTCACTTGCTTGGAAAGCTTTCACTATCTCTTTTTTTTTTTTTTTTTTCCATAAGTGGGCTCTCTGAACTGCTTACTCTGTTGTCCCTCTGTTAGAAGGAGTATTTCATTTCTCATCTGCCTTTGGGTCTCCTGTGTCTATCACAATGCTTGTTCTTTTCTGTGTACTCAGCAAAAAATAAATTTTTGTTGCATGAATGAATCTGTGATGTAACTGTCAGGAACATATTATGATTTCTGTCTTCAGGTGATCATATGATCAAGAAGAACCACACTTAGAACCCAGGGATGGCTACCAACAAAACAGCTCTCTTGGGCTAACAGTCACTCAGCTAATGGATGCCATTTCATGCTTATATCTGTGACATTATTCTACCTGCCTGTTGGTCAATTAATAGATGAAAAATGTTGTGGCTAAGAACATGAACTCTGTAACCAGACATTCTGGACTTAGGTTCCTCTTCTGCTGTCTACTAGGTTTGTTGCCTTGAGTATGGTACTGAATCAGAAAGGGGGGATTAATAATGTTACCTCTTTGTAGGATAGTTTTAAGAATTAAATTAATCTATCTAAAGCATTCTAGTTACTATTAGGAACACAGAAATTGTTCATTATTTGCTAGTTCTTACTCTTACAAGGCTGCATTTCTTTCCCACTTCCATACTGTAATCCAAAATTATATCTAGACACTTTAAGATTTTTTAAAATTTTTATTGTAAAGATGCTGTACACAGGGGACCTTACAGATTTTTAAATGTTTCTATTCTATGAACATTCTCTTCTTCCCTGAAACCATCTGCTTCCAAGTCTTAGCTGATCTGTGTTTTCTCAGTTTAAAATTGTTCATTTCTGTATCTCTGAAGAAGCAAAAATTATCTACCTTCAGAGCAAAATTGAGTACTATTAATATACTTGACTGTGAAATTTTTAGTTTTAGGACCACACAATTCTTCACACCTCTGCTCATTTAGCAAAAGCTATGTTACAATGTAGTAAAGAACACACTATTAACAGTGTTGCTCTCACACACACACATAAATGAAAAACCTTTTCCTCAAGCTAAGCAACACTTTATTGAGCTCTTTGATTAACTGAGCTGATTGTTGAGAAGTGATTTATGTCACCCTTACTTCCCCCGTTTTTCCGTATGTGAGACCATGTGTGACTTACAGGAAATTTAACAAGGAAGAAAGGAAGGAAAATAATTACTTCACATTTATAATAATTGCATGCCAAAAATCATATTCTCTTGTAATGGAATTATCTATAAAAAATGCCTCATTCCTTCCCTGTTGTTTATTGTTGAAATTCTCGATAGAGTCTTATGGTTAGGATATTAAGGTGTGTATGGTCATCCTTACACTTGCATGTGTTTTAGTAACATAGCTGTTTACTTTGTTCTTAAGAGAAAACAGCAACTGGTTTGTATTCAAATGATGAGAGAAATAACACTAGTACATTTGCCACCCTTCATCAGGTACAGGTTTAGATAGTGTTGCTAACCCTTGCAAGAGAAATGATATGACATGGTCATCCTGGAGGCTTAAGGAGACTGAGAACTTCCTCTGGGGAAGCTAGCATGTATTAGGCTCTGGAGGGGTAGGTGTTAATGAACTATGTTGGGCGGTAATAACTAGAAGGAAACCTGGCAAAGTAAGTTGGGTTATAAATGGAGGATCCCAAGAGGCAGACTGAGGAATGGAAATTTAATTTTAAAAAATTAGAAGTAATGACATTTTCTGAACAAGTAGCTGGGAACAGCACAGGTGCTCTGTTTTCAAGGCAGTGGCTGTAAAATGTGGTCTTCAGACCACATTTTTGGAAACAAAAGAAATGTACGTGCTTCCACTTCCTCTTCCCTGATCAGTCCTAAAAGCTGAGCAATCAATGACTTAATAAGCTCTTCTGGCACTGGTGGCTCATGCCTTTAACCCTCGCTAGTCAGGAGGCTGAGATCTGAGAAGTGCAGTTGGAAGCCAGCTCAGGCAGGAAAGCCTGTGAGACTCTTATCTCCAATTAACTACCAAAAAAAATGGGAAGTGGAGCTGTGGCTCAAAATGGTAGAGCACTAAACTTGAGTATAAAAGCTCAGGGACAGCACCTAGACCCTGAGTTCAAGTCCCAGGACTGGTACAAAAAAAAAAAAAAAGGAAGGAATGAAGAGAGAAAGAAAGAAGGAAAGGAAGGAAGGAAGGGAGAGAGACACAGAGACACTTGTCCTTCTGGTGATTCTGATACTAGCTCAAGTTGAGAAAGACTGCTTTAAGAGAATTATATTGAATAGGAAGGATTGGAAAAACAAGAACAGTGGGAGGCTGTGTCAGAAGTCAAGGGAGAGGTTATTAGGGCCTAAGTGAGTTAGGGTGGATCCACTGGGAATGAAGCAAAGGCAAAATCATGAGGTATTTCAAGGAAGATGTAATAGTGCTTGATGACTTATGGTGGTAGGAATCCAGGATCTGAAGCCAATCTACTCTGTCTGCATGTCCACGAGTATGGTAGGACTGTTGAAATGCACAAACTCATGGGGTAAGGGGTGAGGAGGAGTAGCAAAATCATACTCCTCATTGATTGAAACCTAATTATGTCTTGATTTATAGCTTTTGTATCTTAGCCACACCCACTGATTTACCACTCTCAGATAGATAACTTTCCCTGTAGGAAAGAAAATGTACCTGATGTTCAATACCAATTACAATCTTGAGTATGGATTGAGTTATTAAATGCCAAGAACTTTTCTCTAAACACTTTTCATTCACTCTCACACTGTTGATATTCATTAGTTATGAATACCTTTTTTATTGTGAAAATACTGTACAGAGGGGTTACAATTACATGGGTAAGATAATGAGCACATTTCTTATCAAGCATTGTAGCCTCCTCCTTTGTTTCCCCTTCCCATCCCTTCGTATCCTCCCCCCCATGCTCCCCACCAAAGTTGTAAAGTTCGTTTTCGACATAACGACTTGTACATCTCATTGTTGCAATGGGTCCTTCTGTATGCCTGTTTTAACAATTTGTTTTTTCCCTTCTCCACATATACCAATATCATATATATGAAAGCAGGGGTTATACCATGGGGGAGGGACATACAAGGCAACAAAGATATAATCTTATAAATATGTTAGAAACAATCGCATGAAAGATCTCTCTCTCTCTCTCTCTTTTTTTTTTGGTCGGTCATGGGGCTTGAGCTCTAGGCCTGGGAGCTGTCCCTCAGCAATTCAGCTCAAGGCTCTTGCTCTACCACTCCAATGAATACCTTTAAATTGCCTTCTGTTAGTGTCTGATCTAAGCTGTACACCACTATAAATTTAATGTCTCTAAATACTGATGTAACTAGCTATGTGTCTGGACTTTGAAGTCATATCTTTGCTTAAAACTGAGCCTTATTATTTAGTAGGTATGTGGTCATGGGCCTAAATCCCTTAACTAGGTTTTAAGGAGGATTATTATTACAATGAGTATCCAGTGAGTAGACCTCTTAAGGTCACCGAGAGAAAGAACTAAATGAGAAAATGCCTGCACATAAAGTACTTCGGAAATATTAGGAGCTATAATTTGACAAGGACAATGCCATACTCTTACTCAAAACTTCATTGACTCACCTTGATGTAAGAGAACATTTAAGAGGGCTGGGAAGGTGGCTCAGTGGTAGAGCGCTTGCCTTGTATACCTGAGGCCCTGGGTTCGATTCCTCAGCACCACATAAGCAAAAAGAAAAAAGCTGCAAGTGGTGCTGTGGCTCAAGTGGTAGAGCGCTATCCTTGAGCTGAAGAGCTGGGGGACAGTGCCCAGGCCCAGAGTTCAGGCCCCACGACCGGACCCAAAAAAAAAAAGAAAACATTTAAGGCTTTCTACAAAGTGGTAATGCTCCACATGCCAAACCTTCACGTAATAAGGTTGTGCATAACCTGGTCTCTGGCAATTATCTGCTAGTGTACTAATCGGTTACCCCAGCATGGCCTTTATTTCTGTTTCTATGTTAGTCAGCTTTTTGTCACTATAACAAAATACCTAAGACAATTAGGAACAAACAGAGGTTTGTGTTTGGCTCATAATTTTGGGAATTACAATTCACGATTAATTATCTCCTTTGTTTTAGGACCTGTGATGAAGTAGCATATCATTGCCAGACCCTGTAACAGAGCAAAAACACCTGATAGCCAGGAAGCAAAATCAAAACTATGGAAGTTACACTCTTCCCTATCATGTCTAAATCCCCTGAGATCATTTTAATATGATTAATTTTGATCTCTTATGGTATGAGAGCCTTTACTGCTTAGTAGACCCAACACAGCCATTGACACCTACTTGGGATGATTCTGGCCAAGATGATTCTAGGTCCAATTTTCCACAGTCTTTGTGCTTTGTCTATCTTCCTTGTACTCCGTGCCTGGCTCCGTGCCAGTGTGTTGTCTTAATGGCAATAGCACAAACATAGTTTGATCTTTTTCAAGTTCATTAAATATGTGTTTTGGTCCTTGGATGATGATGAAATTCTTTATAAGAATAATTTTAATCTATGAAATACTAATTATTTTCTTTTCTTCTCAGGATGAACTTGACCTCACAGATAAACATAGGGAAGCCATGTTTGCACTTCCAGCTGAGAAAAAGTGGCAAATATACTGTAGCAAGAAAAAGGTAAGAAAGTCATTGTGATTATATTTAACGGAGAAACTGTGTTTTGGGTTTTTTTTTTAATTTCCTTTTCCCTCCAATTCACCATCAGAACTTGGACAACTCTTTATGATATAAAAACCAGATTAAATATGTCATGGTGTGGTCTTGGCTTTACATGGGCCAGAGTGCTAGCTCCTTGAATATTGTTTCTATCAACACACCATTGGGCTCCTTTGCCCCTGTAATGGTTATTCATAATCATGTGTGACTGAGACTCAAATGAAGACTGGCTTACATGAGACAGGAAGGCCTTCCTGTTACTTAACTGGTCAGGATGAGTGTTAGAGATTTCCAGCCTGTGGTGACCGTCTTCTAGCCACTTGACATTTCTCCATCTCTGAGGTATGGTCTTATCCTCATGGTTTTACCTCTGGCCATTTCACATTCCAAACTAAGGATAGAGAAAAGGGAGAAAAGGTACAGACACTCCTGTACCCACTTTTAGGGACACATATCAGGAGTTTTATACCTCCCATCACCTCATATACCATTCTTAGGTGTGTGATTATACCTTGCTTCAATAAACAGTCTTTACTGTGGTAAGGTGCTCACTACTTAAAAGCTAGGTTTGTTACCTTAAAAGATGGAAAAGAATGGACCTTGGAGGCAGCGGAACTGCTGAATGCTTACTCCTGAGTGTCGATGGCACGAGGCATTGCTCTGTGGACTGCATCTCATGAAGTAAAGTTCACTCTGCCATCTCTTAAAGCCTGTGGCAGAATTTTAGGCCATTCCTATATCCATTTTATTTTACTTTTATCTTTTATTTACTAATTCTGCCCATGGCCACCTTTCTTTCTGTTTCAATAGATACTTGAAGCAAACTGAGTAAATAAGTAGGGAGGACAGAGCTAGCACCCAAGAGAAATGCTACCTCTTTAGGGAAATAGTGACAATTCAGACTCTTCTTACAACCACTAGTATCTTTGAGAACCTTCTCTTGGGCAACCATTACAGAGTTTGAGACCTTCCTTTGCCCACACAGAAGAGTCTCAGCACCTCTTTGTTGTGTGTGTCACTGGTATGACATCCTCCAGGATCAACTTCCATGTTGCCATAAAGTCCCTCCCGGTCATTGAGCCTGTATGTATCCCTCCCCTGTTCAACACAAGGCCTCTAGTATGAGGTACCATGTCTTACTTGGTCATCTTTGCACCTCGAGTGTCTGGTACTTTGAAGACTGGACTTCTGAAGTGTTATACCTATATACTGTCAAAAAATTTAAAACATACATAATTTTCCCCCTGAGCAGTTATAGTTAGTAAAACTGTGTTTCAGATTTGGTGCTATTGGCTTTTGTTAGAGGATGATGGCTAAGCTGCCATCAGATGGGCCCAAACATATAATATAGGGAAAAGAAAACACAAATAAAAAGCATCAAGTCCTGTCCTTGATGGTGTTATATGGTCTTTGGAAGCAAAAGATTTTTCATACTGCCATTTTAAAGGCCTGCCACTGGGATTGAGAAAGAAAAATCTTCTAGTGCTGTGTACATAAAGGACATTGTTTTGGTTCATCCTAGTATCACAGTTTCCTCAAAATTAGGAAATAGTGCAAAGTAGGGATTGAGAACATGCACTGAAGGAAGGGAAAAGGCAGGGAAATGGGGGCAGCTTGCAAAGGGGAAAGTTTCCTTCTTTCCCAGATTTTATTACACTCTTGACAGCATTGAAAGTTAATCATGGAAACTACTGCTCCTTACATTAGAGAAGGCAAGCCCTGGAGGATAGCAATGACCTCGGGCTCACAGCTGCTGCTCGTTTTTCAATTTCCAGGCCTATCAGATCCCCTCCCAAGCCCCATCTGAAGTGTACATGATGGGCTGAGCGTGTCGTGGGAGGATGGATGTGGATGTGGCCACTGGCTGCAGAATCCCACAGCATGACAGATGGCCCTTCTTGCTAGTAACCTGGCCAGATTTTACAGATATCAAGGAATGCAGTGTTTGCTAGCTTTCCCTCCAGCAGCATGGATTCTTTATGTGACTTAGCAATGGCATAGCTGAGTGGGAAAATCAGGTCAGTTCTTTGGGGAGTCCCATGGGCTTATATATCTGCCTCACTTTAAAATCCTCAATTAAGAATTTCTCTGGATTATAATTTCTCAGGCAGTTAAAACAATGCTATATCCGTGGTCTGAAACTGAACTCTAGATACTGCCATAAATCAAGAAATATGAAGAGAAAGATTAAAAAAAAATCTTACTAGCAAAAGGATATGGTGTTTACTTCTTCAGATAATGAGATGTCTCTCGGAATGGAGGTCAATGTTGGCCATCCTTGATCCTAAGAGCAGATTATTTTCCTTGGAACATATTTGTATAGCTTTTTCAGATCAGGCTTATCACCATCAAGCCAAACCACATCCATTTCTCAGGCTGAGGGAGAGCTACACCCATGGCTCTTGAAAAATTCCCATTTTTCAAGATTAGAACCCAGGGCATCACATACATTCTCCCACATAGTGAAGCCATAGAGTCAAAGGCCCACAGATGCCAACAGAAACAGACCACAGGAGATGGTGAAAAACGGGCTCTATGTATAAAAGTGAACAGAAGTGGAAGCAAACAAGACTGGGCCCTGAGCACAAAGCCAAGCTTCGCTCAGCCAACTGCTTGTTTCTCATCCAACAGCGATTTGAGTCCCAGCAGTGGCTATCTGCTTATCACTCTGTGTTCATTTAAGAAACTTCTCTATCTAAGTCACTGGTTGACAATTTATTTCTAGAGCCAAAAGAAAGCAGCACAAGTATTTCTGGGGCCACAGTGATCGAAAAGAAATGAATTGTAATTTGGCCTAATTGAGTAATCTGGAAGAGAGTCAGAGATGAATGTTGTGGCCTTGTTGAAAGTCCAAACAAATGTCTAACAGTTATGGGGCTGGTTAGTTGGCCTTAGCTTGTCACAGATAGCAATCCATTGTCAATTTTTTTAACTCTTATGAACAGTCCAAAAAAGGTCCTGTTGGTGGAGCTGGGGGGTATTTTCAAATAGGAAATGTTTGTGGTTCTTATCTTTAAAGGTAATTCCCTTTTTAGTTCCAATCACAACATACTCTTTTGTTTAAATGAGGTTTTTCCCAGTTTCCAGCCAGAAACTGCATCTGTTAACAATCTTTTGGATTTTAAACTGAAGCTTTTTAAACAATGAACCATTTGACCACGAAAGGCATCTGGCCATGTTGTATTTGCTTATTGTTAACATGATTTTTAAATCCTGGGAAAAGTAAGGAGTAGGTCTTCAGAGAGGTGAAAGTAAAGTAGTATATACACTGTATTTTTGGTGACAGCAATTGCAGAAAGAAATCTTTAATTGTTACTTAACCAATCCTTTAAGTATCCAGAAATGCTTTTACGCCTTTCTCTGGATTACAGAGGAAGAGGATGGGGCTATAGATGCTGTCAGCAACAATGACATCAGATGTTAGAGGCAAAGATCAAGATTTGACACTATGCCTTGCTTTTTTCCTCTCTTATTCCTAATCCCTGAAGTTGCGGCTCTTAAGTAAATAACGTTAGGCTCCTCATGTTACAGTTCTATATGTTTGAGGGCTACTTTGGGAAAGGTGAATTTTTACTTTCATCCTGAGAATGTGTTTTATTCTAGCTTTAATCAAATCATTCAAGAATCTTATCTATCCTGGCTGCAGGTCAGCTGTTGTGATTTCTGCAAAGTGTTCATGTGGTGTAAGGTACATTTAGAAGGTCCCTAGGGAAAGTGACTCATATTTTTTATTTGCTCCTTTTATTTGGCTTGTATATCCTAATTGGATCAACTCCCCACACCTTCCCACAAGAAGGAGTTCTCCCTTTATCACACAGACAAGTAGATAAAAGTTGTATTGGGAAACAGTTTATTCAGCTGCTGGAGAGTTGGGGTCCACCTGTGATGATAAAGTGATATCACAGCTTAGAGAAGCCTTCTAGTGGTTGGAATAATTAATTGCCTATCTCTTGGAGGTGGTGAAGTTAGATTTGGAGCTCATGGGGGTGGGGGGGGTAAGGGGGAGACAGTACTAGTAAACGATGGAAGAACAAAGCAGGAGGTTTGATGCCTTCTGGGAAAGCCTTTCATGACTTTATTTTATTTTTGGTGGTATAATGAGTGCCGGGAACAAGTGATTTGATCAAAACAAGACTTAGAGAAACACATGCTAAAGTCATGAATTTAAACACAAAAGGAGTCATCCATTTCCTACTCATCTGTCAAACAAACATCTGGGAAACAAGGCTAGAGATGAGACAGACATTGTCCTCTAGCCATTCCAATGTCCTGATGAGAAGCTGCCATGGGTGGACGGAGGTGGGGATGGGGGAGAGGGGGAGCCAGATTTTGGTGAATGAGCCAGTGAAGGGAGAAAATAGACTTTACTTTGTTTTCTTTCTTTTTTTGTTTGTTTGTTTAGTGATGCTGTGCTGGGGCTCAAACCCAGGGCTTTATGGGTATTAGGCAAACACTTTAAGTCACATCTCCAGCCTTATTTCTAGACTTCTTTAAAAAACACCAGTTTGG
This sequence comes from Dipodomys merriami, assembly GCF_024711535.1. Lineage (NCBI taxonomy): Eukaryota > Metazoa > Chordata > Mammalia > Rodentia > Heteromyidae > Dipodomys > Dipodomys merriami. Next base: position 139,676,301 of record NW_027202270.1, on the reverse strand, counting down.
TTTCCTGCTATTGAATTACCAACCTGATGATGGGTAAAATTGGTATTTGTGTACTTGGCAGAAGCAGCTATGATTAGAAATGAAATTGCCAAGCCAGGCATGGTAATACATGCCTATAATCCCAGTGACTCTAGAGGCAGAAGCAGGATGATCATCTTTAGTTCAAGGCCAACCCAGCCAAAGGCAGTAAGATTGTATCTCAAAAACAAAATAAAATAAAAGGATTGGGGGCATGGCTCAAGTGCTATGAGACATTGGGTTCAATCCTCAGTACTGGGGGCAGGGGGTTGGGGAGGAGTAGAAGGAAGAGGAAAAGAGATTTGCCTTTCCTTCCCCCTCTGACTGTCTAAAGAAGACGTGAGAGAAATATAGCCCATCACAAGCATCTTTAGATTCTGCAGATTCCCAAACTCCCTGTTCTCTGTCTCTGTATTTCCTGGCATTGAGAGATGAGGCTTTATATATAATCCCTGATGGAAGCAATAAGAAGTAACAAGTTCCAGGTATCTGGTGTCCCACTCAATGAAGTGATACAATTGATAAAGAGAAAGTGGTGTGAATGTTTTCTCTAGGAAGACTTTCTCCTAAATTCTGAGGATGATTCAACAAGTAAGTCTTAGTTTCTTGGAGTGAGTGGTTCTGGTAGGAGAAGCACATAAAGTGATCATCGAGTTGTTGTCATAGGCACTACAGCAAGAGCAGCAGACAGGTTCTGGAGCACGGAGGAATGGATGACCCACCATTGGGGTGGGATTGAACTCTTCCCACCACTTCCACAACTATCAATCATGCTAGGGAGCTATGCCATGCTTTCATCCTGTTGTCTAGAAACTACCTCCCGTTCAACATTCAAACAATGCTCATGTATACTGTACCCTTTCCCTCTTGTTTTGTGTTTTGTTTTTATCCCTTTTACTGTTGCTTCAACAATCTCCAACTGTTGACCTTACTTGATTATTACTACAGTTCACAGGACTTATTCGGAAATCTATAAGGGGCAAAGCTTTTGGAAAATTCACCTGCTATAAAAGATGTACACCAGATTTTAGATTTGACATAAAATACTGTTGTTCATTCAGTGGTTTTCTGCCTCTGATGGTCCTTAAACCAGAGGTGTATTCCAAAAAAGTTAGTCGTTCTTGCTCATTTATCTGTCTCCTTCTGTAATCGCTTGGTTTAATATACCAATTTTGAGTATGCTTTTCATTCATACCAATACTGCCATTCTAGCTATCTCTCATCTCTGCCTTGTAGAATCTGTGATAATGCTGAGCTCTGGTTAGTGAAAAATATGCACAGCATCATTAATGAAGAAGCAGTCAGTGAATGTGCCCATGATGAACCAAAACATATCTATCTTGTCCTCCTTGCTTGTGCTAGGAGAAATGAATTAAATCTAACCTATTGTGGGCAACTTTTGGAGACCTCTGTTTTCCTTCCATGAAATTAGATCAATTCCATAGAGTGTTGTGAAAATTAAGATAATAATTAGTTGTCAAAGAACGTGGGGCATTGTAATGTTAGCTACTCTCAATGGTCAATAATAATGATGGCCACCATGTACCTAACAATAGTGGTAACTGTTTTCCTCAGAAGAGAAGTGAGAATTTCCCTACTGTTATTTTAGAGGCAGAGGTTATGTAGAATGATTCATTATAAATAAGAGACAAAAACAATCCTTATTATTCACTCTAGAAATTGGTTAAAAAAAAAAAAAATCAGTCTGTGGTAAAAAATAACCAGGGCAGTGATAAGTAAAGTCTATTAGCTTCTGAGCTGGGCCTAAAACGTGATTTCAGGTGCATCCTCAGTTTTTGCCTGGAAAGTGAGGCCCAGAAAAAGTCAAACTTCACTTCCTCTCAGCCATGTAACTTAGAGTTTCAGTGCTCTGCTGACCAGATCTGGGCCATGGAGTAGCTCACTTTGTTGGGGTTTGCCTCGGTAGCAACTGTCAGTATTAACAGAAGTCAAGCCTGGAAAGTAGGCATGTATACCGGGTCATGGCATTTTTAAAATAACATTAAAATTCTTGTACTATCTGCAGTATTTCCCTGAGAAGCAGTGAATACCTTTGGTCTTGAAGTAAGGGGACCAACAAGTACTTTTAAACGAGAACCTTGCTACTACAATTGTTTGAAGTAGGGATAAAATCCCTTCATAAAATATAGCAGGAATAGGTTCCATTATGCTTGGTAATTTTCACAAATATGTAACTTACGAGATTAAAGTGAGGCAATTTATAAGTGCTCTGTTCTGCCACAAAATTTGTTCAAAACTGCAGCATATAATTCAAGAGTGCATTGGAGCTGAATCATGTCTGAAGTTAACAAAACATTGTTGGGGAGATAATAAAAGAATGTTTCACCAGAGTTGCAAATGCCATTGTTGTTATAACTCTTAAACCTAATCACCAGAGCAGACACTCTGGACTTCTTTCAACTCGTGTTCTCTGAAATTACCAAAAAAAGAAAATTGATAAACCTCTAATAACTTTCCACACCAGACACAGGATAAACTGTGGGTTTAAACCAGTTGGTTATTTAATTTTTTTTTGTCATGAAAATTTCAAATGACAAATATACTGTGGGACTTGGAATCTAGCTTAGTTGTAGAGTGCTTGCCTCACGTGTGCAGGGCCCTGGGTTTGATCCCCAGTGCCACAAGAATCAATAAAGAAAACTACAAAGTATGATACACACGCATGTTTAACAGATGCTAATGTTGTGCCATGTTGACTCAGATTTTATAAACAACAACAAATCAATAAGCAAACAAACCATGGCTGAGAATATAGCTTACTAATAGAGTGTTTGTGTAGATCCAATAGGCCCTGCTTTTAGCCCCTAGCAGTAATAATAAAAGTAATAATATAATAAATCTGATCATCTGTTTTGAAGATGGTATTTTTCCCCTTTCTCTGCATGCATATATCCATAAACAATTGGATTGTATTTCTTCATTGTAATGGCTATGTAGTTTCCCTTTTTATTAAAATGCTAAGTTTTTATCATCTATATTAGGCTATGTGAAACATATGAGGGAAACTTTCAGTCTTTCTCTTCTTTTCTTTTCTTTCTTTTTTTTTTTTTTCTGTCGGTCATGGGGCTTGAACTCTAGGCCTTGGGTGCTGTTCCTCAGCTCTTCAGCTCAAGGCAAGTGCTCTACCACTTGAGCCACAGCTCCACTTCTGCTTTTTTTTTTTTTTCTGGTGGTTTATTGGAGATAAGAGTCTCACAGACTTTTTCTGCTTGAGCCGGCTTTGAACCATGATCCTCAGATCTCAGCCTCCTGAGTAGCTAGAATTACAGGCGTGAGCCACCAGTGCCTGGCTACTTTCAGTTTTTCATATTTTAAAATGTATTGCAATAATTTTCATAATTTAAAGCGTATATGCTTTTTCATATGCTCAAGCATTTTGACATGCAGTTAGAGTTGTCTGATGTGAACAGTTTCACATTTAATTCTTCTCCAAAGTAGTTCTAATAATTTATACCTGCAATAATCTAGTTACCAGCAGCCTGGGGGCTGACGGTTTGGTCCCATGAGAGAACAGTTCTAGTATCTTGTGTCTGTGTTCAGTCACATTACATAAGTTTGACTATTTCTGGTATGAGAAGCTATCATTAAAATATTTCAGTTTCCCTCATATGTCTCACAAGTCAAATTGAAATAAAAATTACTAAAATAGAAAGTACTTATTAAAAACAAACACTCAAGAGTTCAGAAAATGAAAAACATTCCATCCAAATGCCCACAAAGCGGCATAAAAATATAAATTATTACAAGTGCATAAAAATGGACAGTGCACTGAGGATTAGGTTCTTTTGGTTTAACTACAGAGGCAACTTTCCTGTGTGTGGTTTGTTCTTCCTCCCCTCTAGACCTCTTTGCTCCCTCAGTTCCAGACTCAGGAAAATTGTGTTTCCATCTTTAGCAAGCTCTTGACTGATCTATGCCATCACCAAACACAGGAAGTTCCCCTGAGGTGTTTGCCACTTCCCTGGTTGGTGACTAACACGCAGGTGCAGAATCGGCGCATGTACACAAACAGCAGACTCGGTGTGGCTGGAAATTCCACAACATTCTCTTCTTCTTCTGATTAGAGCCAGCATCTTGATCCCAAGCCACCTCTTTATAAACATTTTGAAAGTCTTTCCTCCTCCGTGTACTCCTTGATTTCTCTAGGTACGCAGAAATTGAAGCACTTCACTTGTCTTCCATACCTAAAGCCTGAGGTCCTTCTTCTGTATAGGTTAATCCTTGAATTTGGAAAGTTGTTGATACTTCAGTGTATAAGTTATTGTCATTACATCCTTGTAAAAATAAGTAAGCAATAAATAATTTTTAGGAAAATGAAGGTGTGTCAGCATATTAGTTGGGAATCTTGGCCAGTGGAGAATACAGGGACGTGGTATCCTGTGAAGCTCTCTTTCTGCTTCTGGAACCTAGAGCACAGCCCTCACAGCTGTCACTCAGTACTTCTCACTCAGGCTTACGTTGGCGCTGCACTATGGGAAGAGCTCCTGCCTCAGCTCCAGTCACTGGAAGAGATTTGAAGCTTTGGGTTTGAATGAAAATCCCGGGAGGGTAGGGGTTCTCAGCTGCCACAGAACAGCTGTTTTTGACCCTCAAATTATTCATTCTTAAGAAGATTCCTTTTCACAGCTTCAGTACAAGACAAATTCACTTGTGTCACTTGCAGAGGGTCGGGTTGATGACTGTCTGGAGGCCCCTCCATCCTTCTCATAGGCCATTTATTCAAAAGGCTATTGTGGAACTTAAGATTCTAAATGTGATTGTGTAAGGGCTTTCAAGCCCCTTGCCTGTGCATATGAAAGCATATGGGCACAACTCCATTTTATTTCCAAAATTCTGCCACTGATGGGTATGGAATTTCATACCTGAAACACAGGCTGCTACAATGTCTCATGGAACTGGGTGAGTTTGATTAGGTAATCTGAGCAAATGGTCTTAATGACAACTGCATCTCTGATGGAAAGGGATACCACTATATCTCATATCTGAAAATTCACAATCTTTATTTCCTGCCCCTCCCCCCCCCCACACACACACCAAGGCGCATATCACAGGAGATGTGCTGATCAGTGCTCACTCCACATTTTGGCATTCTTTCGGATTGTAGTTTTCTGTCCCAATTAGCTAGATGAGCTACCAATAACTTCAAGCATAGTTTGCAGAAGAAAAAAAATGGTCTTATCTTGATTGCTGACTCTGAGTAAGTGGGAATGAAGACCTAGAGCACTTTGAGAAAGATTCAGACATGATAATAAGAAACAGTGTGGTAATTGATTAGCATTGTTCACCTATCATCTGATAAGTAGACGTGGCATATGTAACAAATATTTGACATCATTTAAACAAGGCACTTGTGCCCAAATTATAGTCAGGTTTATGAAGCATAGTCCATGTTCCTTTTCCCTTGTGCCTCTCCCTGGTTCTCAGCAGCTTCTGCAAGTACTTTCCTACTTTCATAATCAGACTGCTCCAAGTGTACCTGATTTTGCCAACTCCAGGAGATAAATTTATGAATGGTATCGATGGACAGAAAGATAATGAAAGGCAAAACAAAAATATCACACTGTGTCTTTCTGGTCTAAAATTGTATTTTATTTTCACTAATAGCTCCAGTATTCCTGATACCACTGCAGATTATCTCCTCCTTGGAAAGTAGGAACTTTGCACTTCCAGTGGAAGTTAGAATTTGTCACTAATACTTCTAATTTGGAGTTCTCAAAATTCCTCACAATTCAGGAACCTGGTAATTTGCGGCACTAGAAGTGGGTTACAGCAGAAAATCTACTAAAGAGTACCAACCCTTAAATTATAGTGTGTTAAATTCTATTATTCAGTGCAGTGCAGAGCAACATTTGACTTGAGTAGACTTAAGATGCTGCCTTTTCTTTTGCACCCATAGAGAAGGAATCATTTGGTTTACTCCGTTTCTTAAGGTGTACCTCCCCACTTCCCCCCATTGTCGAGACTTTTGGTAAAGTATCATCTTTTCTAATTTAATCTTTTCTTTTTTGCTTTTTATAGTATACTGTACAGTCAGTGGTAGTTCAAAACTAGGAATACAGTTATGACTCTTTTAGAGAACAAATAACTAACTATATTACCAGTTTATCTTCAGTCATCCTGAGAATGCTTCCCCAAATGGAATATACTTTCATGTGCTTACAGTTTTTCCCCAATTGTTTTCTTAGCTTAATTGTAGTTTCCAAAGGGTCTCCTCCTTATAGCCCCTTATAGCTCATATTAAGCATTATATTGCAAACCATAAATGCACTTTGATTGTTTTCCCAAGAGCAGGTTTCTGAACATCAAAACCTGCTTTATGACACGTTGAAAAGCTAGTGTAGTAGCAGCAAATCTGGTGGCAAGATGTGAGGCTGCAAAGGCCATTGACACCACTGATTAGATTTCCATGCTGCATAAGGGCTTAGTGATGTGTGTCCAAACATGTTAATTTACAACCTAACTAGACCAAATTGTACCTAGACACCACTCCATGGTGACATGTGGGTCAAAGGTTTGACTCAGTAAGCAATGAACCTCAAAGCCATTTGTTTCCTGCTTTTGCACAAGTTTGTGTTGTGTAGTAGTGGGCAAAGTATCTGGCTGCTGGGGATGGTAGGTTTGTATCACTTCTGAAAATGATATTTGGAGAATGTTTCTTTTTCTTTGTCATGAAAATTGGGGCGGAGATTGTCAGTTAAAATTGGTTTCAGATGCTGGGGTTGTACTGATTTGAGAGTTTTAGGCCTTTAGTCATATTCCATGCTGTGAAGTGCTTTGCCAAAGAAATGACTTGTTAAAATAAAATAAATATTGTATAGTTTGAAAGGGACTGTGAAGTCTCTGCTATTAGTTCTAGGAAAAGATTGCGGCTATTTCTTAAATATACCAGCACATTAAATGCATTTCTGAATTGTGTTGCAGATGACTTTTAAGATTTCATATCCATAGAGGCTTATTCAAGAAAGAAGACTGTTTGAATCTTTCAAAAACGTAGTCATTATCATGCCTGCTGGTGGCTCACACCTGTAATCCTAGCTACTCCAGAGATTAGATTTGAGGATCATGTTGAAAGTCTATGACACACACTCTTATCTCCAATTAACCACCAGAAAACCAGAAGTGGGACTGTGGCTCAAAGTGGTATAATGCTGGCATTTGGCACAAAAGTTCAGGGACAGTGCCCAGGCCCTGAGTTCAAGCACCAGGACTGACAAAAATAAATGTAGTCATTATCTTGCCTTTTGTTTCTATTGCTGCTCCCTAGGAAGTGACTAGATTTCTTTCTTCCTTCCTTCTCCCTCTCCTCCCATCCTCTTCCCCCTCCCCTGCTACTTCTTTTTATTAGCATACATTAGCTGTACAAGTAGGATTTCATTGTGATATTTCCATGCATATTCTAGTCAATGTACTCTCTTTCATCCATTTCCCTTCCCCTTCCCCTTCCTAATACAATTTCAACAGGTTTCATTGTTCTATTTTCATACTTGTTGACAATCTATTTTGACCATATTCATGCTTTGTCATCATCCTGTGCCCAGCTCCCTCTCACTATTACCCACCCCATAGCAGGGCCTGTTTCTCTGCCCCCTGCCCCTCAAGCCCACATTCAACAGCTTTCACTGAGATTCTTTATGCTATTTTCATCTATAGTTGCAGTGTATCTCAAAATTATCCACCCCCTATCATTCTTTTTCCCTTTCCCTTTCTCCTTTGTAGATCTCTTTTGTGTGGTACACTTCTTGCTTTTTTTTTTTTTTTTATTTTAAGGGGATTTTTGAGGACCTAAGCCTGAATTACTATGTGCCATATTGTTTAGAGCCATTGAGAAGTTTTTAATGACTTTTACCAGTATAAATAGTTTCTTATAGAAATAGAACATATAGAAAAATATGAGAAATGGGTTTTTTTTGAGAATGTTTTCTGCTATTGAGGAACTGTTTCAAAGCATTTTTACTAGTGGAATTCATGTTTGATTGGAATTTATCTTTAGTTTGAAGTTAGAAGTTACAGCAATAAGCACTGGGGCTTAGTAAGAATGCAGAGGGATCAATTATAGTGAAGTATATCAATAGGTATAGCTCTTGGTAGCAGTACTTACAAAGACTTTGATCCCACCCCACTTCTTAAGAACCTTTCAAGTAGAAGTTTGGAAATATGCAATCTAGGACTTGCTAGTTGCTTATGTCTCACATTCCTTGATCCCTTACAAGGGAAGCAGGGAACTTAGTTATTCCAGTATTGCAACACCCAGAACGGTGCTAAGTCCATGATAGAGATCAATAAATATTTGCTGGATGAGTAAAGGAATGAGAAGGGACCTAGATGACTTCTTGGATTCAAATCATTGCAGATCATGAACATGATAAAAAGAGAGACTCTGTCCCTACCCTGCAGCAAGCAGTATAGTGTAATGGTGTTGCAGAACTAGGCTTTCTACACAGACACTTAAAATTTTAAAACATTTCCACATCCTTGGGGGTTTGGTACACTCTGTGTTACTCTAATGCAGTATCTGCTCCAGACCAAGCTGTAATAGTTGGATGGAGTCTTCTTTCTGATCAGAGTTCAAACTCACCAAGCTTAAAGTTCTGTTTGTTGACTGCCTAAGGAAGTCTCTCAATACATGACCCACAAATTTCCTGGAGCTGAATAGAGACTAAGACCTCCCAAGGAACATGGGATGGAATGGTCAGGAGCACAGTGATCTCCAACTAGAGACTGATGCATGGAGAGAAACCTTGACACACAGTCTAGACAAGGCAATGGAAAGAGAATTGAGTGAAGTGGTCAGAATGGGAGAGAAGTTCTTGAGCAAGAGCTTTGGGCAAGTTTGAGCATTTAGATAAGGTACATGTAAAGAGAAGTTTGAGTACTAGTTATTCAATGTACCGTCCATATTATAGATTGCATCTTCTTCATCCAGGAAATACTGCTTATGTGTTTTTTATTCTGCTAAGCAGGGGGATGGGGTAGTGAACTTAATATCCTGTCCTTCTCTTAGTATCCCGATCTTGTTTCAGAGTTAGCTCTGTCTTTTTATTGGCTTTGAGCTTCTTAACAAATCTATAAATACCTGTTTAATCAATAAAAAGAAACCTAAAACAAATTAATGCTACTTCACATGATTCTTACACACTGAAATACAAATTGTATTTGGATAGCCTCTTGACTGGTTTTGCATCTATTTGCACAGTAACACTGGATTCTCCTTTGAACCAAGGATAACATCTTACCATCTTCATTTAAAGTCTTTGACATGAGTTTATGCCATTATTTTTCCTTAAAAAATCTTCATCACTGTATAGAATGTTAAGTTGGAGAATTAATAAAGAGGAGGCAAACATGAACTTTTTAAAGAATATTTATTTTGAGAGTATGTAATAGGCCAGTGGGATGCTTGCTGTATGGGAAGATGTGACATTTTATGCAGGCTCCACTGGACTTCATATCTTCAGAGACCTGAAAACAGGAAGAAGCAGGGTTCTAGAAGTCAGGAGAAATGTCCAGCTTCACATGCTTGGAAGAAATTCTTTAGATGTATGAAAGAGTGGATATACAGAAGAGTAGAGGCAGCAAAAAATGTAATCTGGAAGTAAGAGGAATTCCTTTAAAGTAACTTAAATGTCCCACAATTTCTTGGCAGATAATAAGCCTAGATCAGTTCTGCTAAGTTTTCTTTTTTTGTTGTTTGTTTTTATAATAAATACTGAGGCTTGAAATTGGGCCCTCATGCTTGCAAGGTAGATTTTCTGCCACTCCTAGGTAGGATCTTGAGCTTTTACCTGGTGCTGGTATCAGACTATGATCCTCCTTCCTTCCTCCTCCCTCACAGATGAGATCACAGTTGCAAACCACGATGCCCAGATTGTTAGGATAGAGTTTAGTTAACTTTTTGCCTGCACTAGCCTCAAACCACAATCCTCTTGATGTCTGCCTCCTGAGTAGCTGGGATTCCAGGGTGATCCACTCCCTGCTAGCCAATTTAAGATTTTTGTTTCAGAGATAAAACTTCCTTATTTTTGTAATAATAAAATCAGTGTTACTAATTTACAGCTAACTTTGTAAAAGCAGACACGGAATAAAATAAGGACTGTATATGTTCACCTCCACTTCACATGAGCTCTCTTTTATTTTAAGTACCAAACTTATTGTTGGGGACCCTCAGGACAGTGAATGCTTATTCAGTTTCCTCTTGAAGCAAGATTTTAGTCAGAAAGCCTCTAGTCTCAGTAATCTGTTGTAAGTGGTACATCATAGATACAAATATGTGAGGAGAGCCTTTTCTGGGAACTTAGAGATATTTGTTGGTGTTTTCTCTGTGAATAGTAGACATGCAAGTCTGATGGATTTATGGAAAATTTGAGCTTTATTTATGAGTTAAAGAAGATAAACTGTGTAATATAGCCAGAGGAGAATTTTTTGGCTTGGAAAAGAGAAGGTTTGGAGAGAACATATAATCACTTCATTCAAATGGTTTAAATATTTCCTGGGTTGTTGTACATAGGAGAGATTAGACTTCTTCTATGCAGTTCCCAAGGGCAACACTAAAGCCAACAAGTGCTTGAAGTTACAAAGAGACATCTGTCAATTTGGTACGAGGGGAATTCTCTAACAATTCACAAAAGTGCTTGCTCCAAACGATTGTGGATTTCTGGAAGTCTTCTCAATAGTGGTCTGCCTCCTGATCTTATTTTTCAATAAGGGACTCCTGTGAGGGGAAACTGGGATTTGAGTATCTCCAGGGTCAAAGGCCAGCTACGTAATTCTGTGGTGCATTGCCTTCAAAACATAGAAATATTTTATAACATGAGGAAAAATGGAGGAGGTTTGTTCTTTCTTCAATGGCTCCAAATGGTAAATGTGAAAGTCATGGGTTTTGCAAGTCATCCCTGAGTCTTCTGGAAGAATGACTGACATTCTGAGGCTTAGGGAGAGATGCAGGATTTCCTGGCAGATGAAGCCACTATTCTGTAATTATTTCTTTGTGGGGGCCCAACCGGATTTTGGCAACAGATGCACTTGATGTATAATTGTGGCACTGGCCAAAAAACGTAGCCAGGGTTGGCAGTCTCAGTGACCACATGAGTATCTAGAATTGTAACAGCATAGAAATTCTTTTCTGAAGCCAAATGCCTGCCTTGGGAAAGCTTCAGATTTAGAATAGTATTCTTGCCTACTGCTCAGGGTTAAATGCAGGTGTTGAAAGAAATGAAAGAAACAATTTCAGGAACCCAGATTTTCTTCTCCATGAAAGAGCAAGCTAGAAAGAATTGGGAGTAAATACATGGGTTTTGAGATAAGGGTTCATACTGTTTTTTTTTTAACAGTAGTTTTAGACTATATTCAGGGAGCAATGAGCTATTTCTCTAGAAAAAAAAAGCTGAGATCAGACATATTCTAAACATTTGATGCCAATACTAATTTATGGCTGGGATTGCAAGAGGTAAAGTAGCTTTAGAGAGAGGAAATAACATAAATATAGTTGGTGAGCACTCAAGGATTGTGGCATATTCCCCAATGTGGTATATTTGAGCCAAGCTCAAATTAGCACACAGGTTAATATACTACTGCTTGAAGGCTATATCTGGCCAGTCACCTGTTCTGATAAATGATTGAAACATGGCAATACCTGTTCACTTAAATGTCATTCCTGGCTGTGTTCACATTATGCAAAAAGAGTTGAATTTTGATAATAGGCTTTGTGGTCTGCGTAGTCTAAAATATTACCTGTCTGGTCCTTTAAAGAAAGGGTGTGTTCCATAGTTAAGAAATGGAACCAACCCAGATGCCCCTTAGTAGATGAATGGATCAAGAAAATGTGATAGATACATAGATAGATAGATAGATAGATAGATAGATAGATAGATAGATAGATAGATAGATAGATAGATAGATTGATTGATAGAGATATCTATATCTATATAATGGAATTCTATGGCTCCATCAGAAAGAATGACACTGCCCCATTTGTTAGGAAATAGAAAGACTTGGAAAAAAATTATATTAAGTGAAGTAAGCCAGGCCCAAAGAAACATAGGTCCCATGGTTTCCCTTATTTGCAATAACTAGTATATGTCTAGGACAAGCAGAAAAGGTCAAAAGCTATATGTACATATGACCATATAAGATGATACTAAGCGAAATGAACCCCAAGATAGGGACACGAGAGGTTTTATCTTTCTTGCTGTTCTTTTTATACTTTCGTTTGTTTCTCTTGTATGTTCTTCCCCCATGGTACAACCCCTGCTATGGCTGTATTTGATTGTGGTGCCCCACACCTTGTATATACGTTTTTCTAATTTGGGAAGGGGAAGGGAAATAACAAAATGCTGAAATACAGATACCAGTTGACCCATTGTAACAATGAGATGTACAAGATACTATGTTGAAAACAAACTTTACAACTTTGGGGGGGGGAGAGGGAGGGGAAAAACAAAGGAGAGGGTAACAATGCTTGATAGGAAATGTACTCATTAATCTTACTCATGTAACTGTTACCCCTCTGTACAGTATCTTTATAATAAAAATTCTGGCAGCATTTTTAGTATGTGAAAATTAACAGAATTTACTAACCAGGCTTCCCACACTATATCTTTTCATGGCATTGGTATCTGTTCCCCCTGATTCATTTGAGGTTTTTAAAAAAAATGCTGTGGATATAATGGATTTATTTAACTTTTGTCATACTCATTAGTATATAGGGCTGGACCTATGGAATCCAGAATAATGATAGCAATTTAATGTATTTTTTTCTTATGTGTTGGTACTGGCACTTGAACTCAGGTCGTCATGATCTCCTTAGGTTTCTTTTTCACAGCTGGTGCTCTACCGCTTGAGCCACACCTCTACTCCAGCATTTTGCTGGTTAATTGCAGATGAAGCCTCATGGACTTTTCTGACTGGGCTGACTTCAAACCATGCTTGTCCAGATCACAGCCTTCTGCAAAGCTAGTATTATAGCTGTGAGCCACCAGTGCCCACCTAAGATAAATTTTCTAGTAACATTTTCTTTGCAAACTCAGCAGGTTTCCATTAGTTATTAATTAGTTTTCCCTTGTAGTGGAAGTATCAGAATAAAATTTACTTTGGATTATGCCCTTTTGCCGTTGAAATTTCTTTGGTTAAACTTCAATATGTTTCTACTATTTTTGAAATTATGATACTATATGCATTGCACAAAGTTTTTTTTTAGCCAGTCAGTGAAAGAATGTGCCTTTCTGTCCTGACAAAATTATCTAAGAACTCATGTGCTGTGTGACAGCACACATGGAGATTTATGGCTTTTGTTGACTAAGTAAATGTTGCTTTAATCTGTGATTTGTGGTCTAGTGAATAACCACAGAACACTTATTTACAATTGATTGACCTTTTACAAAGCCTATTCTGGGCCTTAGACCATCTTAAACTGAATACAAACTCCACCAGGACTTCCATATTATTACTGGGAAATGATCCTTTAAGAAAGGATTCTATAGTACTTTGTTAAAGAAATTAATTTTTTTCTTGAAACCTTTAAGTTTATAATTGCGTTTTAAGTTCTCCTTATATGAAAGAAGGACTTCAGCTGCTACCCAAAATTATATGTCATACAAATTTCCAGATATGCTAGAGTGGAAATTTAGAAAATTTTACCACGGCTTAGATAGATGAGTCTTGTCCCAAATAACAGTTTGTATGCCTAAATAGCTGATATTGGAGTTTGAGCATATTTTAGCAATAGAAATCCACTGAGAGAATTCAATTAGTAGAGAAATATATTTAGTTATTTGGTGTGGGAAATGGAGGAGTGCCTGGAAGAGAAGACAGAAGCAGCCTGTGCTATTCAGGGTCTTAACTCATTGTCTCTTACACAGAACACCAGAAAATGTAAAGCTTTTATCCTAATAGAATATGTAATGCTTTAGAACTTAATTCTATTTTAATTGTGAAAATAGTATGTATTCTTGATAAGGTAAAGGTTTGAATTGTATAGAGGTTGATAATCAACAAGCCTTTCTCTACTGCTACCTAGAGATCACCAGTAAGTTTTGTTAGATATACTTCTAGAATTGGTGTATGGAGTGCATACATTCTTCCCTACAGATGGGAAGTAATATTCTTAAGTCTTTTCCCCTCAATATTTGGTTATTTTTATGTTATTTCATACCCTGCTGCATTTTTTGTAACTGCTACCTGGTAGTTTATTTAAACATTTCCCTGTCCACATATTTATTTCACTTTTAAAAAATCATTTGCTAAATCAAACAGTGCTTCAGTGAAAAACATTTGTGATATGTATATGCTCAGTTGTGAATATACAGTTATGAGCTACATTTCTAAAGATAGATTTACAAGGTCAAAGGCTATATCTATTTTAAATGACCAATGGTTGCCAAAATTTGCTACAAATTTTTATAGTTACAGTTAGAAAAACTTAGAATAGTTATAACTGGAGACAGTATCAATATTGTAGATCACATTTATTCAGCATATTCTTTGTGTACTGTTTTCAGTGTTTTCCTTAGTTGATTTGTCCTTAAAAATTCTCATGGTGATACTGTGAGGCAAGCACCTGTTTTATAGATGAGGAAACTAAAACTGAGTCACAAAGTAACTATGTAATTACTTACCTAAAAGTCACATAGCTAGTAAGTGACTGGTAATTGCAGTGAATGTCTGTTAATTTTGAGAAAAGCAGAATGTGGTCAATTTGAGGTAATAGAGATGACACTAAAGCAAGAGATCAAAATACAAGATAGTATTGTGATGTTTGTCCCAGTGGGAATGAATGAAAAGTAAGAAACAATGCATAACTGATCCTTATGAGCAAAGTGGTGTTGGGAAAAGCAAATGCACCTTTGTGTAATTTTTTAAAGGAGAATTTCTTGGGAATTTTTACTGATCATTGACAAGAGGTTTAGAATGAAAAAATGTGCCATTTGGAGGTAAAGTGAGGTTCAAAAGACTAAATTATTCTAAATTATTGTGGATGGTTAAAAAAAATACCACAAAAATTAAAAACCAAGTTTCTATTCTGAGGGGCTTGAACTCCAGGCCTGGGTGCTGTCCCTGAGCTCTTCAGCTTAATCCAAGTGCTCTACCACTTAAGCCACAGACTGCACTTCCAGTTTTCTGGTTGTTTATTGGAGATAAGAGTCTCATGGATTTTCCTACCCAGGCTGGCCTTGAATAACAATCCTCAGATCTCAGCCTCCTGTGTAGGTAGGATTACAGGCATGAGCCACCAGTGCCTGGTTCATAGTTCCTTTTGTTAGTAAGGGCACCCACTTAACTTTGGGTAATAGGGAAAAAGAAGTTAAAATGGGAAGCAGAGACAAAGTATCAGAGGTAAATTTCACCCAGCAGAAAGTTTTGTCCATGAATATTATGTTATAGATGGCTGTGAACCTCCGAAGGAAACAGGAAAAACTGGATTAGAGAAACAATAAGATAATGAATATTGGGATGACAATTGAAAGACTATTGGCATGACTGTTGAAAATGAATAATGTTGTAACTGAACCGCTGAACAATGTAAGTTTATAAAAAATAATAATTTTAGAAACTGAGTCATCTAAGTACAGTAGTGATAGTGTTTCCTGTGACATCTCACAGTTGGAGTTACATAGAATCTTAAGGCTTGTTAAAAAGAATAGTCTGATCTAACCCTTTTGTTTTGGAGAGAAAAAAAGATCCCAAAGGTACATATAACTTATGTCAACTTAATTGATCAAAAACTACATACTGGAATTTTATCTTCTGGAATTCTCTAATAGGTAATCTTTCCACCATGCCATCTCTTTAAAAAGAAATGGTATATGAAAATTTTCTTAACAGTTAAAAGTCAGTGGAGAATTTAATTAGCAAAATATTTATTTTAGTAAAATTATCTGATAGACCTTGAGAAGATATGTTCATAAATATAAATATAACATTTTCAAGAAGAAGCAAAACTAGATTTTAATATGAATATTAATATAGACTACAGAATATCCATTCTATAGGCAAACTAAAAAGAACATTTAACATGAAGGCTAAAATTTATATTACCACTAGACAACTTTTTCTATAATATCTTTTACTAGAGACAATCTATTCTAGATGTCATTAAATACTGCCAACAATCTCTTACCTCCATTAGATATTTTTTTCTAGGTGTCATCAATAGCTGCCAGCAATCTTTCATGTTTTTCCTTTTCTAGTACTGGGGATTAAACTCAAGACCTTGTGCTTACTAGGAAAGCATTCTTTTCTTTTTTCTTCTTCTTTTTTTTTTTGGTCAGTCATGGGGCTTGAACTCTGGGCCTGGGCACTGTCCCTCAGCTCTTCAGCACTAGGCTAGCACTCTAGCACTTGAACCACAGCGCCACTTCTGGCCTTTCCTGTGTATGTGGTGCTGAGGAATCTGAACCCAGGGCCTCATGCATGTGAGGCAAGCACTCTACCACTGAGCCACCTTCCCAGTCCAGCATTCTACCTTTTGAGCTATATACCCAGTACTGTTAATAATCTATCTTAAGGAGGGGGAAAAAATCTTTTAAGTATAGAGTAAAGTCAATATTCTTGCTTAGAGAAAAGTTCTAATAGAATTGGAAGAAAGTAGCTAAAAATAGGGCCAGAGGTATATGTTTGCAATTCCAGTGTCCAGAACTGCTCAGTGCAAACAGCTAACTTTCAAGTGTTCTTGTGAAACCCCTATGTGGCTAGCCTTTAGATTGAAGTGTTTAACAAGAACAAAAGCTTTTTTAACTGCTGTCTATGTGTGGCTGTATAAAGACAGGAGCAAAGAGGCTTCCAAAGAAAGAATCTATAGAGGGGAGATTAGAGGTAACCTGGGGTAAAGTGTTGAATGTAACAAAAATAGCAAAAGGGGTTTATAAAAGGTGAACTCATGTTTGGCCACTAGCCATGTTTGAGTTCTCTTACAGTGAAGTGGTTCAGAATGGAAGCCAGCTTCACACTTAATACATACTGCATGTGATTATGACGGAGTTTTACTCTTAGCACAGAGGTTACCTTCATTCTGTCCCATTGGCTCTGAATTTTCAACAGTGTGTGACCATCAGCAATTTGTCTAAGCTTTATATGCTTATAAAGCATATATGCTTATATGCTCTTCAAAAAAACAAAAACAAAAAAACGGGTATAATAGCAATACCTTTCTCATAGGGTAGACTAAAAGAAGAGTATGATTCTTAGCATGGTATTTGACCCATATTTGACCAAGCTATGTAAAACCTGATGCTTCCATTACAATTCAAATATTCACACAATCTTGGTTATTCTTTTTCCACTTGCTTCCCTAAGACAAAGAACTAGAACTGAAATAGATGAATGGATGGCTCAAAGACTAATATAGAGGCTTCTGATACATATGACCCAGTTACCCTCTGCAAGATTATGCATCTAAAGAAAGTGTCCCTCCTTTGGCATATTTCAGTGTCCTATGCTCTTCATGGACCCCACCCTCCCTAACACACACACAGTGGTTCATTTCTTTCTTTCTGGTCTGTACCTCTGCAGAATTGCAGACTCTAGCAGCCACACAAAAGCAAAAGAGTTGGCTCAAAGATGTGAGTTTGACTTGGCTAGCACAGCACACATCTGTATGGGAGGTTAAGGACTGCACAGGGTCTGCTAGAGATGCTATTGTCAAAATGAAGAACTGTGAGTATCCCCTATCTCCTAGTAACGGAGTGATAACAACTAGGACAGCAAGAAGCTTTCACACGCTTCAATGTGTTTGATTTTCTCAGCCCAGGCATGTGAACATTTTTTTCAAGTTGTTTTCTTTCTCTTATTTTGACTAGAAAGTATCTATTCCTGATCTGTTTGCATTCATAAAGCATTTCCAAAGTGTAAAGTTTGTTCTCTGTGTACTAGTCTTCAGTTTCTCAAATGATCTCTGTTCAGTAACCAGGACATTAAGCTTTCAACAGACAGGCTCTTGTAGGATCTTGGACATGGGACTTGATTTTGTTTGTTTTGGAATTTTGCCCTGGCTTGGGGAGAATAGAAAGATCTGGCACCTTCTATTTCATTTTATAGGTTCAAATACCATTGAATATCACTGTGGGTTTTTGGCTTGTTAAATACATTGGTAACAGCAGGATTTTGCTAATTTTAATGCTCCCTTTTAAGAGGAAAGCAGGGTTCAGCATTTATACTACCACCATAGCTATTTTATTAACATGCTAAATTATAATCAAAGGCCGTTCTAAGAACTCATCAGATTTCCTAAACTTTTTAACATGATGGAAGTGTAATCCAGTCCAACTTCAAAGCCACCGCTGTGTAACCTTTGTCCCCATCATCTGGCTCGTACCATCTCCAGATGAAATTCACACAACTGCCTGAGTTCAGACGTCCATTGCTGCCAGCTTTGAAGGCCTCATAAGTGATAGGTTATTTTGCCCCTTGTCATGACTAGTTAAAAAATAGTTTTGAAATTATAGTTCTTTTATAGCATTGGGGTAGACATGCTTAGAAAGCTTTGCTTAGAGCGTTTGGTTGATATATACAAATAAAACTGAAAGATCCAATTTCCTACCAATGAAGAGAATTCACCTATGAGCTGCAGCAGCTGTATGCCGATGATCCAGCATCTTCTCCAATATGAAGCTAGACAGCAGCCGAAACTTTGCTTTTGGGCCCTGTTTGATCACAGAAATGACTAGTAACCACATAGGTGTGAAAAAATGAAGAGAAATCCCTAACTACAGCAGCCATCTTTGATAAGCTCAGTGCTTTGGTGCATTAGGGACTATAGCCAACTGGTTTTTCTTTCTTTCCTTCCTTCCTTCCTTCCTTCCTTCCTTCCTTCCTTCCTTCCTTCCTTCCTTCCTTCCTTCCTTCCTTCCTTCTTTCCTTCCTTCCTTCCTTCCTTCCTTCTCCCTCCCTCCCTCTATCTCTCCTCCCTCTCTTTTCCCCTCTCTCCTCTCCTCCATTTCTTTTTTTCTCTTCTTTCCTCTTTTTTCTTTCTTTCTTATGTTTGAATTTAGGCTGACACGGATCTCCATCCACAGATGCCCTGGTTTATAGAAATCAAGATAGGGTCAGGAATGTTTTTCTGAATTTCTTCAGTATCAATTCCTCAGTTCAGATATACTACATTTTCTACCAAAACCAAGCAAAATAGCAGAATGGTTTTATTCTTCCTTTGTCTTGGCCAGATCAAATGAAATACTACTTCAAAATTTTTTACTATCTTCCGGAGTCTGAGTAAACTGAGAAAGTCTGGTTAACAGTCTGAATCCTATGTCAGCTTTAAGACAGGCTTCCTTCTCTCATGAATTCCATCTAGATTTGTACAGCAGCGACCATCCGCAGTGTGACATAGCCTTGTGTCCTTCTCAACATTATATCTCTACAGGAAAAACAAATGAAACAAACAAAACAACACCATGAGGTAGTTTTCACAACTGAGACTTCAGCATGTTCTGTGGAGATTGGACCGGGGGAGACCCTCCTAGCTAAGTGGAAGATCCAGTATTTTAAAGCCAACATTTAAAAATAAATATCTCCTTCTTAATGTCTCCTAGTGGTTTATGCAGGCCACTGTCCGGCTGCTCCAAAAGTCAGATATTCTGCTGCATCTGGACCTTTGGCAAGGTGTCATTTTTTTTTTTCCTTTTCTTTCTCTTATAGGACCAGGAAGAAAACAAGGGAGCAACAAGTTGGCCTGAGTTCTACATTGATCAGCTCAATTCCATGGCTGCTGTAGGTATAATTTATATTCTATGACATACAGTTTAAAATCCAGTAACAAAGAACACAGTTGCACAATAAGGAATACTTAACCAAATACCACCTTTCCAAGCCCTATTGCAAACACTCCCTGTGTTGAGAGAGGGGCAAATAAGAGGGCAAATGATATTTCTTCTATGTTTAAAATAAAGTTGATACAAACTAAGATATAATTGGCTTTAGTGGTGTAAGAAGAAACATAATCTGAAACCTGGCTTGTAATCAACTTGCTATAACTGGTCATTTAGAGTTCTGCAACACTATCCTAAAAGTTAATACCATTTAAAAATAGTTTAAACCATTTTTAACTAACATTTTAATTATTCTTTTATTATATTCGTCCTATTCACTCTATTACTGGAAACTTAGATTCTTGCTGGCTTATTGATTTTTATTTTTAAAATAAGAGGCCAAAAATGCTCTCTCTTCTTAAAATAGGTAAGGGATCCATGGAGGAAGTAAGTGGTTTAATGAAAAGGCATAAGAATAGTGCCCACAGCTCCTTGGCAAAACTTTGGTAGATGGCTTTTTGGTTCAGTTAACATGTAAAGTGTATTCTCTGAACTGTGAATCCTGATCACAAGATACCTCTATGATGTTATCATTGCAAGCAGTTAGCAGGACCTCTATTGATCACAATTGAAATTCACAGCAAGAAGAAGAAGCTTAAATCCTGTTAGTGTTGATTTAAAAAAAGAAAAAAAGAAAGCTACCAAATCTTTGCTTTAGTGGACCAGACTCATGATGTAAGAGCCAATCTGTTATATTCAACTTTGAGTTTTTAACATTCAAGTCAAGCAGATGCTTCCATAGTACTTCTTTCTCTCTCTCTCTCTCTCTCTCTCTCTCTCTCTCTCTCTCTCTCTCTCTCTCTCTCTCTCTCTCTCATGCCTTTTCCAGAATTCTTAGCGAAAATTAAACTTTTTACCACTTAAAGCAAATATTTTGAATTGTCTAGTATTTTGCTAGCACTGAAAATTAAAAACATATTAGACCATGTAACTCATTGACACTTTTGCTAAACTCTGAGATGCCTTGACTTTTTGTAACTTCTATAATTTTCCTTGAAGATACTTCTTCTGCTGTTATGCAGCTAGGCAAACATGAAGAGGGCTATATAAATTATAGCAGAAATTGTGTGAGCTTTTGCCTCAAGGATTTTTAGTCTAAAAACAATAAAAGGACAGAAAACAACCACCAAACTTTATTTATTCAATATAGCATACACAATGCCGAGGATGAAAAAAGGATGATCTCAGCATTTATATGAATGTAAGATTTGTGAGGATCACCAAAGATTTTTCTGTGTATATACCCACACAATAATAAGTTGGAGCCATTTAACATTTCTTGTAGTCAGAGCTATTTTGTGAATTTGTATTCCTATTAGTAATAAAAGAATTGTCAGGTACACTGCCTATTTTGGTAATTAAGTCAGCCTTGTTTGATGTCTAACGAGAAGTTTCTTTGTTAAATTCCCTGTTACAAACAGAGAAGTCCAATGTATTATGGGTTTTTCTTTCTTCAAATATTAGAATACTTATATTAATTTGTCTTTTAGTGCCTTAATCTCTACCTTATCTGGAATGGACTTGGCTCATTCCTGACATACAGGATCTGTGATATGCCATTGTGGCCCTTCTTCAAGATCCTCCCTTCTACTGGCTAGACAACTCTGATACATTCTTGAATGTTCTACATTTTAATTATCTTTGGCTCCTAATCTAAAATCCTTCTCCAGCCCATCCAGTGCTGTTAAATTGTATGATTTTTGCTGTCCTTTATGTGTCAAACACCTAACAAAACCTCCTAATGCTCTTTTTTTAGGACTGAGTTGATATCTTTCAGGGTCAAAGATAAAGAACATTAACTGTGAATTAGACAGGCCTCAGAACCCCTGTTTACTTATAAAGAGACCAAGGATACCTGATGCCACCAGAAACCTTTTCAGGTTTTCTGTTTTTCTTACCACCTTCGCACACATTTCTGGCTAATCTCACTGACATCTACACTGGAGAGAATTCCCCTCAGCACATAGCAGAAACCCCTGACACTTTGTCCCTAGGGAAGGGAAAGGTGTTCAGTTCTTTAAGATCCTTTCCTGGCCCAGCAGCTAGGCTCTTTGATGCTCTTTAAGAAATTGTTGAAGGAAGTGGTGCTGTGGCTCAAGTGGTAGTGCGCTCACCTTGAGCTGAAGAGCATGGGGACTGGCCCCAACCCAGAGTTCAAGACCCCCCCCTCCACCCCCCACACCAACAAAAGACAAAAACAACAACAAAAATATTGTTGGCTAATTGTTAGGCCGTGAGCTGGTGGCTCAAGCCTGTAATCCTAGCTATTCAGGAGGCTGAGATCTGAGGATGGATGTTCAAAGCCAGCCCGGGTAGGAAACTCTGTGAGACTCTTATCTCCAATAAACCACTAGAAAACTGGAAGTGGTGTTGTGGCTCAAGCAGCAGCGTGCTTGACTTGAGCTGAAGAGCTGAAGGACAGCGCCCAAGCCCAGAGTTCAAGCCCCACTACCGAACAAAAAAAAAAGAAAAGAAATTATTGAAGAGGCTCTGTTACTGTCAGTTTCTTCTTACTGAGTGTGCCTCATGTGACAGGTAGTACAATGGGCAGTTTACATGTTGTTTCAAATCCTTACCAACACCAAAGCTGAAGGTGCTATTTATTTATTTTAAAAAGGTTGCTTTGCCCAAGGCCAGCTAATTAGAAAGTGGTCATCTAATTACAAAGTTTAAACCTGTCCATCAGAGCCAAAGCCCACTTCCAATTTGCCTCTCAGTCACTTGGTTTTTACAAGCCCTTCGCACATGAAAGAGGCCTAGCAACCCTATTCCTCTCCCCACAAGCTGACGCCATGGGTTGTTCTGAGGGAAGGCAGGCATCTGTTTCCTTTAATGCCTCAAGAGTCTGATAAACAGGCCAGAAGCATTGCTCTTACTGGTCTGTGAAGCCAGTCGTTTGTGGAGCAAATGTTGTTACTTTATGCAAGCCTCATAACAAGAATTCTTTGTTCCTGAAAGGACCCCTGAGTGATCTGTTGGCTTTTAGAGGGTGAAAGACACTATAATGATAGAGGGCAGTCTAACAGCTTCACTATCACAGCATTTCTGTGCTTTCTCAAGGAGAGGGTGTGAGGTGAACTTTATTCAGTGTGTTTAATGGCCTGGCTTATCCATTTCACACCAAGGAAATGTTTCAAATGGGAGTTTAGTTCAGGTAGCCAGGAGTGATTTCTGTGCCCCATTCATGTTCCAGTGTATACCTTTAGTGGCTTTGACTAGAAGACCCTCTGATGGTTTGTGTTTCATCTTTTACCCACTTCTCATATGAACATGCAAGAGTTGTCTTCAAAAGGCCTGTTCTGTATATGCCAAGGTACATACTACTTGCTTGGCATAGAGATTATCTTCAGAAATGTAGGCATTTCTCCCTACTTCTTCTTAGGTTTTAGAACTTGAAAACTTGAGACCTTATGTAAATTATTTGATTTTAGGTTGATCTACCCTACATATTCTCAGTTTTCTTCAAGCAATAAATGCAATTTTAGCTCCACATCTAATCATATCACATACAGACAAGGTCATGGTCTCTTCTATTTTGAGTGGAAAGGTAATGGTCCTTATATTAGATAAGGAAGTTTGGATTCAATTTTTTTTGTGGCATTTCATGAATCTCCCATGAGATTCATTAAGTATGGGACTTAATATACTCTGCTATTATTCAGATATTCTGTCATCTCTAGGATTGCTACAAGGATAAATACCCCTATGTCTGTTAGTGACCCACAGTAAATTAAAAAATGTAATCTTTAATTTAGGGATTATTATGTAAGATTAAGCCTAGGAACAAAGAGTGATGTTTATGAAAGGCCTGATCCTGTACTACAGATTCAATGTGATTGGTTAAAACGCCTATGTTCAGCTGTGCCATTGGAAATTAGACATCACTGGCTGGAGTTGTGCTGAATTTTCCAGAGGATGAATCTCAGCATTGTGGAGGAATTAGTAACTATTTCTGCACACAGCCTACACAGCCTCTTCCCCTACTGTCCTCGGGTGACAGCTGTCTAGACACATCACCAGCAAGAGAGACAGCTTTAGAAGAAACAAAAACAAGTTTGGTAAAAAAAAAAAAAAAAAAAGACTACTGGTTTTTATTTTGGTTGCTCTACGTGATCCTACTGATGCATTCATTTGCTTTGGGCCTTGCCTTGCATTATGAAGTTATATATAAGTTTTAATTAACATTTAATTACTTCATGCTGATGTTATTTAAAGAAAACCTTCTTTTGATCATTGTGGTTTTGAAACAAAGGGAGAAACTTGACCATAGAAGCTGATGTTTAAGAATCTAGCTTTTCTTCCTTTTTTTTTTTTTTTTATTGTGAAAATACTGTACAGAGGGGTTACAATTACATGGGCAAGATAATGAGTACATTTCTTATCAAGCATTGTAGCCTCCTCCTTTGTTTCCCCTTCCCATCCCTTCCCAGCCTCCCCCAGCCCCCCCACCCAATGTAGTCACCACTGTCTGTTTTCCACCCATGTCTTAAAACCAGACTGGATAGCTAATAAACTGAAGGAGAGTAAACAAGCATGACTTAGAATATGATAAAAGAAAGGACCATTAGCTCCAAGGATATAGGCTCCTGATATAAGACTGGGAACACTTTAGTACAACGAGGTGATCATGGAGTGAGATGGGTGAAAAGACTGTATTACATTCATAACTTTATATTACATTATTTTTGGGGGGGGTCCGGTCATGGGGCCTGAACTCTGGGCCTGGGCACTGTCCCTCAACCTTTCAGCTCAAGGCTAGCGTTGTACCACTTGAGCCACAGCACCACTTCCAGCTTTTTTCTTTTTGCTTATGTGGTGCTGAGGAATCGAACCCAGGGCCTCAGGCATGCAAGGCAAGCTCTCTACCTCTGAGCCACCTTCCCAGCCCTATGTTACATTATTTTTATGATCAGTGGAAATGTGCTTACTTAGAGCCTTGTTCCTGCAGCAGCCTATTACCTGGGAGATTTTGATGCAGTGTCTCTGGCCTCATCTCAGACTCACCATACCAGAGCCTTCATTTTAACAAGATCCCCAGCTGTTTTTCATATCCACATTAAAGTCTTGAGAAGCACTGCTCTAGCTTCTTCCTGGGTAAGAAAAACCCACACATAACACACACATACGCACGCATACACATACTCAGCATGTTCCATGATTTCTAAATCATGTCGAATCACTTCTGAAAGAAGTATCCCTCTTAGTATCAGGACCAATTTAAGTGTTCCTCTTAAAACATAATTTGATATAATGTAATCCCTTTGATCTCAATTATACTTTTTAACTGAGAAATGAGAGAAATAGTGTGGGAAAATTGCTGCTGTTTTTCTTTGATAGTGTTCATTTGTCAGAATGTTTTTCTCAACTCACATTAAATGTAGATAGTAATATCTACATCAAGGTCTAGTAATAGAATAGTTATACGAAAATTTTAGCAACATAATCTCAACTAAAATTTCTAGACACTTCCTAGTATTTAAAATTTGAAAGGCTTGGCTTAGAGACAAATAATTTTATAGAATTCTTGATGATATTGCTTTATGTTTTTACTTTTAGTAAATCTTAATCCCATAGGTTTATTGATTATTTCTATTAAAAGTTAAAATAGCATGCAATCTGTGGGCTTGCCTTATTCAATAATTTAAAAATAGAACTTGAAGTAGAGGTCAGGCATGTTGCTACATACCATGACTGAAGACAACCCTGGGCAAAAATGTGAAACCGTATCTGGAAAATAACTAATGCATAAAGGGGCTGAAGAGCTGGCTCCAACCTCAACAGCCCTGCCTGAATTCAAATCTCTGCACGGCTAAAAAAAGAATTTAAAGACATAAAACTTCTGTTTTCTTTGTATAGAGAAAATCTCTGCTGGCTCTAGAAAAAGAAGAAGAAGAAGAAAGAAGTAAAACTATAGAGAGTCTAAAAACAGCACTAAGAACAAAGCCAATGAGGTAATTTCTCCCTGGGTAGCATCTTTCTTTTTCTTCTATACTTTTTTTTTCTTCTTCTTTTTTTTTTCTGTCATTGTCAAACCTTCCCCAGAAGTTTTCAGTTTAAAACATGCAGCTGAGCCATGAATAAGCTACTTTTGGTCATTAAACACCTAATGTATTGATTATCTTCAACTAAGACATGCTGGCAGCCACTAGGATAACCAGCATGAGAGACAGCAAGACCGTGGACACATTGAGATCCTTGTGCATTGTTCTTAGGAATGGAAAATGGTGCCATCATTTCGAAAAATATTTGGGCAGCTTCTCAATACTATGTTAAACATAGTATTGTCTTGTGGCCTACCAACAGTTTACTCCTAGTTATATAGCCAAGGAATAAACTTACCCAAGGATATTATATTGATGACATGCCACTCAAAGAAACTTGTGTACAAATGTTCATCTCAGCATTGTTCCAAAACAGTTGAAAAAGTAGAAATAACCCATGTCCATCCAATGATGAATGGATAAAAAGTGGCATAGTCACATAATCGATTAAATAGCTTGACCACTGATTGAATACGCATTAAAATGATGAATTTCATCACAATTGGATTGTATGTCAATAAGATTTATTAAAAATAAAAGGGCAATTTTTTTTTTAAAAAAAGGAAAGGACAGTCTTTTTTAGGCAACAGTGACTCCTCTCTAGTTACCAGCTTCCATAATGTGTCTCCTCCAGTTCAGTTTTCTTTGGGCCCTCCAGGATTTGGTGAGGTGTTCAGTTTCTCACAGGCACAGTTTATTAGTGCAGGTGCTATGACTTATGCCAGTTGGTTCAATGAGTTTGGATAAATCTGAATCTTATGATTAAGTAGAATAACCCAATAATAATGATTAATAATAATGATTCTTTGATTGAAAGTTGCCTATAATCTTTACTACTCAGAGCTGAGGACTGAAGATTGTGGTTCAAAGCCAACCCAGGGCAGAAAAGTCCCTGTGAGACTCTTATCACCAATTAACCACTCAAAAAACACAAGTGGAGCTGTTCCTTCAAGTGATAGAGCACTAGCCTTGAGCAAAAGAGCTCAGGGACAGTGCCTAAGGTCCCGAGTTCAAGCCGCACAACAGATTAAATAAATAAATAGTTAAGGAAAAATCTATTGAATTATCAAAAAATATAGTACAGTTGAAAGAGTACTTTTAGCTTATGCTAATTAGAACTGTGTTTTATAGTGTGTTCTACACTCAAATGCTAATGATCAATAGAAAATAAATTTGGCAGTCACTGGCTTAGTCAGACAGCTCATATCATCTCTACATAGGTTTTGACATGCACGTGCGCATTGTTCATGAATCTCAGTGACTTTATGATAAGCATTATAAATATTAACAAAAACTAGAGTAATAAAGTATTGCTTTTGTCTTTTGTATATTGGGATTCCATTAACACACCATTTAAAAAAAGAAGGGTTTCACTGTGAAACCTTGGATAATCATTTTATGAACAAATCCTAAAGTTGAAGGATGCTCTTTGACTTCTCTTGATGGGGGCAAGGGTCAGTGGCTAACACAGAAGTACATAGGAACTGGGTACTACTGTAACTCACACTGGCAGATGACTTTGCCCTAAGATAAGTATTTTGAATGTCTTCTTATTCCTGGCCTTTATGAATATATGACCTGTTAATATCAGTTGGTTGTATCAGTTGAGATGTTTATCTCAAGTGGAGATTTCTTTATAGTACTGACCATTAGGTCTGTGTCATGGACGAGTCAATGACCGTAAAGACTTCGTCAGTGTAAGCCTTGTACTTCAGGAACTAAGTCTTCCCTTCTCTTGCCCTTCAGACTTTTCTAAATTGGATGCATTTCTCTTCTTGACAGGTTTGTAACCAGATTCATCGACTTGGATGGCCTGTCATGTATTCTTAACTTTCTGAAGACTATGGACTATGAGACCTCTGAGTCTCGAATACATACCTCTCTTATTGGTTGTATAAAGGCACTAATGAACAACTCTCAAGGCCGGGCTCATGTCCTGGCTCATTCTGAGAGTATTAATGTAATTGCTCAGAGTCTGAGCACAGAGAACATTAAAACGAAGGTGGCCGTGCTGGAAATCTTGGGCGCCGTGTGCCTGGTTCCCGGGGGCCACAAGAAAGTTCTGCAGGCCATGCTGCACTACCAGAAATACGCCAGTGAGAGAACTCGATTCCAGGTGGGCACTCCCTCACCTTCTTTACTCACCCCACCCTTGACATGGGATAAGCAGGTGCCATTTCCAGCATATCACTTGAGATTTCTTCCTGTGGTGATTAACTCACACTGTGACTTCCAACATTCCCTTGCTCTTAAGTATAAAAACCAGAAAATAGGAGCTTGGAGCTGGTATCTCACACCTGTAATGCTGGCTGCTCCAAAGGCTGAGAAGATCTGAGCGTTCATTTCAAGGCCAGCATCGACAGGAGAGTCCAGGAGATTCTTATCTACAATTAACTACCCAAAAAGCTGGAAGTGGAACTGTGGTTCAAATAGTAGAACACTAGCCTTGAGCACAAAAAAAAATCAGGGACAGCACCCAGGTCCTCAATTCAAACCCCAGAACTGGCAAAGGAAAAATCAATAAATTTTTAAAAATAGAATATGCTTTCTATAATTGGTCAATGCAGGGCCTTAGATTTACAAGCTCACAAATGTAGTCCTGCATCTTGTATGTTATATAGAATGTCTGTAGAATTCACTAAATGGAGTGTTCCCTGAAAATTTTACAGGTTGCCATTCTTGAGTTAGGATCAGTGTGAATACTGAGATGATGCCACTATATTTTTGCTCAAATGTAACAAGTAAGCAGAAGAAACAAAGCAAAAATCTTTTATATTTTGTATACATGTGTATATAAACATGCATATAAAATGATGTAAGAACCTTAAAAATAGAGATTTTTAGTACTAATAAAAAGAAAAAAGGTGACTTTCCATGGATCAATATAATTTTTACCTAATCACAAGATTTTAAAAGTTAATTTCCGATTATAAAAATGTAAGATGAATGTAAGATTAGTTATTATGGGCTGGGGATGTGGCTTAGTGGTAGAGTGCTTGCCTAGTATGCACAAAGCCCTGGGTTCGATTCCTCAGTACCACATAAATGGAAAAAGGCAGAAGTGGCACTGTGGCTAAAGTGGTAGAGTGCTAGCCTTGAGCAAAAGAAGCTCAGGGACAGTGCCCAGGCCCTGAGTTCAAGCCCCAGGACTGGCCAAAAAAAAAAAAAAAAAAGATTAGTCCTGATTTGTCCTTTGTTTTTATATTTGTTTCTCTGACAGACATTAATTAATGACTTGGACAAAAGCACTGGACGATACCGAGATGAAGTGAGTCTCAAGACTGCCATCATGTCCTTCATCAATGCAGTGCTAAGCCAAGGCGCAGGAGTGGTAAGAAAACTAGTTTCAAAAAATGTGTCATTAAAAATACTTTTAACATGGGCCTAGTGGTCCCTGCCTATAATCCAACTACTGGAGAGGTAGAACCAAGAAGAGTAGTGAGTTCAAGGGTAGCTTAGTCAATGTTAGTGAGATTCTATCTCAAAAACAAAAAAGTTAGGGATATGTCTAGCATGTCTAGCATTCATGAAGCCCTGGGTTCAGTTCCCACCACCACAAAAAGAGAGGGGGGTGGAAGGAGAAATGAAAAATATGAATACATCTTTTATTATCCTTTCATTTTCAGGAGAGTTTGGACTTTAGACTTCATCTTCGCTATGAATTTCTAATGTTAGGAATCCAACCTGTTATAGACAAATTACGGGAACATGAAAATTCAACATTAGATAGGTAAGTAAGATTGCTATCAATTTGAGATAGTCTGTGCTGTTTTTCCATTTGTGTAGTGCATACCATATCACATGTCAGCCTTAACATATCTATAACCTAAAGAGCTAACAGCAGCATGTTAATTCAGCTAATTATGTTCTTATTGTAAGAACTTTGCTGATGAAGGAAACAAAGTGTTGTATAGAAAACTTAACATGGTTTGGCGTTAGGCCTGTCTATGTCCCCCTACCACCCTTCTCCCTCATTCACGAACTCAGCATGGTCTTCTGTTTTGGGACCTACAAGCCTAGGCACTTACTATTTCCTCAACATCAAACAATCTTTCACAGATGTCCAGATTACTTGTGTCCTTATTCCCTGCAGAGAGGCTGTTCCAATTACTATGAGATTCACTCTCCTTCCCTTTACCCTGTTACACTTGACTTCATAGAACTGTATCATCCCTAGACTGTAGAATGCATGCATGGTAGGTGGTTAATAAGCATTTGAATGAATAAATGAATGACATGGTCATTTCTTTCATGATCTTTAATGGAATTGCAAGTCAAGTGTGGTTATATGGGCTTGTTAACACAGATGGTATTTTTTTTTCTTTAGAAAGAAGATAGTTAAACAAGGCGTTTGATTTCATTACCTGGTTTCTTTTAGAGCTATCTCTAAATAGTCAAGAAAGTCCATGTTAATGTCCCAAATCTCATGTATTTTGTTTGGAGGATAATTTGCTTTTGGTAACTTTTCTTCAATTACCTTTTAGACATTTAGATTTTTTTGAAATGCTCCGAAATGAAGATGAACTAGAATTTGCTAAAAGATTTGAACTGGTATGTATTCTCACAATTATTCTGACTTGATGCATTAGCTCATAGATTTTCCTCTGGAAATGTATGTTATAGAATTGACATGGACCAATGTAACCCATGAGTGAAGTCAAAGTTCTGTTTTGTTACCTAAGTGGCAGGATTAGTTTCTGTTTGCCTTGGATTTCCCCTCCTTCCATTGGGGAATTTAGGAACTTGGATGTTGGACTTAGATTTGTGTTTTCTGTAAAATAGGTTCACATAGACACAAAAAGCGCAACTCAGATGTTTGAGCTGACCAGGAAGAGGCTGACTCACAGTGAAGCTTACCCTCACTTTATGTCCATCCTGCACCACTGCCTCCAGATGCCTTGTGAGTGTGCCCTACACAGGTGTGGCTGAGTGTTTGAACATTGTTCCGAAGGGCTCTGTCTTTGGAACAGCTCTGTCTTTGGAACGGCATGACTAGATTGGATTCACATCATGGATCCCAAGTCTCAGCTAATTCACTTTGATTTGAAAAATAAACACATGACTTACAATGCACTTAGAAAGAGCTGACAAAATGCCTCTCAAACAAAAAAGTGATCATCATGTGTCAAAATTCAAGTGCATTTGGATTGGTACAGATGACAAACATTTCTTGGGTTCTGTGGCTTTCAAGGGTGACTACTGTTGAAAAAAACATTCATCCTAGTTTGCAAAGAACTTGAAGATTCTTTTTTCTGCCATTCCTTTTCTTTTTAGATAAGAGGAGCGGGAACACTGTTCAGTACTGGCTACTGCTGGATAGAATCGTGCAGCAAATAGTTATCCAAAATGACAAAGGACAAGACCCTGACTCTACACCCTTGGAGAACTTTAATATTAAGAATGTTGTACGAATGTAAGTCTCTTCTTTTTTCATTACCTATGAAAAATGATCATGTAAGATATTTTATACTACTTCAAAGTAACATCTGGAAGAACTGACATGTTCGACTGGACATATATGAGTTTCTATAAAAGCACATGCAATATATCTAAGTAACACCGGTTTAAACAGGCTTCAAGCATGCATCTAGCAGTGGGCTTTTCATGGTTGTTGGATTTTGTAATGAGATCTCCTTTTACTGTTTTATAGGTTGGTTAATGAAAACGAAGTTAAGCAATGGAAAGAACAAGCAGAAAAAATGAGAAAAGGTAAATGATCAAGTGCTGACAAGAGAAGACACTTTGTGATTGGTTATTGAATGGTCCTGCTCTTTGTACCTCTTGGAAATTTGCACCGGTGTTTCTTGTTGACTTATGAACATCAAGCAGCCTTTCTTTTTCCATGCGTTGTAGACATTTTTCACTGGCTTTTAAAAAATTAAGCTATTTTAGTTTGTCATTCTAAGTCCCAATTATTTAATCCTTTTATTACAATAATTTTTTTAAAAAACTTGTAACATTTGCTGTTCAGTATTCATTAATTCCAAGGTTTTACAATACTAAGCAGCTGAACTCTTCTTATGCACCATAACTTTAAATCACACTAGGTCTTAAGAAATAGAACAAAGGATTCCAGGGCTTACCAAAATTTTAAGAGTAGAGCAAGCTATTTGGTTTATGCCAGTCCAGTTTTATTCCTGACCTTAATTTAGCACCAGTCATAAAAAAAGAGAAACCATGCAGAAAATCAGTGACCATTGTAGAGATAGATGTTGTTAAACATTAACAGGCCAGCAATTAGTCAATATTTGAATGTGTCTTTGATATTATCACTCAATATCCGTGACAGACATTGATGTTCCTTGTGGTACCAGCCAGTCACAGAAGTGTATAGCCTTCTTTCTCCTCCAGAATATTAGCACCTTAAGTTGGCCTCTCTGTGAGGACACTCATATTCCCTGCCAACATTTTCTTACCACACTTGTGAACTGAAATACAGTAACACTCATCCTCATCTCAGTATTTAAACATAGAAAGGTGTAATCATTTCCTTTTCACTCATTTGTCCATTGCCATGGAGAGAAAAGAAGGGCCTTACATGGGAAAATTACCAATGTGAAATATTAATCTATTGCAAGCCCCTCATATATATCCATGTTCCTTTGATATAAGTGAGGCTAAATGTGTATTTTGATAAATAAATTCCAGAGACTACAATGGAAAGAATAGATACCTTAGCTAAAACTTGGAGGAAGGAGATTAAGGAGAAAATGGTCAGTGTTTTAGCACTACATTCTACAGCATGGAGACTCAAGTGTGCATGTTGAGGAGGATATGTGGGACATCAGGTTTGGAGTCAAAAACAAGTAGAATAATACTAGCATGGCACGAACACGGATGAGTTATACACTTATTAAAAATAACTTTAACAGCGTTCTGGTGAGTGATGTAGTATAGAATAAAATCTCTAGGCTGATGGGAGGGACAGAATTGTTGGAAGTGAAGTCATGAGCATGGTATAAAGAGAAACTGTAGATAAAGTGAATTCTTCTTTGGACATTTCAATGGTTACATTTGAGAGAGCACATTTTGGCTAAATAGTCAGCAGGTGGAGGCTGTGAGGAAACAGCTTCTGTGGACATGAAAACTGTAGAATAGTTGTGGGGTAATTCTCTTTGGAGTATATCACTCCTAGGAAGTATTCAGTAAACGCTTAGTGAATGGCTGGTAATGAATGGTTGTCATGTATGGAGAGTGTTTAGGCTAGAGCTTTCCAAACCTGGCACTACATCTGGATTGCATAAGGAGTGTTTGCAAATCAGTTTCCTAAGCTCTGCCCAGACCCTATAGAATAGATTCTTTTGAGTGTATTTCTGGGAGGAGCTGGTTAAGCCTTCTTAGATGATTCTGAGACATAGCTAGGTAAATATGTGTAACGCTAAGTGACCTGTGTGCTTTCTTCAGGGAGTTTTATTGTGATAATTCCATAGATGCACACCTCTATTATTCTCTTAGCCCCTTTCATTCTCCCCCATTCCTCATTTTTTAATTTTGCATAAGGAATTGAATGGATATAAAAGAAGCAAAATAGGGGTTGGAGGCCTGGCTCAGGTGGTGGAGCATCAGCAAAAGCATCAGATACCATGTTTGAGCCTCAGACCAAAAAATGAAAAACAGAAGAAGCAGCAAAATGGAATGCAATAGAATAGTTCTTCAATATAGATCTGTAGATATCAGAGAGGCATCCACAAAATGATAGAAGTGAGATAGAAGTTACCTTAACTCCAAGCCTGGTTAAAAAACCCAAAAGCTAATTGCTCAGACTCCTCCTAGAAATCCTAATTTGGGGTGAGAGTAGGGTGAACACAGAAGAGAGGTCAGAGACAAAGAATTTAAGTATGTTAACAAATTCAGAAATAGAGACCAGCTCTGTATAGCTCAGACCCAGTGGGTTATATCTCTAGTGAATTTATTAATATAAAAAATAGGAATTGGGGTCACATATTTGAATTAAAAATCTACATCATTGTTTCTGTTTCCAAAGCTCATCACTCCTGTCAGCAAGCTTATATTCGTTGACACAGTGACTAAATTGCTAAGTTGGATGCCCTATTCCCTATAGCAGGACTGGAGAAGTCATTAAAAACACAACTGAGAACTAATATTTTTCTCCCATATTACTCTGATTCTCATGCTCATCCACATTACTGCTCTTAAGATATTTAATATAAGAGATTTGCTTCCACAATTGTTAATAATTGCTCGCTGGAAGCATGAAATACTTAAGATAGCTTTCCAAGGGTAACTGAAAACATGATTCAGTATTGGGATGCATGTTGGATCTGCCAGCAGAGCTTCCTCACAGCATGAGACCTCCCCTTTCAGCCCTTCTAATTGTGGACACAAGCCAAACTGGACTTCTCTCCATCCCATTTCGAATGTATGAGAAGAGGTTCTGTTAATTCCCATTTTCCTTAGTGGAGTAAATTGTCCATTTATAAGAAAGTGTTCTAAATTACCTTACCAAACAGTCACCATTTTCCTACATGGATAGTTGCTCAAACTTTTGTTTCACTTTCTGAACTATGCCTTAGAGGGTTCCGTCTTTGGTCTTTATAGGATATAATTAATGAAGTTGTTCATCTGAAGTCCCTTCCCAGCATGAGCACTGTTTAGCCCTTTAGTGGACAGCAGTAATGCATGATCCTTCCCCGTAATGAAGAATCTCAACCTCTCTCATCATCTTCAGTTGATTTACTTTATAGAGAAAAATATTTCACCCTTGAAGCATCTCCTGTTTCCATATCCACTTGTTTCCTTGTGTAGAGCACAATGAGCTACAACAGAAATTGGAGAAGAAAGAGCGAGAATGTGATGCCAAAACTCAAGAGAAGGAAGAAATGATGCAGACCTTAAATAAAATGAAAGAGAAACTTGAAAAGGAGACTACTGAGCATAAGCAAGTCAAGCAGCAGGTGGCAGATCTCACGGCACAGCTCCACGAGCTCAATAGGGTGAGGGCCATTCATTGTGTCTTCTGTCCACACTGTCTGTCTGCTGTCAAGGCCTCACTCCCTCATCCCTAAGAGTAGACAATTTCTGATGTGAGACACAAATCCAAGATGTCACAGTTGATTGCCGTATTTATGACCTGCTCTGTCTGCCATCATGTAGGTTTGGCAGCAACAGTGGTTGTGTAGTGGGGTTGGGCAAGGGGTATTTAGCACCAACCTTGTTTGTGCTAAGATCCAAGCAGATTAAGTTCACCTGTTAACATGAAAACTGACTTCATGGAAACCAAACTATATGATGGTGGAAGAAGCAAAAGACCTATAAATGCTTGGCAGACAAACATTCTAGTGTCAAAATACAGAGGGATGACTAAACCAAGTCCATAAAGGCCCTGAAAAGACGATTTGATTTGCCTGCCCCACAAATCTACATTCTCTGAAGTGTGGATTTCTCTGTAACCTATGCTTTAGGCAAAGTAATTGTAGATTCTCGGAATCATCCAGTTAATTTTCTTCTCCCATTAATCTTCACTTTTCCTGTTTTTCTCTTTTCAGAGAGCCGTCTGTGCTTCCATCCCAGGAGGACCCTCACCTGGAGCCCCAGGGGGTCCCTTTCCTTCCTCTGGGCTTGGGTCACTTCTCCCTCCACCACCCCCACCCCTGCCAGGTGGAATGCTTCCTCCCCCACCCCCACCCCTTCCTCCTGGTGGTCCTCCTCCTCCCCCAGGGCCTCCTCCCTTAGGGGGCATCATGCCACCTCCTGGTGCTCCAGTGGGTCTGGCACTCAAGAAGAAAAACATTCCTCAGCCCACAAATGCCCTGAAATCCTTCAATTGGTCTAAGCTGCCTGAGGTAAGACATTTGTGTTTCCTTTCCCACTGATCCATCAGTGGATAGCAGCAGCAGCTCATTGTGTAGATCATGGAAGGGGAAGCAGCCTCCACCGCTAAATTATTTCATTTTATTGTGGGGATTCAGGATTCTCACCAGTTCATCTATTAAGTGATAAGACTTGTGAAATAATGACACATGAGGCCAGCTCACTTTGAGGGCCTTATAGAATGAAAAATTTGGAATAGCAGCATTAAAAAAAATACTTGTTCTTTTTATGTATAACTATAAACCACAGGACTTGTTGACTTGATGTTTCTAGAACAAACTGGAAGGAACAGTATGGACTGAAATTGATGATACAAAAGTCTTCAAAATTCTAGACCTTGAAGACCTGGAAAGAACATTCTCTGCCTACCAAAGACAGCAGGTAAACAACATGTGACCTTAAGATACCAAAATAGTAAATAAATCATATGTTTGTGCATGATCCCTGGACCATCTGCTATCGTGTGATATGATAGCTGTTTTAATACTAGGCTCTTTGGTACCCCCTGGTATGTTACTGCAAAGAAATACAGAGTTTGTGTCCACGTGAGTACTTGTTAGTGTATATGTGTTGAAGCTAATGGAGCTCTTTGTTAGGGAGCATCATACCATGTCTCCATTGTTGTAAAGAGCTCTGTATCTTTTCATCACCGCTATAGTCAAAATGGATCAGTAGGGGAAAAAAATACAGTTACATAAAATAATTCATATATATATTTAAATAACTCATATATATATATATATATATATATAATATATGCCATTTTGTTTATCTGAGTTGAAAAAGTACATATCGAGAAGTTACTATCAGAAGCAAGCCTTTTGGAATAGATGAACTTTTTTTTTTCTTTTTTTTTTCTCTTTTTCTTGTCCCTGAGCTTTTATGCTCAAGGCTAGTACTCTTACCACTTAACCCACAGGTCTGCTTCTGGCTTTTTGCTAGTTAATTGGATCTCATGGATTTTCATGCCAAGGCTGGCTTTTAACCATGATCCTCAGATGTAAGCCTCCTTAGTAGCTAGGATTTATAGGCATGAGCCCACCAGTGCTTGGTGATAAACTTTTTAGAAGTATGAAGATTGGTGATAACCAGAACCTAAAGAGAAAATGCCACCATATGTGATAAACATGATAGGCTCAGTAGTGGGGCTGTACAAGCTGGAAGTAAAGGTGGCAATGATGCATATAGAACTACAGAATCTATTGAAGTGAACTGAACATGTGATTTGGCCCTTGCTACCAATTCATATTGATGAGGCCAGACAACATCACTGTGTGAGGCCTGTCCACACCATGATACCTCTTGTACCTCTAGAGGACTTCTTTTCTTTTCTTTTCTTTTTCTTTCTGTCTTTTTTTTTTTTTTTTGGTTGATTGTGGGGCTTGAACTCTGGGCCTGGGCACTGTCCCTGAGCTCTTCAGCTCAAGGTGAGCACTCTACCACTTTGAGCCACAGTGCCACCTCTGGTTTTCTGGTGGTTAATTGGAGATAAAAGTCTCACAGACTTTCCTGCCCAGGCTGGCTTTGAACTGCAATCCTCAGATCTCAGCCTCCTGAGTGGCTAGGATTATAGAGGTGAGCCACCAGCGCCCGGCTGGAGGACTTCTTGGTAGGGCTCTCTTAGGCACAGGAAGGTAGGTGGACATGTGGAGAGTCCAAAAGAAGAAAGAAAAGGTGATGCCCAAACAATCTATTAGCGCCCCAGGCATGGAAAAAATAGAGTCCATGAGAGTGAGAAGTAAGATTGTTAAAGATTGTTAACGGAGAGGAATGGCGACGTGAGTGTATTGTATCTTAAACTGGAGGACATGCGTGCTGGCATCTGTACAGGGGGCTTCCCTTGGAGTGTCTTGGAAGGCTCTTCACCTCCTGCATGAATCATGTCCAGGGCGGAGTATCCTCCACAAGCAGCTAGTCAGTTTCCTTGGCTTGTTTCCTGAGAAAAAATGTCTCAGAGTACAAACGCTAAGCACCATAGCAGAAGATGGGTTGAGGCTGGGAGAAATGAAAGCCAAAGAGATTTTTTCAAGCTAGTCAGGGATCCATCTGAAATAGGGCAGGGGAGTGGCGTTACTTAGCCAGTGTAGTCATGGAATAGTTTGTGTGTGTGCCAGTACGGGTCTTGAACTCACGGCCTTGTGTTCTTGCTTAGCTTCTTTGCTCCAAGCTGGCACTCTTAACACTTGAGCCACACCTCCACTTCTGGCTTTTTGCTAAGTGGAGATAAGGAACTTACAAATTTCTCTGCCAGGGCTGGCTTTGAACTATAATATTTGGATCACAGCCTCTTGTGTAGCTAGTGTTACAAGTGCGAACCACTAGTGCCCAGTTATAGCGAGAATATTTTGGTGTAAAAGGGGGAAAAGCTCAGCAAAAATATGCCTTTTGTGGTAGTTTAAAAAGTACAAAAATAACAGTAATTGCCTGCTGTGTTCACACAAGCCTACATATACACCCCTCCATTAGCAAAAAGGCAAATTGTACAATGTTATGCATACCAAATCAAGAAAAATTAAGAGAAAGGTAAAACATTGTCCAGTAGAAAGATACCTTAGCTTCATGGGGACAAAAGGTGCATTTAGAGTCATACCGTGTAGATTCTCATTATTAACTACATTATGTCTCTATTCTCTCTGCTGTCCCAAGAAAATGTCCTCTGGACATTGACACAAACTCATAGACCATTAAAGCAGATATCCTAGTAAGGTCATCTTCTGACCTGATTACAAATCTTATTGCTTTCCACTTCAGTTTTAATTGCTAATGCTGGCTGTCTGAGATGAAGGTTTGGGAACTTGGAGAAGTGTATTAAATGAACAGAAAACAGCAAATGATGCTATTCAAGCCTGAGCATGTGGGTTGCGTTTATTGTGAAGGCAGGTGGTTGAAAGACCCAAGTTTACAAGACTCATAATTAACTTGCTTTCAGCAGAAGGTGCAGAAGGATGCTGCCAAAATGCTCTGGGACAAATATGTGGACAGTTCTCAAGAGCTCTGGGAGACAAGATTGCAGAAAGCCCAGCAATTGGGCAATTGTCTCCTAGCAACAAACACTGTTTAAGTAATCAGTAGTCATTCCAGGCAGGCTAGACCGGAACATTTTGGTTCTACTTAACACTAAGTAGACTAGTAAGTAGAATGAGTTGTGATCATATTTTCAGCAATATTTCCTGAAGAAAAGTTTCAACACACCTGCTCAGCTTGAGTAATTCAAACATGTTTCCCCTTTTGGTGTAAGAGTTGAAGATGAGCATTTTTAAACCGTTAGTATATTTTCCAAATGAAGGCAATCTATGCCATTTTATTGAATTTACTGAATGCTGAGAGCCAGAAAATCAAAAGATGGAGACATTCTAATTGGAACATGTAGAACAGAATGAAGGAAATGAATGCCTGTCATTGAATGACCCTCATCTCTTAGTGGCAACATCAAAGAGACCATGGCATTTCCATTTGTCTTGGCAGTATATTATATAATTTTCACCACATTTGAGCTGCCCTATTCTCTATCCCAGAATGTACTGGGAACTTTCCCCCCACCCCCCGTGGTGTCTCTTCTTTCCTCCCTCCAGACCTATAAAATCCTGGCCAGTTGTTTGGCTAAATAAATTTTTCAGAGG
This sequence comes from Dipodomys merriami, assembly GCF_024711535.1. Lineage (NCBI taxonomy): Eukaryota > Metazoa > Chordata > Mammalia > Rodentia > Heteromyidae > Dipodomys > Dipodomys merriami. The sequence goes on along the minus strand of NW_027202270.1, from coordinate 139,636,974 downwards.
CAAAGAAAAACATGAATACTATTGCTGGAACCCTACATAGAGTAAGATTTTTGAGATAGCTTAGAAATATCTAAGAAGAATAATTTAGATGAATAAAATGGCACTTAGGTGATACATACACATATATATGTACCTATATACATACATATATACATAAGCACACTCATTTACTTATACACACTTACATTTATCAATTTTATACTTTAGTAAAATAAAATATTTAGCCAGGTGTGGTGGCACACACTTATAGTCCTAGCACTCAGGAGGCCGAGGCAGGAGGATTGCAAGCCTAAGACCAGATTGCACTATTTAAGGCCAGCCTACGCTATGCTTTATGTGTGAGATATTTCAAAAGATGTGAATGCATTCAATTTTTACATATGCTCACCAAAAAGCAGAGATGAAAAATCTGTAAATAAGTATAATATGAACTAAAATAACGTTTCTGCTGTTGAGTATGATATACTCAGTTCCTAATCTTATTGACCTTAAAATTTAATTCCTTCAAAGCTTTTACTCCTTTTCTCTTTTTATCATGGATATTTAATTCAGGGCCTCATGGTCACTTTGCTGGCTTGCTTAGCTGGCTCTCTACCACTAGAACTATGCTTCAAGCCTGTGGGGTTTTTTGTTTGTTTTGTTTTGTTTTTTAAAGAAGGAGTCTCATGGGCTTTTCCATCCAGGCTGGCTTTAAATTGCCATCCTCCAGATCTCAGCCTCTTAACTGACTATTACAAGTGTGAGCCCCAACATACAGCTTTAGTTTCTTAATACTCACCCCAATGCTATAAAGATATTTTAAAAATATAGCATAATTTAAAAAATATAGCATAGTGTGCATTTGCTAGCCAAACAGGTGGCACAATAAGGACTTTAAAGCAGAATACTTCTTAGGGTGTTTATTTTTGTTGTTGTTCCTAATCCCTGGTTTTATTCATTTTCACCACCAGACTTTGTAGAGGATTTTCTTTAACTCGGTTGTCTGAGCATAACCACTCCTATTTGGGTTTTGTTCGGTGCATATATCAAAGGTGTGCAGAGGAGATTATGTAAGCTTATGTGCTACATGAAATGGAATTTAATAGCATGTAGTTAAACCTCCATTCACATTCCAAGAGTTCATTTGAAAGTCAGTTTCTTGAATCTCAGCACTCTTTTCCTCATGGAAACAACATTAGACACAATTTCTAGGTCAGCCACAAAGATTTACTTTAATACCTAATATAGCACCTTGTATATCAGAATTATTTCAGATACAATAAAACAGTATTCATGTCTGTTTTAAGAGAAATTCCATCTGGACATGCTATAAATTCATTTCTCCCTATCCATGCAATTGAACAGAGTTAAAAATGAGCATGAGAGACTACATTTACCTAAAGGGAGTCACAGCTTTATAACGGCATCTCACAGACCAGTTTCTTCTTCCTTTCTGCCCTTTGCTTGAGAACAGCCCTTCTTTTAGGATCTTATGATCAGTGTATAAAATAACACTTCAAAGCCTCTATTTTCTGACGTAAGTGACAAAGGCAAACTATTGTCTTGGGCTCTAGAATCTATCTGACCTCTACTATTAATATGCAGTATGGAAGTTATTTCTGGAGTCCATTTGGAACATTCAGTAGTATATTTTGGCTTTTTACAAGTGACCAACAAATTTTCCTTTCTTATTCTTCTCACCATTGCCATTATTCTGTACATCTAATTGTAACCTTGAAAATGTGTATAACTTAATGAATTTATTCACTAATCTTAGTCCATTGCCTGAGCACATGAAGGCAGGAGGCAGGAGGGAAAAGTATGGGCTGAAGTGCAAAGTTAAAGGTTGATAACTGGGTTTCATGGTAAGAGTTAATCAAATGAAGGCTTTTATGTAAATATTGGTGTGTGCATTTTTCTGGAGAGGGGTCTCCAGCTTTTGTCAAATTTACCAAGGTATTTCAGCCTCAGAGAGGTTACAAATCATTTCTATAAGGATGATCATATCTATGAAGTGTTGAGTCATTATTTTTTCATATGAAGTATTGAGTCATTATTTTTTCATAGCAATTTATTAGTACTGGTTCAAGAAAATGCAAGTACCAACTTTATGTTCAAAATCCTAAGCCCTACACTAGAAATTATCTGGAAAAATCAGACATCTGGTTAAGTGAAGCCAAATATAGGAAATTCTATTATATTTGATTCAAGCCAACTAGAAATATCTTTTTATATTTCCTTCTGATTTTTATTTGGAGTTTAAAGGGGTCTCCTAATTGCTAGGCAGGCATTCTATCACTTGTAACATGCTGCCGGGCCATATTTGCTTCAGTTATTTTTCAGATAATCTCTCATGTTTTTACCTGGAACCATCTTTGGACTGTGATCCTCCTTTTCCCTATGCTTCTCTGTGAGTTGGAATTGTGGGTGTTTACCACTTTACTCAGCCCCTTCCCTCCATTTTTTGAGTGGCTAATTCAAGATTTTAGAAAGAATCTTCTTTGAAATAAGCTTAGAAGTTTGTTAATCTCTAGCATACCCCCCCCCAACTCATTTTTGTAATTTTATTTTTTGTTGGTTTTTTGTTTTGTAATTTTATTTGTAATGTGCTAAGTACTGGGTCTTTAAAGAAGTACCGTCTTGAGATGAACAATGCAATACTTTCCCGTGGCATTTCTCACTCGCACCTCTGGAAAGATAACATATACTACTTAGCTGTTATTAACTATTCACTATTACTGCTCCTGGTGATTACAAGTAGAAGGTCCTTAGCAGCTAGCTGGTCTACAGTTTGGCAGAGAAAAGAACAAAAGTAGATTTGATTGTCAGTTTGAAAGATAAAACAGTTGTAATACCATCCAATATTGATCTCACAAAATATGTATCAGGTACTGTATAAAATGTGTTATATGCATCATCCCATAATAACTCATTTGTTAAACCCATTTTACAGATAAGGAAACTGAGCCACAAACCACATAGCCAGTAAAAGACAGCTGGCTGATTCCACTTGCTACTATCTTAGAAATAAATTTCCTGACAATAGAACTTAAGATGTGGAATGAGTTGCTAAAGGAAGTCATAAGCAGGAGCTAAAGTCAAGTATCAGTTTTCTCTGTAAAACAAAACAATAATGATAAAAATAGGTTACAGTGACTTCATAGAATATTATACCAAAGTCTTTTCTGTGCTTGAAACTACTTTTTAGAGGAGTCTTAAGAAGCCTCAGAGTAGAAAAGTTCATGGTTCTAACAAGGGCAAAAGGGCAAATGAAAACTTGGTATGAAAGAGGAAGAAAAGTTTCTTGTGGTTATCAACTTATTTTTAAATGTCATTCTTGAAAAGAGAGCAAAAGGAGGACATGCTCTGTTTCTCGCTAAAAGAATTGTGTGAAACAGCTCATCTGTGTAAAATTGGCCTTGCCAGTGCTGTGGAGACCAGCGAGATCTTAAGGAATCTGCTGAGCAAATGCTAGTTGTACATGTTGCTGGAGCGTGCTTTGCACACCAAAGCTTTGTTTACTCCAGTGCTTTTCTCACTGTAGCATTGCAAGAAATATGCAAGGAAAGCTATCACTTTTCTTCTTTTCTGTTTTCATTTTGTTGGTGGTGGTGGTCATGGACATGAACTTGAGCCTGGGCACTGTCCCTGAACTTTTTCGCTCAAGGCTAGAACTCTACCACTTTGAGCTACAGTGCCACTTCCAGTTTTCTGGTGGTTAACTGGAGATAAGAATCTCAGGGACTTTCATGCCAGAGCTGGCTTTGAACTGTGATCTTCAGAGCTCAGCCTCCTGAGTAGCTAGGATTACAGGCATGAGCCACTACTCCTAGCAGCTTCCAAAGTGTCAACTCTTTTTTTTTTCCCTTCTTCATTCCACACCTTCTTTAAAATGCTATTTCACTAAAACGCAGTAGACCTTATATATTCTTGAACAGGCCCAAGGTAGTTGGGATAGGGCCACCTGTGGCTACATAGCCTGTGAGCCACTGTCTGCCTCCTGATTTCCCTTATTCCTACCCATTACACCTACAGGCATGATTTGGACCCTCTAGACAGAATGAGGGTTAATAGTACTGATTTAGTTTCTTCCACATGACTTTTTAAAAACCTTCCTTACAATATAAGAAGACAGGAAAATTATTTCCACAAAAAAAACATATTTTTGCAGTACATAACAGTGATAATGGCGTCCATAATTTTTGCAGTACATAACAGTGATAATGGCATCCATAAGTTTATAAATGTGATTGTTAATCTTCCAACATCAAGTAAAAATTGGCAAGGAGTTGGCAGAGAAGTCAAGGCCCAGTATGGGGAATTGGGGCAGACAGGACGGGTCAGGAAGAAACAAGAAAAATCAACACATTGAATAAGTGGAAGTCTAGTACTTATTTCAAAGAGATTTTGTTCCTTTTCTAGCTTGGGCATTTCTAAACCCTTTCTCTGAGTTTTACTTGCTACCATTTAAAAATTATGTGCAACAAATATCATTGCCTTGCTCTATCCAAAATGCTTTGTTCCATGCCCTTCAATGTACTTTCAGCCAGTCTCACATCATCATGTTTACCGAAACACACAAATCATGTCTTAACCTGCACCATTGACTTCCTTAGCTACTTTGACTTTCTCTTGCTTGTTGCTATGATTTCTGAACTGCATGTATCTGATTTGCCTTTCCCATGCCTCTGCCATGGCTGTAGGATTTCTTTGTGAACAGTAACTCCAAACAGGTAAGTGAACTACTACCTAAACGGTGCTTGACACAGCTTCTTGCCTCCTTTCTTGATTATGCTGTTACTGGTTTTTAGCTAGTCTCATGAAAAGCCTAGATAATTCCTCCTTGGGTTTCAATTCTAATAGAGTACCTACAGGAAAATCTACCAACCCAACACAAATCATTTGGCTTTAATCTCACAGAATTAATATTATACATTCCATAGTGCCTTTGTTTTCTAAACCATGATACAGTTCCAGACCTCTTCAGCCTCCTCATGAAATCAAACTTGTTACTCAAGTTTTTCTATTTTTAATCTCGAGCTTTTTATTACTGTCAGAACCTCTGATGTACAGTTTACTCAAATTTTATTTTGTCTGCTATTGTTTTATGTGTGTTACATAATTATGGCTGGCCACCAGGAATGAATATGCAAATAAAATATGCAGGTAGCATTTAATTGTCAATTCGGGTAACTGAAAAAATGTATTGAGTAGTCAGGCTCCGGGGTAATGAAAGGTAGCATCAGCCTTGGGAACTTCCTATTGCACGGAAGACATCTGAGAGGTCTTATTGTTCAGCTTTCTTGAGTGCCAATGATGTAAATGGTTCTGAGGTGAACAGGCTCTGCAAATGGCTAGACCAGCAATGGCAAGCCTCTACTGAGCTTGATTCATGGTGACAGTTCTTCTGTCTGCTGTCCATAGGGATTTCAGGGACAAAAGAATAGCATCACTATTGATAATTTATTCACACTTAGCATCTTCACTTGGAAGTACTTTGTTCTTCCAAATAAAGCTTTCTCAAATGTGGGTGGTCAGCTTTTCTTATTATTTCTTGTTGCCAACTAGATCGTACCCTTTGTTTCAGTCCCACCACCTTCCCTGGGCTCCACCACCTCTCAGCTCAGCTTGGCCCATGTGTGTATGTACACATTGTGTGTGCTGTGTGGGGGTGGGTGAAAGAAAATGGCTGAAGTCTGAGGGTCCCTGCTTGACTTTGATGGATTTCTTTCGTACTCTTTACAGAAAGAAGCAGATGCTATTGATGACACACTGAGTTCCAAACTTAAAGTCAAAGAGCTGTCAGTGATTGATGGCCGGAGAGCTCAAAACTGCAACATCCTTCTGTCAAGGTACTGTTGGTGTTGAATAAACATTTCTAACAGGATCAGTTTTTCCCTTATGTGGCTTCAAACTACATGCTTGTTATTTCATTAGGTACGGGCCTTTCCCCTTCTGTTTACCATGAAGAATGACTTTGGGTGTCATTTTCCCCTAGAAATGAATCAGTTTGATGCCAAATCAACTATTAAGTTGATTTTTCTTCCTTAAAAACTTGTAAAATAGACTTGATTTTTTATGTTTGTATTTCTTAGCTGCAGATGAACTTTAATCTTTGAGTAATGCTGTCACAGAATCAGAACTTGGCTGATGATTCTTTTTGTTCTTGTTGTTGGTTGTAGGGCTTGACCTCAGGGCCTTGGTGCTGTCCCTGAGCTCTTTTGCTCAAGGCTAGCAACTCTACCACTTTGAGCCATAGCTCCACTTTCTGGTCATTAATTGGAGATAAGAATCTGATAGACTTTCTTGCCTGGGCTGGCTTTGAACCATGGTCCTCAGATCTCAGCCTACTAGTAGTTAGGATTATAGGTGTGAGCCACCAGCTCCTGGCTCTGATGGTTCTATTTTCTGCTCTCGGATGTCTTTTTTTTTTTTTACATTTCAAGTTCATATGATATCATGGTCTTTTTGAGCATTTTTATGGTTAAATTATATATAAATCTCAAACCTCAATGACATGTTAATTTATCCAGGGTTGGCTCTGTTGAGCAGTCTTTTTCATAATTAGGGTACCTTCACAGAAACCTGAAGGGAAGTTTGGGAGCCAGGGATCTGATTGTACTCCAGATAATGTCAGGTTGTTCCCGAGCATTTCAAGTAGCTTTTCTGTATCTAGTTTCTTTTCTCTAAAAGAGATTTCCACCTAATACTTACGAAGTGTGTGAAGATGCAAAGAATGCTGAGAGTGGAGCATTAGAGATTAGCTGCAGTGTTCTAGAAGGAAAGTTGTATTTGCTTTGAGGTTGGTATAAGGTGACTCTCCTTTGGGGAGGGTAAAGATGAAAAGTAGTGGTCCCCATTACGTACTGGAGCTTACACTTGTGATTTGTTTAACACAAAATGCTGGTACTTGGTTTTCAGCATGGAAGCCTGATTTTTGACCAGATAGCTATTACTTTGAGGAGCAGATGTTTCTTTTCATGAAAGAGATAATAGAACTGTAGTGAAGTCCTTATATTTGAATACAGTTTATACACTCTGTTAACATTTTATTTCTGTTCTATCTAGAGGTTATGTGAATGGGCAGGCTTTGTGTTTCTCTTTTGAAGGGGGGGAGTAGGTTTTTGTTTCTTTATTGTTTACTGTTTATTGTTGGTACTAGGACTTGAACTTAGGGTATGGGTGCTGTCCCTTAGCTTTTCTTGCTCAAGGCCAGCACTCTACCACTTGAGCCACAGCTCTACTTCTGGCTTTTTGCTGGTTAATTTTAGTAAAAGTTTCATGGACTTTTCTGCCTCGGCTGATTTCAAATTGACATCCTCAGATCTCAGCCTCCTGAGTAAACTAGTATTGCAGGTGTGAATTACCGGCACCTGACTTTATTTCTTGTCATATTTGCTTCAGGTACCATGCATAGGTTAGATAAAATATCTATCTGCCTTGAGAAAATACCAACGAAAATAACTTGAAGAGCCACTCAATTTTCTTCTACAATGTACACTGTTTGTTTTGTTTTCTTTTTAGAAATACCTTTTTTTTTTTTTCTGGTTCTGGGTTTGAACTCAGAGCCTGTCCCTGAACATTTTTGCTCAAGGTGGTATACCACTCTACTACTTGAGCCACAGCTCAACTATCAACTGTTTTTCCCCCCCTGCTTCATTGAAGATAAGAGTCTGATGAACTTTCCTGTCCAAGCAGGCTTCCAAACACAATTCTGAGATCTTAGCTTCCTAATTAGGATTACAGGCATAAGTCACCATTCCCTGGCATACAAATAACATTCTTAATTTCAAAAATAATGAAGATTAGGGGAATTTTAAAATTTCAGAATCCCTGCTTTCACTGTATTTGATGTTGGTATAATTTGTGGAGGGGAAGGGAAAAAACAAATCGTTTAAATAGTGATACAGGTGGACCCATTGCAGCAATGAGATGTACAAGTCATTATGTCAAAAAACGAACTTTACAACTTTGGCTGGGGTGGGGGGTGGGAGATGTGAAGGGATGGGAAGAGGAAACAAAGGAGGAGGCAACAATGCTTGATAAGAAATGTACTCATTACCTTGCCCATGTAATTGTAACTCCTCTGTACAGTATTTTCACAATAAAAATAAATAAATAAATAATAAAATTTCAGAATCCCTATATTATGTGCTTTTGCAGTCTAGATGAGAACCATTAAAACAATTTGGTGAAAGAAGTATTTTAATTTCTATAGTGTTAAAATTTATGTCTAGCTAAAACTGTGACCTAGTTCCTTTATAGACAGATTTTTCTCAATATTAAGTGCCAGTCAGGGTATTTTAGGTAGTTATAGATACAGCTAAAACTCTTTTCTGGCAAATTTAGCATTCCATTATTGAAGGAATGATTTCATCTTTGTGGTATGTAATTGCCTTGTTGTCTCAAAAATGTCATAGAATTTATATGTGTCTAAACTGTCTTGGAGACAGTTTTGAGAAGTTGGCTTATATCTGTTAGATTGTCTATTAAAATACAATGTAATGAATAGGTATGACTTCAGTAATCACAATTGAAAGTATATGGTAAATAACAAAAGACTTTGGAATACCAGTTGACCCAATGTGAGGGTTTAAAACCCTCAGTCTCACAGAAGATTCAGTATCATATGGTACTCTGCCTGGTAATCAATTGTTCCACGCTTCCATTAGGACAGCACATATTGACAAATTAAATGTGTTGTAGTAAATGGGAAACTTGATTTATTTTATGTATTTTATTTCATCTTCAGTACTAGAGATTGAACTCAAAGCTTCATGTTTATTAGGTAAGCTATCTACCACTTAAACTACAACCCTAGTCTTTCTGTTTTCTTTTAGTTTGCTTTTTCATGTAAGGTCATGTGGATCTCTTCCCAGGCTAGTCTTGGACTGGAATCTTTCTACCTACACCTCTGGAGTAACTACAATCATAGGTGTGCACCAGCACACCCAGCTTGACTTAATTTTAATTTGTATTTTACTTAATTTTTAAGCCTATTAGCATTCTTTGATTCTCTTAATTTCACAGACAGTTATTACATACAAAAGGAAGTAAGGGTTTAAGTGGGGAAGAGATTATGAAAGTGTGTAGTGCTTTTTTCTTAGTCATCATTTTGGAGCATTTATTTGCCTATCACTGTGCTAGGTGCCATAGGCTATACCAGAACTTAAAATGGTATTGTCATTTGGATAGGAAATGTCCTCCAAAGGCTCCTGTATTGAAGACTTGGTCCCAGTTCAGTGCTTAAAGGAAAGTCTTTTGGAAACTGATTGTAACATGAAATCTTGGATCTAATCAATGGATTAGAAGTGATGGATTCATAATTCAATGGACTGTTGGAAGGTGGTAGAAACTGGAAGGTGGGCAGCATAGGTGAGGAAGTAGGCCTTTGAAGATTATACCTTGTTTCTGGTCCCTTCCTGTCTGTCTCTCTGCTTCCTGGCTGCCATAAGGTGAATAGTTCTGACCTGCTAGCCCTCTGTACCATGATGCTGTGCCTCACCATGGCAATGGGATCATGAACTGAAGCCATGAACCAAAAATATATTGATCCTTTTTTTTGTTGTTTGTTTGGGTTTCCTTTTGGTGGGGTTTTGTTTGGTTGGGTTTTTTGTTTGTTTTGTTTTGTTTAGCCAGTCCTGGGACTGTCCAGGGCACTGTCCCTGAGCTTTTTGCTCAAGGCTAGCTAGCACTCTATCACTTCAGTCACAGTGTCACAGTGCCACTGGCTTTTTCTGTGTATATAGTGCTGGGGAATGGAACCCAGGTCTTCATGCATGCTACCACTGAACCACATTTCCTGCCCAACATTGATCCTTTTCTAAGGTGCTTATGTCAGGTACTTTGTTACAAGGAAGTAAAGCAAACTAACACATTTTTGCTGCCTTTGAAAGATCAAGGCTAACTGAAAAAGAATAAGCAATGTAGTACATGAGAAGACACATGAAGAACTCAGGGACTACATTAGTCTTACTGGAAGGACACATGGAACTCTGTTTATTGCCTTCCTCAGCTGTGTGAGCTCATGCTGGAGCAAGGCTGCTCCAACAGGGGTTGCTGGAGAAAGAGGGCCACCAAGGGCAAACAAGCACTGTGACAAGTTTAGAGGAGCAGGGAGGCATTTCCAAGGAGGCTTGGAGAAGCCAATAAAGCCTGCTGCATGAGACCTGCTGTTACAGCAGTCTCACAATTTGTCAGTTGCAATGAATGAAACTTAGCATGTTTTTGGCTTTTATAAGGGCATAAAAGTAGAGGTTCTGGGGAAAAACAAAGGAGGTAACAACAACGCTTGATAAGAAATGTACTCATTGCCTTGCTCATGTAACTGTAACCCCTCTGTACAGTATTTTCATAATAAAAAATGTATTTAAAAACAAAAACAAAAAAGTAGAGGTTCTGTAGGGGCTTGTGAAAATTAGCCTAATTCACACAAAGCCCCTAGCAAGGTACCTATCCATGGTAGCTGCTCAGAGTATAGGCTATGTGTATGTATCATGGGATATGTATCAGGGAACTATACAGTTTGTTCAGATGTGTTTGTTTTAATTAGTTTTAAGTTTAGTCTTGGGTTTGCAGAATAAGGTGGAAGGAGTCAAGAACTGAATAAAGGGCCAGCCATCAGATAGGAGTATCTTTCTCTGGTTAAGTGAGACCTGATAAGGAATGGAACTGACAGGAATGAAGAAGCCTTGATTGGACTTGACATCTGATTTAGTGCTTGGGGACAAAGAATAGAAATGTTCCAAAGGTGATATCAAGATTTCTGACCTTTTCAAAGTTATCTTCCTTCTTTCCTGCTATTTCATTCTTAAAGGTTGACTAATTACTTTCTTATTTGATGAGTAGGGGGGCTTACTACCCAGAAATCATTTATTATGCAAAAGTCTACCATGATGAAAGCCTGTGGCATATTCCATATATGTCCACAGTGTTTGGTTATTCTTTAAAGCTGTTCTTCACATACTATAGAAGTTATGGGATGCTTTGGTTAGGGGAACCTGCTTTGGCCTCAGTCTGGAGCCAAGCAGTCAGTTTTCCTCATGCTTAGTAAATGGATGTTTATAGCTTGAACAGTCAAGTTCACTTTAAGCTCTCAGACAGAATTGAAGACATGGGTTTGAATGGGAAACTTGATGGCAGCAAGACCATTCCTATTGCAAACTTGGACACAGTGGGCTCCAGAAGCCATTAATATCTGCCTTATATCTGTTAGATTATATTATCTATTAAAGTTCAACTTAATCCGAGTTCTTAAAAACCAGGCCTTTCACAGAGCAAGTAACATTTTCTATTGCTTGAATATAAGTGAAATATAGCGATCTAAAATTGAGGGGTTTTTTTCCCCAAAAGAGATACAGAACTTTTGAAAGTTCTCCCTTCCAAAGAAAAAGAAGGGATGGAGGAGAGGAAGGAAGAGAAAACTAAGAAAAGAAGGAACTTGGAAGCAAGTTTATACTGCAAGATGGTCCCATCTAAAATACATTCTTCCTAAGTGTTTTGCCTTCCTTTTTCAGATATTCACTTGACATGGCAGCTTGGGTGTTATAAACTACTAAAAGTTGTGTTACAAAAAGGAGATTTGTCATTAAATCCTTTGAGGCAAGAGCTAAGGCTGGTCTACCTATCCATCTTTAGCTTATTTTAATTAATACCTGGATGTGGCAATTCTGTTAGCAATTTTTTTAAATACTTGAGTGCAGCATGATAGAGCTAAAAAAAAAAAAAAAAAAGATGACTGCTTTGTTTCCTGCCTTATAAATAAATTTGAAGTCATGTGTCAAAAGTTCCCACCTTTCTGCACACCAAAGTACTGCCAACCTTTAAAAGCAATTAAACGGCTAGAATCTGTAGGGTCCTTAAATTACAGAGATTAGAAGCTCATTCTGTGGATGATAGATGATACTAAGAACTGTGCAACCTATAGAATAGCCCTAGAGGGTGAATTACCCTTCTCTTCTTTCCTCTAAGGTAGGGTTTCTTTGTCTGATCCAACAGGCGGGTGCAGGGCGTTATGTTGACAGGTAGATTTTCTTAAGTACTATCCATTAAAGTCTCCAGTCTCTTTGTGTCACATTAAGAGAAACCAGAATTGCTACAAATTAGAGCTGGTGTTTTATCCAGACAGCCTCTGGGGAGTGAGGAACATAAATATATACAATTTCAAAAGCAAGGAGTTCTGCATTCCATATGGGAAGCTAATGAAATGCAAATCTGATACTTCAAGTATTGTTCTCACTCTGATTTTCAATTCCTTTTCTTTTAAATGTAAAACAGAGGGACTCAGCAGAACTACACCATATAATATGGTTTCTTTAACTTGGTATGAAAAGGACACAGAACTAATTTTTTCCCCCTTATAAACAGAGCTCTTCTTGGGTTGATCACAGCTGGTTAGTTCTCATTAGTGGCAGTTTCAGTCACAGCTAGTGTTGCTGTTTCTTGGATTTGCATGGCTACACCAAGGTGTTGGCACTTAAATTGACTCAAGAATCTGGACTAGGGGTACTCAGAGTCTGGACAGTTGAGATCACAAGCTGTGACACCATTTTCCTCCTGTTGTATACCCAGGCCAACTTAGCTAACTTGTTCCATTTAATTATGGGGCTTCTGTATCGTAATTTTCCAGGGCCAGGGTCTCCCTACCCAGCATAGAGGTTATCATGACTCCACAGATGAGGTGAGCGAATAGGAGAGGCTTCATTGTTAACACAGAAAGCTTGGCATTTTGCCTGGATACTACCTTTGAATTTGAGAACATGAACTAGATGAAAATGGTGTTAGTACAATAGGATCCTCAAATCTGTTCCTTCTCTTTCCTCCTTATTCACACATGAAACGACATGTAGTTTAAATAGTAAGGTGAATGATTTAAACAAAATCATGTCAAAGTGTGGAGAAGAGGAAAGCTGCTGTGTCCACAGTGGAGTGGGTCTCGTTCAACTGTACCTAGGGTATAGCTCTTTCTCCTTCCATCGCCTTTGAGTTGTCCGGTCCACTCATTCAGGACTTGCACTCACCTCTATGACATGCTGGGTACGTGTCTGGGTCTTGAATATTGCTGATCACCTAATTCTCCCAAAGATTTAGGAAACTATGCTTTGAAGAGATGCAACCTTTAAAAATAAGGATGCTTCTTCTGATTCTCCCAGTCTTAATGTCCTACACAAGAAAGAGTCTGGTGTGATGATGGGTCTGAGTACCTTGCCACATGTTCACGATGACCATATCAAGCAGTGTTTATAATGACTTGTCAGCAGCATGTGAATATTGAGGTCTAAAAAATACTACTTTATGTACAGTTTATTGGGCCCTCTCTATGGCCAGGAATTATGCAAAGCACTTCCATTTAATCCATGTGCACGCGCGTGTGTGCGCACGCGCACACACACACACACACACACAATATTCTATATAGTTATTATTGCCCCTGTTTTACACATGAGGAACTGAGGTTTGATAAATTTTAAAATCTTACTGACCAGTATCTGAGGGCTAGCCTGTCTGATACTAATGCTCTTACCTTCAAACATTGCATGTGTCTTGTAGACCTCTTGCCCTATATTTGTGTGTTTATCCCAAGTCCTAGATGTGATTCTTCTTAAAAAGCATAGACTAAAGAACAGGCTAGATAATGTTAATATGCCATATTATTAGAGTGGTAAGTTGTTAAGGAATAAAGATGTAAAAAAAAAAAAAAGTAAGTATGCGTACCTTACAGATAAAAAGGGATTTCATTGTCATAGCTGAAAATATGATTCAGATCATTTCCTTTATCATTATTGTTGTAACTAATAAAAACACATTTTACAAGTCTATTTTCTTTCATGACCTTTATATTTTACAATGAACACCATTTTGTTCTGACTTTACACAACAAACCTTAATTAAATTAAAAAATCATTTAACTTTATGGCAAACAAAACAGGTTAGTATTTTTAAATAAATTCTACCTTTTAAGATATTAGCTAGATAAGCAATGTTTGTGTTTAAAAAATCCTTTGGAGTCAGGCACCAGTGGCTCCTCTCAGGAATCCTAGCTACTTACTACTCAGGAAGCTGAGATCCAGAAGAACAATCAAAAGAGAGAGCCTGAAGCTTGAACTTTATTTTGTATATTAACTGTTGTTAAACTGTTTAACAGTAACTTGTGATTTTTGACCTTCTCAAGGTCATTTTTAGCCTGACAGCAAACTTGGAATACTCCTAACATAATCAGGCCAGGAATTTAATTTTTCTCATCTCACTTACAATTCATGGGTACTGTGTGTAAAAGAAAACAATTACATGTGTTTTCCCTTATTTCTAATATTCCAGACCCTTGCTTTAGGAAATTAAATGATAGAACATAGCAGCCTTGTTCTCTGCATTAGCAGTGCATTACAAAGCCATGAAAGAATGTTAAAGCAGTTTCGAATTCCTGTTTTTAGACCCCAAATCCTATATTGTCAGGAAATAAGCTTTCACTGAGAGTTTTGAGTAGAACCATACTTGAAAGTCAGCAGCTAGAGTAGTAAAAGGAGTTATCTTACATAAAATGTTAATGCCAATATTGTTAATGACAAAAAAAAAAATCTTTCTCCAGGTTGAAATTATCCAATGATGAAATCAAGCGGGCAATTCTAACCATGGATGAACAGGAAGATCTGCCCAAAGACATGTTGGAACAGGTAAACTGCCAGACGTTTCTCACAGCCTAAGTGACAGCTGACTTTTCACAGGAGGAGGATATTAAGAAACTCTGGTTGTTGCTAATAGATAATTTCTACATGTCTCAATTGAAAAACTTGAGCCAAGGTTCCATGCTGCTCCTTAGGAGACAATGATTTTATTCTCTCATAGTTTCTCAAAATGATGAGTAAGATGACAGACCACAAATTAGCCAAATTCTGGGCACGCACGGTGCCAGATTCTGTTCCTCAAGCTGCAGTTAAATGACTATATCTTCATTATATATATATATATATATATATATGCTGGGTTTAGTAGAAAACAAATCTACATTTTGTAGGAATGTTGAGAATCTCACCAGCACTAAGAGATTATAAACTGTATTACATAAACTGACTCATTGCTAAATTCTTAGTACAACTTTTGTCTTTGGTCCTGGCTTATTATAAAAGCCACTGTAAAACCTCAGAATCATCACCATGTTCTTAGGTGACTGATCAATTTTTTTTTTGGCGGGGGGATGGAGGGTGGGCCAAGTCTGATCTCTGTTTGTCCATGGTACTATCTTCTTCATAAATGGCAGTCCATTTCAATTCCAGGGCTAATAGTGGTATCTACATATAATACATATAATACAGCCAAGCAGCTGGTCTAATCTACTGACCTGCTCTGTCTTCATGCAATATTCCTTTTTTCAAAAATTGTTATTATTAAGGTGATGTTATTATTAAGGAAATCATTGTGGGGGGAGGGGATTTTACCCCTTCCTTTGTTCTCTCCCAGTTTTTCCTTCTCATTCCCACTCACAAGTTGTATAGTTCATTTTCTGTTTGTTTGTTTTGCTGGTCCTGGGGCTTGAACTCAGGGCCTGGGCACTGTCACTGAGCCTCTTTGTCCTTAAGGCTAGTGTTCTACTACTGATCCACAGTGCTACTTTCAGCTTTTTCTGCATAGTTTATTGGTGATAAGATTCGCACAGACTTTTCTACCCAGGCTGGCTTCAAACTGTGATCCTCAGATCTCAGCCTCCTAAGTAGCTAGAATTGCAGGTGTGAGCCACCGGTGCTCATTTTCTTTTTAACCTTGTGCCCACTGAGTACCACTCCTGTTCAGCAATATTTCTCTACCTTTCTGCTTAGGCATTCCATCCATGCCACGTGTTTAGCAACTTTTTCCAGTTATCCCCCAAAACAGTGTTGTTGAGCTAGCACACATGCTTTTCTCTTGCCCCTTGGTGTGGGACCTACATTTTCCTAAACATTACAGTAATAGTCTCGGAATGCTCTAAGTTATCCCATCTTTTTGTCTCACATCCTTGAGGCAGAATCAGACATGAGTGATTCAGGTCAAGAGGGTTGTCAGAGCTAGATCCAGTTAAGGTTGATATTTGTCATGATTAACCATGATCCCAAGCTAGACTCAGGTTTCATCAGTGTATGTTTGCTCAGCGCCAAAAACATGGACAAAGGTATTCTGTGGGCCTGGATAGTGAAGGTTCTCTGCTTTTCTGTCTATCTACATGCACATTTTCCAGGCTTCCTATTGATGTCCTAGAAGATCTCAAACATTGGGTAAGGAGGAATTAAGTGGGCAGCATCATCAGCTAAGTGGACTTATTGCTGGAGTTGTCCTGGGTGAGGACTTGCATACTTACTAGTAGAAAAGCTCCTCGTGCTGTCCTTGAAGGTTTGATTTAATTATCAGGATAGTTCCGTGACACTGTCTTCAAGTCTGCCATGATGGGATCGTTTAAGATCTTTTTTAGAGTGTTTCTGATTCTCCATACACTTTTCTCTTCCTCACAATAAGCCAGCCAAAACTAGAATGTGTGCTAGGAGAGTGGAACCAGCTCCCTCAGTCCCCCTCAACTCCCAGGTGATCTTGCCTTCTAATTCTTCACTAACCTAGAGTGAAGAACTATGTGCAAAGCTGTGTTAGTCCTTCTGTCTTCAGCCCCTATCGACAAGGTCGTATGTTTAACATTCCACAAGATCTGTTTACTGTGAAATTGCATCCAGCAAAATTCCTCCTTGAGGGAAAGGATTCCAAAATCTTGCCAAAAAGGGCTTGCAGTGCAAATAGAATGTACTTCAAATAAACACAAGTAAGAAAATCCGTCTACTGATGCAGAATCTAGCCAAGAAGGATATTTTTGACCTGCCTCTCCTGATAATTCGGTGGGCATCTTGCTCTACGGTCAGCTCCCACGCTCTTACTTTTCTTCCCTGTTGTACTGTTCCTCCTCTGTGCACTGCTCTTCCCAGGCAAGTGTGATACTAGTGTCTCTTTTCTCCTTATGTGATTTGCCTGTGGCCTACTTTCCTTCCTTCCTTCCTTCCTGTCCTGCTGCTTTTGGCTGCCGGGCTCAGATCTGAGATGAGATTTATAAACTCCTCCTCATCCTTGGGATGCATATCTTTCTCCTATTCCCAGGTGTTTACCTAACTCCCCCTTCCTTTCTAAAAACCATCCATGCTCATTGTTACTCAACTCTCCTTTTAGAAGGACTTGAGCTCTTAAAATTTTTTGAAAAGATGACTGTGTTTGCTTTAACAAAGACTAGCTGGAGGTGGTGGCTGTACAAATTGGCAAAAGGATCCCTGAGACTAGAACTGCCTTTCTTGGCCCAGTAGGTAAAAATTCAAACAAAGTGAGGGTAAAACAGATCATTTTTTCCACTTCTTTCTTCTTTCTCTTTGCCCTACCAGCTTCCTTTCCTTCCCTTCCTGTACTGAGGAAAAACAAAAAGATACATGTCCTATGCAGTGATGCATTTTGACTATGAAACACCTAGGAGCTACCCAGACAGTAGACTTGATGAACTGCCCTGTGTCTGCTTCTCTGCTCTCCAATCCATCCACTTAGGAAAGGGAACCTGTCTCTTATACCTGCTCTGGCCTCATCCCTTTCTTCTAGTAGGGGCCCATCTGGATTGCCTGCCCCTTCCCTAGATCTTACCTCACCTCATCAGCTCAGCTTCTGTCTCTGTCTGTCTGTCTGTCTGTCTGTCTGTCTGTCTGTCTGTCTCTCTCTCTCTCTCTCTCTCTCACACACACACACACACACATACACACACACACACACACACACACACACACACACACAGTTACTGTTTTCTCTCTCTCTAATACAGCCGAGGTTCTTGAAAGGTTGTCCACACTTCCATTCTATTCACTCTTCATCAATCTACTGCAGCCTGTCACCCTCATCTCCCTAGAGCTGTTCTCACTGAGGACACACATACCTTCCCTGTGACCAAAGCCAGGGGACACTTGGCAGTCCTTATCTTCCTTGATTTCTTGGTGGTGTTTGACACCCGTAGCCACATTCTTCTCTTGGTCTTGCAATGTCATATGCATCTCTGGCTATATTTCCATTTCCTCCTTTGAAGGTTCCTCTTCTTCTTGGCCTTTTTCCTAGAATATCAGTTCTCTCTAGCCCTACTTCTTTCTTCTCTCAGCAGTTCTCCTGGTATCTCACTCACACCCATGTCCAGTACTTCATGTTCCAAATAAATCTCTAGATTTTAGACCCATTTGTTCAACTGCTACTAGAGATTTCTACTTGGTTCTCTTGCAATTATTTCAAATACTAAAGTCATTCCACTTCTTTCCCATCCCTCTTCCAACTTAATCCACGCCACCATCCTCTGTTCCAATTGGATTACTATTCCAACTATATTAATTTATGATCTCCTTATCAGTTTTGATTCCTGACTCTCTAGTCTATAAAGACATGATCATTTAAAATTCAAATTCACGGCTGGGAAGGTGACTCAGTGGTAGAGTGCTTGCCTTGCATATCTGAGGCCCTGTGTTCGAAGCAGAAAAAGCCAGAAGTGGCACTGTGGCTCAAGTGGTAGAGCGCTAGCCTTGAAGTAAAGAGCTGAGGGACAGCGCCCAGGCCCAGAGTTCAGGCCCCACGACCGACCAAAATTAATTAATTTAAAAAAAAGAAAAATTCAAATTCACACTCTACTACGTAAGATTCTGAAGGCATATCCCAATGTTCTTAAAATAAAGACGGAAATTTCTTTCTTTCTTTCTTTCTTTCTTTCTTTCTTTCTTTCTTTCTTTCTTTCTTTCTTTCTTTCTTTCTTTCTTTCTTTCTTTTCTTTCTTTTCTTTCTTTCTTTCTTACTCTGGGCCTGGGAGCTATTACTCAGCTCTTCAGCTCAAAACTAGTGCTCTACCACTTGAGCCACAGCGCCACTTCTGGTTGTCCAGCCTGGGCTGGCTTTGAACCGCAATCCTCAGATCACAGCTTCCTGAGTAGCTAGGATTATAGGCGTGAGCCACTGGTGCCCAGCTAGTCTAAATTTCTCATAAAACTATTGCCACTCCCTGCTATTATCCACCCCACCCTCTCCCTCTGACTGTCATTACATTCACACTTTTGTCTGCATAAATGTGCAGTCTGTTCCAGGTCCAGCACATTGTTCACAGTCTGCCTAGAATATATTGCCAACTTTATCATACTTCCCGATAATTTCCCAGAGTTCCTTCCCCATAATTCCAGTTCTCTTTTTCTGCTGGTGTCATCGATAGACCAAGTTATAAAGAGGCTGTCAAAGTTCAAAGGGTTAGTATAGTCTAAAAAAAAAATTCAAGGTTACTTAATCCAGAACTTAGCATTCATATATAGCCCTGTGTATATACATATGAATGTATATACCTTGAAAGGCACTCAGACACATACAAAAGTACTTTCTCAGTTTTAAATATTCATATTTATTCTATGACTAATTTCTTCCTCTGAAATATGATGTAGAATCAAATATATTAGATCTCACTGTGTTCCTCTCATTTAACACTATGTGAAGTGGAAGGAGGGAAGGAAGGAAAAGAGGAAAGAAGGAAGGAAGGAAAGGAAGGAAGGAAGGAAGGAAAGAAGGAAGGAAGGAAGGAAATTGAATATGAACTATAAATAGAATAAAATTATTTTATTCCATCAGGATGTAATAGACAAAGGGCATAAGACACCTGAGTTCTATTTCTGATGATTGATTATATGTACTTTGCAATCCTGGGTGAGTTACTTAATCTTTCTGAACCTCGGTCATACTATCATCTCTCGAGAGGCTCAGATCTCTAAAGTCCATCTAATAATGGTCTATAGGATAGCTACTTTTTAGTTAAAATGTAAATCTTTCAGTATTTCTGTATTGACTTAGTCAGCTGTGAGCAGAGCTTATAAATTGAAGTTAAAATTTTTATCTTATGTCAACTAGCTGGAAAGCACAAACTGGAATATGTAAGTTATAAATTCACTTTTAATATTTGTGTGTACCTTTTAGCTTTTGAAATTTGTTCCTGAAAAAAGTGATATTGACCTGTTGGAGGAGCATAAGCATGAATTGGATCGGATGGCCAAAGCAGATCGATTCCTTTTTGAGATGAGCCGGTAAGTTGAAAAATACTAAAAAATGCTTAAAAAAAAAATACAAGATGCCCTTTGCTTACTAAAAAAGTTTAACTTTGTCTATGTTAAATTGCTGGGCCAATTAACCTAGCTTGACCTAAAGCATCATTAGATTCTAAAATCTGAATAAGTCTAAGCTGTGTGGATTTGTTTATTTTGTTCGTGTGAGTTCCTGTCACCAATAAGCCAGGTCAGGGCAGCCTGTAATACTAGCTGCATGGCAGGCAGAAAGCAGAAGGATCATGGTTCAATGTCAGCTCAGGTAGAAAAAGTTCACAAAACTCTATCTCAAAAATAACTTGCATAAAACAGGGCTGGAGATATGGCTCAAGTGATAGAATGCCAGTCTAGCAAGCTTAAGGCCCTGAGTTCAAACCCCAATACTGCAAAAGTGGAAAAAGAAAAGAAAAAAATATTTGTAAAAGGTAGACTGCTCATGTGAGCCTTGAGCCCTCATAACTGAACAGAACTGGTCTGGATGTCAAATTGTGACACCTGCAGACATCATTAATCAATAGTGGCACCTGTGTCACAGTCTTGGCTGGCTCTTTCAGCCTTTCTCCAGAAAGCCCTGGGGCAGCCACTGCTCCATAATTGAATTTGGCATGTGAGCTGAGCCTGTTTGCCATTCCAGGCCTAGTGAATTGATTCTCATTAGAGAAGGACCAGTGGTCCCAAAACTCTAAATGACCCTCAGGGCAGAGCTTTCTCTTCCTCAGTGCCAAAAACCTGCTGGTGCAGCCAAGAAGAACAGGCCTCTCACTCTCCACTCACAGCATCTAGGTTAACTTTTTTGTTGTTATTCCCTCACAACTTAACATTCTGTATACGACTGTTGAACAAAGAATGGCTTTGAAAGTTTCACAGGAATACCCAGTCGCCTTCCATGTAGACAAGAGAAATGGCCATCTGAAGTAGCTGCCACTTCCTAAGTGTCTAGATCATTGTATGTGCCTTCCAACTTAACCCCCAGTCAGCCCTGCCTGCAGGAACTATAAGGAGCAGGTTATTCTCTTCCATATGACACTTGTTCACAGATATCTATCCAATAAGGGGAGCATCTGCTTTGCAAACCCAGGTCTGGTTGATTACGTGGTATACATTTAGTGTCCCACTGAACTGACGCATGCACAGTGAGCAGCTTAAACATTGATTTCAGGAGCTTGGGTGGGAATGGCCACTGTAATCCCCAGCAACAAAACCAGCATGGCTTAATGCTGACCAGAGGCCAGCGTGTATCCATTTTCTCCAGTCACTATGGGGAAGGCAATGCTTGCCAGCCCTGAGGGGAAGAGACGACAGAGCTCACTGAAGATAAAGGAAGATTTGGGGACAGCAAGGAAGAGGGGATGATGTGGGTAGAAGATGCTGGATATCAAGTCTGTGCAGTTTTGCCAGAAGCCTGTGGAGTTTACATCTTTATTCATTTTCATCTCTCTGTTCACAAGAGCTACTAGCCCATGGGAAGGAAGGGGACGTTAGTCAACAGAAACTGGCTCTCTCTTTAGCAGCTGTATGATTTAGGGGTTTCTAAGGGCTCTGGAGCAATTATCCAAATACCCCATGCAGGCCAGACCAAAATAGGCTTTCACAGTAAGTTAATGTTCATCAGTCCGTGCTTGCTTTTTACAGAATTAATCATTATCAGCAAAGATTGCAATCGCTGTACTTCAAAAAGAAGTTTGCAGAGCGTGTGGCAGAAGTGAAGCCCAAAGTAGAAGGTAAAGTCAAGCCGCCTAGCTTGGAAATGGTGTTTGTCTTAAGTGCTAGTGTAGGAGTTTGTTCTAAGTACACAGACTAAACAGGATCCCTTTGGTGATGTTTTTACTTGAAATCTTTTTGAAATACTGATGAATGTTTATTTAAGGTCAGCACCTGGCACAGGCCTGGGCTAGACTCTTCAAGGCTGGCCTTTTGACCATATGGGTGTAGCCAAGGAATGAATTTTGCTGCTACTAGCATTTAACCTATAATTAGATTTCTTACAACAAGGGCTGACTGGATATTTCAAGGAGTGGACTTAAGGCTGTTAATTTTTTTCATGTTTGAAATGTAGGTGAAGCCAGCAAAGAACATCATTGTTGAATATTGGCTAGAATCAGAGTGCTTGATCTCTGATCTGAATGTTGACTAGGATCAGAGTGCTTGACCTCTGATCCCTGATAGACCTTCAAGCTATAACATGTAATAAATTTGACCAGCTCTCTATCAGTACAATTGATCAGTAATTCTGTTCATCTGACACACACCAGGAAAGGGAGTGTTGACAAAGGAATGCTGGACATGAAATTGCCATTCTGTGTATTCCTAAATGCTTAGTGTTAGTGAGTCAGCCCAGAAAAGGGCTGAGAAGGGAGAGGAATCTGCCAACATCGATGAAATCTTCAACCACAAACGCCTAAACTAAAGGCATATACTTTTGATGTTTTGAAAGTGCTCTATGGAAGTGTAATGACCCAATCATATCTCCAATAGCTGTGAAGTACTTGAATTTAGGATGGGTATCACTGAAATTCTTGGTCCTAATAGTAGTGTTTTTGTATTTTTTGCTTTGAAGCAATTCGTTCCGGCTCAGAGGAAGTATTTAGGAGTGGTGCTCTCAAACAGTTGTTAGAGGTGGTTTTGGCATTTGGAAATTACATGAATAAAGGCCAAAGAGGCAATGCCTATGGATTCAAGATCTCCAGCCTCAACAAGATTGCAGACACAAAATCTAGTATTGACAAGTAAGTGTGGAATCTTCCAACTCTTAGAGCATCTGCTGCTCATATGAGCTTGACTTGTCCCTCTTCCCCTCACCCCTCAGCCTCCATAACACTGCAATCTCTGGGCTGAACTTAGCTTTCTGTCTCAGTACACTCCTACACCGACTCTTCTTTTCTCTGTCACCACCACAGTTATCCACAAGGCCCCTGTAGCTATTTCCCATTTTAAATGCATCAGGATACCATCTATTTCAAGTTTTCTTTTATTGGTCCTGCCTTTGTGAGGTTTTCTTTCGGGTGGGGGGGGGGGTGGGGAGGGAGAGAAATAAGCTTTAATTGTAAAATATCCCAAAGTGAAGCCATTAACCATAAGTGTACAGATTGAGCAATGTTGACAAGTTAAACTCCCTGTTGTATGACCAAGATCAAGAACCAGCTCTCTGGAAGTCTACTCAGCAACCTCCTAGTCACTTCCTTTCTGTGCTCAAAGGACAAGGAAAAACTGAACTGATGCCTCAGTGTTAAGCTTGCTAGGTTTTTAGATTTCCTTTTTCTTCACACGTTAGAGCTAACACCTAGATCCTTGCATTTGGCAGTTGGTATTCAGCTATTCACTTTAAGACTCATTAAAATGCTTCCTAGAAAGTATACAAAGTAGAGCTTAGGTGAAAAGATTCTGGTAAGAATGTGAAAATGCTCCCATGTCGTTAACAGGTAGGGTCACGAGGCATGCTGACCCTGGTTTCCCTGGGAGCTTTATTTTCCCAGGGTTCTCACTGGCTTCAAAAGAACTTGTGCAGTTGTTTCTAAGGTAAACTCTGCACCTAAATTCCTTCTGGAAGTTCACTCTAATTATTCCTAGCTAATGAGGCTTTGTAACCCTGTATTTTCTACAGGGTTAGAAGAAATGAGCGATGTGCTGAGCCGTTAGTTTTGCTCCCTGGAAAGGAAGAGTGATGCAGAGCAGCTGTATAGGCTCACCATCATACTTTTAATGCAAGCCCTTGAACTTGAACCTTGAAATGCAGAACACCTCTACATTTGATTGTCACAGCAGCTTGTGAAGGACACAAGCCAAATCTATTATCACCTGTTGTCAACAGAAGGAAACTGAGACACTGTTAAGTAACTCATTCATTTAGCTCCTCTTAGGTCACAAGCAAAGCATTTGGCCTCATAGGTATATTAACACCTGTTCTGTTGGCCAGTTCACAGCTACACCTGCCAACAGTGGATTTTATCTAGAGGTTGTAATGGGACTTCAGCCTCTTCTTTGCATATAAAGAACTGCCCCATTTTAAAGAGAGTATGTCCTCTTTAGCTTCATCTGCAGTACACAAACACAAAGGTAAATCCCTACTCCCTATACTGATAACCTAGTATTCACATGATTATCTACTTATTGAGGTCACTGCAGATCTCAGTACTTCTCCAAAAGAGTAAATCTAAACTATTTCTGATCTTTCTTTTCCCTCTTCATTTCTTCCTGAGAATGTTGGGTCCTCAAATGCATATAAACCCACAGTGCCTAGCTGAGTGCCTTGCCAATACCTCATCATTCACTCAACCCTTGTTCAATCAAACTGCATAAATGTTGGATTAGTCAGCACACAAGGGCTTTCACTCAGCAAGAAGATAGATGCAAGTTCCTGGTAACCACCAGGGACAGGACCAACCAAATATGTGGCATTCAGTTGTTCATTCTTCAAAAATTTGTGTTTAGCCAAATGAGGTGTTATTTGGATAGCAAACAAATGTGCAGTGGCTGACCTGGCTTTAAGCCTTTGTACAGTAAGAAAGGCACATATAGTTAAGTTAGTGGAATTCTCTCTAAACAGCAAAGCGTTTCTCTAAAATGACAAAGGAAATAAGATTTTTGAGGCAATTTCTTATGATGGTAGCTGGTATTTTGTTCCTTCCCTCTACCCTTTAGCTAAGATGTGGAAAGACAGAAAGGTTCTGTGAATAGCAAAATTCGAAATGGAAGGGTGGAACTGAACGCAGAGGAACATACATATTGCCCACTGATTTTCTTTGCTAGGCTATCATGTTCTAATTATTGAGAAGAAAAAGGAAAATTTTTTTGTCTTATAGTTTAACCTTGTAGCATACTTCCTAAATTACGGAATTTTTTTTTTTGAGAAACACATTTGTATCTTCTGATTTGGGTAAGTTTAATAGATTAGTAGTTGTTGACCTGTGGCTGAATGTCTGAATCACCAGGAAATTTTAACAAGTACCCCCGCCGCACCCCATTCCACTTACATGAATCTCAGGGGCTGGTTCAGGCATCTGGAGTCCAGGTGATTACATTCTGCGGCTGAGATGGTGACAACAAGACTAGACTAACACAGCTTTGCCTGATGGTATTATCAGACACCCCCACTTTCCAAGCCAGGTCAGTCAGGGTTCAGCCCTGTCACCACCCGAGAGGGAGTAGCACAGCCAACTGTTGTAACTGCGAAGGGTCATGAAGTTAAGAGCTGAAGTGTTCCTAAAATTAGAAGTTTATTCACAGCTGCAAGCACACCATATACATACTGGTTCAGTTATGGCTCAGTTCCAGCGTCAGCCCTGAAGCATGGGACCTTCTGCTTTCTGCCCACCCTTCAGATTCATCTTCAAGAACTATCAATACTTGTCATCAGTGAGTTGCTTTTTCAACTTGAAAAGTATTTTAAGCACTTTTAGATTTGAAAAGCATTGCAACTACTTTTAGGTTTGAAAATAGCTTCTCCCTTAGGGGGTTAAACATCTCTCACTCCTTTCCTATTCCACCTGGGTCTGCTTGTTAGGTGCTTTCAGATTGCTCAGGTTGAATATTTTTCCCTTCTACTTTATAGGAACATTACCCTATTGCACTATCTTATCACCATCGTGGAAAATAAATACCCCAAGGTTCTCAACCTAAATGAAGAATTGAGGGATATTCCTCAAGCAGCAAAAGTAAAGTAAGTACTCACCGTGAATTGTTTGAGTTTGTCAGATCACTTGAACTAGAGGTTAGCCGTTGAAGTTGTTAGCTGGCATTTTATGAAGTGCAGTGCATAAAGTGGGTCCTTCGATTGGTTTTCCTCTGAACATTATATGAAATAAAGTGTGAATTACATCTCAGTCATTTAAAAGTGTTACAAGGTTTTGAACGTATTTGAATTCCTTTAGAATTCTTACTACTACATGCAACTTTCACAAAACCTAATGTGTTCTGAGTTATTAAGAGACTAGGAAAGAAAAGTTGTCCCATTAATGCTTTTGAATTCTATCAAATACAGGTTGAAAAGAGCACCTTGAGTTAAGTGAGGATACATGGTTAAGAAAATAAATACAAGGTTTAAATGTAAAATGTTGCTTATAATTTCCACATGTGCACACTCTCCCTAAAACCAAGGCAACCCTTTAATGAAAAGCAGTCCTTATGCAAATTAAGAAACTAAAAATAAAATGGAAAGTTGCCAAACGTTTACCACAGACTTAACACTGCATTTCAGGACTAGGGAACAGGCACTTTTCCTTGCTGGTCTTCTCCTCCTCCTTTGACAGTGTCTTTGTGTATATATTATGAATGTATGTAAGCTTTTTGCAGTAAGGGTGAAAAGTATGATGAGCAGCTAATGTTTCCCTCTGTAGAATTTAGTAGAAATCTACAATGAAAAATGTGAAGTTAAAAGATCCAGGCACAGATGGCTTATGCCTATAATAAATCCTAGCTATTCAGGTAGCTGAGATATGAGGATCATAGGGCAAAGCCAGGCCAGGCAGGAAAGTCCATGAGACTCTTACTCAAAAAGCCAAAAGTGGAACTGTGGCTTCAGTAGTAGAGTGCTAGACTTGAGTTCAAGCCCAGTGCTGCATTAAAAAAATAAACTAACTGAAATAAAGAAACTGGTGAGTTTCTTTATATATTATTTTTCTTTCTTTTTTGGGGGGTAGGATGAGGAGGGAATAGGGGCTTGAACTCAGGGCCTGGGTACTGTCCCTGAGCTTTTTCACTCAAGGCTAGCGCTCTAAAACTTTGAGTCACAGGTCCACTTCTGGTTTTTGAGTGGTCTATTGGAGATAAGAGTCTCACAGACTTTCCTACTGGGACTGGTTTCAAACCGTGATCCTCAGATCTCAGCCTCCTTAGTAGCTAGGATTACAAGAATGAGCCATCAGCACAAAAGTTCTTTATATGTTATGATCTATCTGTGAGAACTATGTTTTAATCTGTAATGTTGTACAGCCAAGACTCGTTTTGTTCAACGTTAAGAAAAATGGTTGATGATTCAAAGTAATGACTTCTTACTTTGTAATATTCATATATTAGAGTCTGAGTAAAAAGCAATATACTACTTAGGAAGAGTGCTATGTGAATGTGATTATAGATCGGCTCTTTTTTTGTTTGTTTGTTTACTTTCTCAGAGAACCATGTAGGACAAGAAGTGTATTTCTGTATATAGTAACTTACTGAAGTGAAGTTTGTATGAGATTGAAACAAAATACTTGTACACATGGGAGACATTTCTGTTGTTTTTAAGCTGGAAAATATACCTATTGACTGTGGGGGGAAAAAAAAACGTAATTCTAAACCTAAATTCCATGACTTTAAAATGCCATAATTGTCTGTGATTTCTGAGCATGGGGAAGATTTTTTTTTTAATCTTTAAAGTTAACTGGCAGCCAGTTAGATCACACCTGTACTCTTAGCTACTCAGGAGACTAAGATCTGAAGATTACCATTTGAAGCCAGCTTGGGCAAGAAAGTCCATGAGACTCTGATCTATTAACCACCAAAAAGCTGGAAGTAGAGCTTTAGCTGAAGTGGTAGAGCACTAGCCTTGAGCAAAAAATCATGCCTCCCCCCACCCCCGAGTGCAAGGCCCAGGACTCACACACACACAAAACTGTATAGACTTCCAAGCATGAACTATTTAAAACTATCATGTATTTAATGCATGTAAGTCATGTGCTGATGTGCTAACATGTTGCTATTTACAACAGCATGACTGAGCTGGACAAAGAAATAAGTACCTTGAGAAGTGGCTTGAAAGCAGTGGAGACAGTGAGTATTGGCTTCCTATTCTAATTCCTAGTCTCTTCACTATCTCTAGTACTGGTAACTTCTAGCCATGAGTCACTGGTCACTTTGGCATGTGGTCAGACATCTGTTGATTCAAAAAAAAACCCAACCACCAATACGCAAGGGCATGTTGTGTTTAGCCTGGCAACTCAGTTGCAAGCAGCCAGACATCATACGTGGGTCATTGCATCCAGAGTGGGAGCTAGATCTGGAGTGTCACCTGTTTACCTGGGCGTCAGACCTGGTTTCAGTGAGTGGGAGGGGCTTCCTAGTTCTCAAGAACCCCCTCAGTATCTTTGGTGTACTAATGTTTGTTTTACTTTCACTAAAGTAAATTTCTCCGCTGCCTTTGAGTCAGTCTTTTGAGGACAATTTACCAGCAAGCACTGGGATACACAAGCTATGCTCCAGAAGAGTGGGTCATGATAATTCAGACTCCTTGCCCTCCAGTTTTGAAATAGTCAAGAGTAGCCAGATCTTCAGCATGGCCGTGTGAAAATCAGCACAGTGATTACAGAGATGCCTTGAGGAAGGGTGGCCTGGAGGTTTTGGAATGATGGGCATGTCCAAGAGGCAGCACCTCTTCTGGAGAAGAACTTGGAAGTAAAATGGGACAAACTTAGGTGCCCGGGAAAGAGGGTGGCCCCTGATCAGTACAGATAGAGGGGCCGGAATAATGAAGCACAACTGTGCCATGCGGTGCCCTTGGGGACTTCAGGAACGCTGCAACCGGGCAGAGGAGGACCAGGAATGAGCCACAGCTGGCAGGCACAGAAACTGTGGTCAGCCTTGCTTGGGAGTGGAGGCTTAGCTTTGCGGTGAGCTTGGTGGAGGAGCCTAATGCTCAGGCAGTTTGTCCTCACAGAGCATATATCAGTAGGACCACAGACACTGCCTTCTTTTTTCTTTTTTAATCACAAAACTATACCATATAGCATGTTAAATTCTTTAAAGACATATTCGTAATGAAATTTAAATCCCAGTGTCTTGTACATTTAGGAGCATGTGAAGGTTATTTTTTCACCTGGGACACTGGCCGGATAGGCGAGGAAGTCACTGTATAAATTCTCTTTCTCCCAGCCCTAGTGGACGTACAGGCCTAGAACACCTGTATGTTCCTCCACAGCTCTCAGAGAACCCAGGCTGGACCAGGGCACTTTGGACAAGGCCGGATTGGTAACCTCCACTACATCCTGTTTCCCAGGGTAGCTCCTTTCACACTAGCATGGGGATTGTGACATCTCTAAGCCTAGTAATGGATACTCTGACCCCTCCATCTGAGTCAGCTCAGATCAAGGCCAGACAGGGCCTGGGAGGCCCATGTTCTAAGACATCTTGTATTTTTGGTTTATTAAAGAGTAGTTTTGCTGGGTCATAAAATGTGCTTCTGAATCATGCATGCTTTTCATCAGAGAAAGGCCTACAAAAATGCTTTTCCTCCTCCCAGGCCCCCAGCAGCTGACATGTCAAGATACATCACTGTAAGCTGGGTATCAGGGGCTCATGCTTATAATCCTAGCTACTCAGGAGTTTGAGAACCAGAAGTCCACAGTTCAAAGCCAGCCAAGGTAGAATATCCAAAAGATTCCATCTCCATCAATAAGCGAAAAGCCAGGTTGGTAGAGCATCAGCCATGAGCATGCAAGTAAAGTGAGTCCAAGGCCCTGAGTGCAAGCCCGAATACTAGCTTTATAAAACAAGCTTGGCACTGGTGGCTAACATCTGTGATCCTAGCTACTCAGGAGACTGAGGCCTGAGGATCACAGTTTGAGGCCAGCTCAGGTAGGAACGTATATAGGACCCTTATCTCCAATAAACTACTTAGAAAAAAAAAAACAGAAGTGGCACTGTGGCTCAAGTTGTAGAACACTAGCTTTGAGCAGAAGTAGCTGAGGGATAGCGTCTTGAGTTCAAGCCCCAGGCCTAGTGCGCGCCACACACACACACACACACACACACACACACACACACACACACACACACACACACACACACACACACACACACACACACACACACACACACACACACACACACACACACACACACACACACACACACACACACACACACACACAGTAGCCTTGTAAGAAATTAACGGGAGACAAAGCTTGGTCTGTACAAATATACATGTGTTGTAATTGTGCTTTGCCCAAATTGATTATATGGAATGAAATGTCAAAAAGAGAATTCTTATGAAATAATACCTTCAAGAAGCACTGTAAAATAACTTTCTTCTCCCTGCATCCAAACCACACAAACACTCATAAATGTTAGAAGTGGGCAATTTCTTCTCATCAGAGCCAACTTCATTAATAGGAGTTTTCATCTGTGTTAATTCGATCGTCATAGTGATGTGAATGTTGATCTCCTTTACAAATGTGAGGACGTGAAGGCCCAGACTGATTTACCAGGGACTAAAAAACAAGTCAGCAGTAGATCTGGGTCAGAAGCCACAACCTGTGACTGCTATACTCCGGCTCATTAGTTATGTTTGCCAAAGCATGTGTAGAGGAAAATGAGGTGATCTGTTGAAGTCAGGTGGTACAGTGCATAATTTTTACTGATATTCTGCAGGTAGGCAGACATGAGTTCAGATTCTGCCTCTATCACTTACTGAGCTTCCAGAAATCTTTGGGTGAAGAAATTCAATCTCTCTAACCCTCATCTATGTCTGTGCCATGGAGATAGTGATGCTTCAGTCAGAGGTGTTAAATGTTGAATCAGAAAGTACATTGGCAAAAGTTGAAAATAATTATTGAATTTTTACTTGAACTATGTGTGTCATCACCATGGAAATTATGAGACATTAATAACAAATGAATTCTACTACTTATCTAGTCACCAAAACGTATGGGCATGGATAAGAAGAAAAAGAGTAGGTGATTCTGCTGGACAAATGTTGTAGTTGAAATCCATGATTTGGGATGTCCATAGACTTAGCAGAGCTGGGGAAAAAAATTCAAAACACCAAAATTCTGAGATCAGAATATATACCATCAACGTCTTTTACTCACAAATTCTTTCAATCCAGTTTCCTCCTGTTTATTTGACTTCTATTAATTTTAGCCAAATGTTAATTTGCTTACCTTCTAAAGCTGGAATGAGAAGTCATATTTACTCAGATAATTAATTGACTTGCTATGTTCAGATATGTTGTACCTGTGAGCATGGCTCTTGCTAGAGATGTTGTAGATATGTTTGCCATCTGAATGATTCTATTTGAGGCCTATGGAATGAGACACCATGTGCCTGTATTTGAAGCCTACACTGCCATTAACCATTTCCTGTGTTTCAGGAGTTAGAGTATCAGAAGTCTCAGCCCCCACAGCCCGGAGATAAGTTTGTATCTGTTGTGAGCCAGTTCATCACCGTTGCCAGCTTCAGCTTCTCTGATGTTGAAGACCTTCTAGCAGAAGCTAAAGACTTGGTAAATTTCCCCTAACACTATTGTTTGAGTAGGCTGGGTTTTTATTTGATACTTTCCCTTTGGAGCCAATATTATACTCTTCAGAAAATGGCAGGAATGGGATCCAAACATCATAGTCAGGAAATAAAGTTGCATATAATTGTTTTCTAAATTGTTACTTTATACACCATAATTATATATTCACCCATGAAAGGACTGTGATTAATCAAAACACTCTTGTTGTCTAACTGGACTGTTAATAAGACCATGAAGTTTCTCTTTAGTTACTATTGGGTTGAAGTGTTCATCTCAAGGAACTTCAGTAGATTACGAAAGCCAGAAGGTGTAGTAAGACCACATATGTAATCTGCTTGGCTGAGACAGAGCCTTAGGGAATCAGGATAGTAGCTCTGTAAATCTCCAGCAAAAGTTATTAAATGACATATATTTTACTTCACAGCCTCTTTAAAAATAGTCTGTTTTTTAGTAAGAGATTTCTTTTTTGTTGTTGTTTTACAAATTTTGCTATTTAAAACTTCATTTTCCTTGGGAGGTAAAGTTTTGGCTGTCAGATGACCGAGGCTTTTAAACACTCTCTTCTTTTGTTACATCTTCTTTCATATATATTTCATATATATATATATATATGCATGTATACATATATATATATATATATATGCAAGCATTCTCTCTCCTTCCCTTCTGTTTATAAATACTATGAAGCCTGTACCCTGCTTCCACAATCTCCATCTCCAAATTGCCACCACACTGTTCTTGTCTTTTTCCAAAATTGAGTAATTAATATCATTTTTTCTGTGTTGCCTGTTTGATTATAGTTACGTACATAGTTCAGTTATAGTCATGTAAAACTATGCACACACTAGTTTAAGTCTACAGAAGTAGACTGTGTTAGCATTAGCTAATCTCAATATTAAACTCCCTCTCCAGCCTTACTAAACAAATGATAGGCAATATATGTCCAAATGACCGCCATTAGAGGTCCAGCCTCTGAAATCCCACAAGAGATATCAGTCGAGCGATTTCAACAGCCATAGTCCAAACATCTACCCTGCATGCCCCATCCATGTCTTTGGTAGGCCCCATCACTTTGCAAAGAAGAGATCCTCCCTATGTGGATTTCCCCACCCCCAGTAACTACCTCACCGTGGAGCGCAGATATTTTTAAGGATTCCACTGAGCAGTTATTTGTCATTTAAACAGACATATATAAAATCTACTTTTTGTATATTTTGTGTGAGAACTTTAATCTGGCACTCATTTGCAGCAGATTTCCAAGACTAAAATATACATGACTTCATCATCACTAGGATTCCTAGATAAAAAGATCATTTGGGATGGTTTGAAGTGCATGAACTTGTATATTTTAGAAATTCAGTTGTAGACTGTTTATTGCTATTTTGTTCATACCAAAACTTTTAGAAATTAGCTCATAAAAGCATGGAGCAGGCTTGAAGACTATAATGTGGTGTGTGAAAAATGTTCTGCTCTTTTCTAAAGAATTCTCTTTTGTAAAAGAAGATTTCCAAGTAAGTATAGCATTGAGAACAACTCCATACTAAGAGAAAAATGACAGTAACCTTTTTACTAAGAGAAAAATGACAGTAACCTTTTTACTATAATCTTTAAAATATGAACTAACAATTATAAAATAACAATAAAATATCCTTCACACACATTATGTCATTTTTTTTCTTTTTTTTTGGGTCCGGTTGTGGGCCTGAACTCTGGGCCTGGGCACTTCAGCTCTTCAGCTCAAGGCTAGCACTCTACCGCTTGAGCCACAGCGCCACTTCCAGCTTTTCTCTTTTTTCTCATGTGGTGCTGAGGAATCGAACCCATGGCCTCATGCATGCGAGGCAAGCGCTCTACCACTGAGCCACCTTCTCAGCCTCCTCCCCCCCGTTTTTTTTTTCTTCTTTGGTGGAAGTAGAACTGAGCTCAGGGTCTTGATTTTGTTAGACAGGTGCTCTGTTGCTAAGCATACCTTCAGCTGTGCTTTGCCCTGATTATTTTTGAGATAGAGGCTTAATTTCCTGCCCAGAAGCACACTTGGACTGAGTTCCACCTATTTCAGCTTCCCAGTAACTGGAATGACAAGCATATGCCCCTAGGTCCAGCTGTTGGTTAACAAAGGACCTTACAAACTTTTCTGCCCAGACCAGCCTTGAACCATAATCCCCCCTATCTCTCAGTCTTCCAGGTAGGATTACAAGCATGAGCTACTGACAACTGGCCCAAAATTATTGTATTAGTGAATATAGAAAATATTATTTAAAATATATTGTACTACTGAACTATCAGAACAACTTAACCACATAATAAATGAAAGCAGTGTAAGATAAAAATCAGTTAGAAGTTATGGTGTTGAAGGAGGAATATGAGACTTTGTCATGGCCTAAATATGAAGAAAATAAGTCTGGAAAATGTTGAGTAGTTGACTCTGAATCTAGTGATACATCGTTGAGGAGTAACAGCATTAGAAAGGAAGCTTAATGCTGACCACTACCTGATCAACACTGATCATTGTTTGGGTAGTCACATATGATTGAATATGTGCTATCTTGACTTGATAACCACTGGAAGAACTAAAATCAGACCATTATTGTTGTTAATTATATTTTTATTACCTTTAGTTGTACAAAGGGGATCACCATTCAGTTTATAAATACAGTACATCTTGATTGACAATACTTTTCATAATTTTTTCCCATCCTTCTGAAACCAGCCCCTCCCTTCAATTTTCCCAGTCAAAACACAACTTGAGAGAGAGAGAAAAAGGAAGAGAGAGAGAGAGAGAGAGAGAGAGAGAGAGAGAGAGAGAGAGAGAGAGAGAGAGAGAGAGAGAGACAGCCAACCAACCAAGGCTCACACCTGTAATCCTAGCTATTCAGGAGGCTGAGATCTGAGCATCACATTTAGAAGCAAGCCTGAGCAGGAAAGATTATAAGATTCTTATCTCCAATTAACTACTGAAAAGTGGTGCCATGGCTCAAGGGGTAGAGTGCTAGCCTTGAGCAAAAGAAGTTCAAGGACATCATCTAGGCCCTGAGTTCAAGCTCCAGGATTGGCACAAACATCACACATATCACACACACGCACGCACACACACACACACGCACGCACACACACACACACAACCTAGATTGGGTATATCATATACTTTATATTTAAGGTAGGTATTGAAAGGGTTTCTGAAACACAGAAACGGTCAGTCAAAATTTTGGATTGCAGTAATGATTCCATAACTACTTATTGTTTTCTAATTAGGGCCTGAGAAATAGAACAATCCTTATGATTAAGAGGCTAAAAAAAGTACTGAATCCCATTTGCTTTTGATATTTACCATATGGCACCAATAAACGATGTCAAACTACTTCAAAGCAAAGTTAAAAGTACAAGGTTTCCTACCCCTGCTGAGTTTGCTATTAGTTTTTGTGTGTTGGGTGTTCTGCTCTATGATACTTGCTTTCTTGTTTTTACTATTGTTTCGTTAATAAAAAGCCACAGGAGGTAATCATAGATGTTAAGCTGAAACAAAGTAGACAGGAATAAATGGTCTTAAAAGTGGATGAATATTAAAATTCTTACTTTAGAAATGATTGATAGATGTTTTCAGCAGCTGAAGATAAATATAGGTTCAGTAAAATCCGTCAAGTTATACTTGACTACATTTGAGCTTTAGTCCTTCTTAGAAAGAACTTCGTTGAAATTCTCTCAGAACATTGAACTTCTTAAAATCTTGTTTTTCTAGTTTACTAAAGCAGTGAAGCACTTTGGGGAAGAGGCTGGCAAAATACAGCCAGATGAGTTCTTTGGCATCTTTGACCAGTTTCTTCAAGCTGTGTCAGAAGCCAAACAAGAGAATGAGAACATGAGAAGGAAGAAGGAGGAGGAGGAGCGGCGGGCCCGCATGGAAGCACAGGTACGACACAGTCACGGGGCAGTTCTGCCTCAGCAGCTGTCTGGACAGGACCCCAAGACCTTGGGCATGCTAGCCTAAACGTCCTATCACTGAGCTAAAGCCCCAGCCCCAGTGACAGCACTCTTACGTGCTGGCAAAAGGAGGACACAGCCATGCTTTCTAGAATGTTGCTGTGAGTTTAAATTAGCATCAAGTTTCTCTTGGGTAATTTGACAGTGTGTCTCTGAAGACTTGAAAGATATAATCCATGACCTTTTGATCTAGAGCTCCATTTCTTAGAAGTTATTCTACAGAACTAATTACACATTTGCACAAAGCCAGCAGCATTTTTTTTTATTAAAACCAATCTTGAAAATAACAGTTCTAAATAATGTAATCGCTGCACAATAGGATATTTATTTGGTTGTCAAAAGACAGGTCTTAGAATATTTAGTCATTTGTCAAAATTTATAAAATTGATTTCTGTGTGAAAGTTTGTTAAAAAAATTAGTGAGAAAAATAATAGTAAGAGTGGATAAATCAACAAAGCTTCAAAATGGTCATCTCTTGATACTAGAATTAAGGATTTTCCCCCCTTTTTATCTGAATTGTCAGTTTTCACTAATGTATGTGCATTATTTTGCTGTTCCGGCCTGGGTAAGCCTTTGATACCAAGGGAGTGGCCTAATGACCATTTAATCTCTCTTAGCCATACTTTCTTTTATCTCTTAAAGAAACATAAATTGCCTCAATTGTTCTTTTTTTTTCCAATGAGAATATAACTAGATTTACCAAGTGACAATGATGGTCACTGCCCAGTTAGCCCTTTTTTGTGTCATCTGAAGAAGTTAGCAGCCCCAGGTGAACATACTTTAGCGTGACTGAGTCATTATCATGTCTCACAAGTCTTCTCCCTGGTAGACAAGCACAGCATTTTAACCCTTGTCTCAGAGGTTCCTTTTCTATTTGCAGCTCAAAGAGCAACGGGAACGGGAAAGGAGAATGAGAAAAGCAAAAGAGAACAGTGAAGAAAGCGGAGAGTTTGATGACCTTGTTTCAGCTTTGCGCTCAGGAGAAGTGTTTGACAAAGACCTTTCTAAACTGAAACGGAACCGGAAACGCATTTCCAACCAGGTGACGGACAGCAGCAGAGAAAGACCAATCACGAAACTGAATTTTTAATTTTCCTTAAAATCCTTTCCTGGAAAGCTCAGTAGCAGCCCTTTGAAGTGACTAGACTGTTTCATTACACTGCCTTGCAATCCAAACAGTGGCAATTTCTTCCCTCGTCTGTGAGTGAACGTGTGAATGTGTGTGGATGTAAATGTATGTGTACATATATATATATATATATAAAATGTATATAGAAGTCTGAGTGTCGTCTAGAGACCTATATGTATGGTTAAAATGTTTATGTTAATGTATGTGCTCACAAACCTTTCATGTATTCATTCATATTGAGTGTGGCTCATTTTCTTTCCCTGAACACCATATTTGTTCAGAAGCACAATACTATCTCCTAAAAGAGATAAACAGACATTCCCTAGCTTACAAAAATGGGGGGAGAGGGAGAAAAAAGGATAGAAAAAAAAAAAAAACAAAGGCTTGTGAAATATTTTATGATTTCCCAAGCTTGATATAGTTCAAAATTATTTTTATCAATGAAAATGGAGTTGGTAAATTATAGATTTAAAATGGTCTTAAATGGCCAACAGTTGATGCTTGGGACATCACATTAATTAAATTAACAGAACAAGCTGAGCATCCCTGAGGTTGATGTAGGGATAGTGTCCGTAAATGTTTATTGAGAACATCTTGCACACGATTTGTATTATGTAGAATGTCAATCAGAATTCTTTTATATAGTTAAAATTTGAACATCAATTTGTTCACTCTAATTTCATCAAGTTTTCTGCCAAGTGCTCTTGATGATTTCTTTAAATTGCTTTTGGAAAGAAAAACAATTTAGGAAAAAGAAAACAAGACACTTTCTAAATGCAACCCATGCCAGAATGTGCTTGTTGGCGCTAACAATATAGATATATAGATCTTCAAAATAAGATTCCCCACCCAAGACTTAGAGGAAAGATTCCCTGAAGGGATAAACATTATTTTTTTTAATTAAGATTTTTTTATGGGGTGCCTTTTTTTTTTTTCTATTTTCAGTTTTATAGGACAAGCTGAATCTTCTGTAAATACAGGTCTGGACTGAAAAAGACACTCAAGAATGTACACAAAGTGTCAACCATGTCCTCAGAGATGCCTACATCTATTTATCTCAAAGAATATTGAAGTGGTTTGCTTGCTGTTATATGTTGTCATTTTAAATTGTGTGTCAGTAAAGCTACCTGTAAATTTTCAGTCCAAAAAAAAAAAATAAAGCTCTCAGGGAAAAATGAATAAAAACAATGAACATTAGAAAATAAAGATATAGATACTTACCATTAACCTACCAACTCCTAATATCCTTAAATTATATGATATATAAAGAGGACTGTTACTTTTTTTTTCCTTTGGCTTTATTTATTTGTAGTGGGGGGAGGGGCTATCATTTTTCTCTTCTCTTTCCATCTATACTGTTGTGGTTGGGTTTCCTGTGGAGAGAGTAGTTTTTCCTGTTGCACTCAAACATTATTTACTCACTAAATTGAGTTTCTCAATCAACTCATATTTATTAAGAATCTACTGTTTACCAGGCACAGTAGAGCTACAGTGGTAAGCAAGACAAGACTTCCTGTCCCCCAAGGAGCTTTCATTCTGATGGGGTTTTTCAGGTATGAATAGAGTAATATCAATGTTTGTGCTATACAGGAATCTTCATATTTAGAAGTAATTTGTATAAACTCTAATGCGTGGTACAGATGGCAGGGTATCTGTGCTGTGTGAAAGCTGTGAAATCGTGCTCTAAGAGTTGTCAAGAGCTGTGGTTTTTACATTTGTTTCCCCTCGTTGCAAACTTAGCGACTTTCTATTCATTATATAGAAGTAAAGGACTCTTGCAAATAAAGTAGTTATAAATACAAAGCAGAGGTGATACTCTCCCAACCCCGAGTGAACCAAAGTCTGCATCTTCACCTTGTTCAGGTGCAGATGGAGACTTGGTTCCAAAACAGGACTGGAGAGGAGAAAGACTGGGATAGAATGATGGTTTTCTCTGTTCCTGAACTAAAGTGCCTCTATATATATTCTTTTCTATTTATAGCAGGAGAAATTTGGTCTGGCTCCATTTTGGAACTGTATTTTGAAAATGACTTTGTCTTACAGCATAAGGAATGGACCAGTGGAAGGAGAGTCACAATAAGGAGCAAGTTTGTGTCATATGTCCCTCTTGCCCTTTTTTAATCACCGTCATTTTGATACGGCCATCCTGGTAGGCCTCTTTTGCCATTTCCACTTTTGGTTCTTTCCCTGAAAACTGTGTGCAGGTAATTCCATGTGCCATTGTTGGAGGAAAACAAAATTATAAACTACTTTTTAGACTGGTGCTGGTGTAAGTAGCCACTTTTCTCTCTTGGGTGTGTATTTTAAATTTGTTTGTTTGTTTGTTTTTTAAATTAATGCCAAAAAGAAAATGCATTATAATTTGTAAACTTAATTATATGTCTTGTTATCTTCTTAGCTTAGTAGTTGGAACCACTTAGTCTTTAGGTGCAAGACTATTGGTATAGTACCAAGAGAAA
Organism: Dipodomys merriami; assembly: GCF_024711535.1. NCBI lineage: Eukaryota > Metazoa > Chordata > Mammalia > Rodentia > Heteromyidae > Dipodomys > Dipodomys merriami. The sequence goes on along the minus strand of NW_027202270.1, from coordinate 139,598,130 downwards.
AAAAAAAAAAAGATGTGTTATGAGACTGTACATTTTTTAAAAGAAAATAGCAATATGCAATAAAGATGACTTCATTGGGTGTACATATGTGCTTTCTATGAATTATTAAAATAGCATCATTAAACTTCTTTGTTCATTCCATTATTGAATTTGAATACTGAAAATTGTCCCCTAAATCACTAAATACAGATTTTGTGCAAAACACATCTAGATGGGTTTCATTTTCTGTTATGTCAGCATTTACTATGTCTAGGCCAAGATAAAGGACTTCTTTCTGTACTTTGGTTTATGTTTGAGTTATTATAATTCTGTGTTACATGTGGTAGAGGTACTGGTGAAATTATTCAGCTGGAGTATAGAAAAGAACCTTTTTTCATTTTGAATGATTTCCTTTTTTAAAATTAAGTTTTAAAGCCAGGCAACAGTGGCTTACATTTGTCATCCTAGCTACTCAGGAGGCTGAGATCTGATAATCATGATTCAAAGCCAGTGGGGCAGAAAAGTCTGTGAAACTCTTATCTCCATAACTGGAAGTACAGCTGTGGCTCAAGTGGCAGAGTGCTAGCCTTGAACAAAAAGAGCTAAGGGACATTGCATAGGCCCTGAGTTCAAGCCCCAGGTCCAGCACAAACAATAAAAATAAAGTTTTAAGACTGTAAGTCAGTGTTGACCCTAACACTTTCCCATCATAGATGAGATCAATCAATTAGAAAATAAATAATAATAAATAATATGGGCAGTATCACTTAGATCAAGATCTATGTTTTATAAACACCCTGAAATTTAGGGGTTTCCCATTGATTCTATACTTTGGCTGCCTAGCCACCTTCAACCTAATTTGAGGTCAAGTTATAAACAAACTGTCTAAACAGCCCACAGACTAATCCTTTCTATCTTTGGCATGGACACAGGAACTAGAATGTTCTTTTAATTGCTAACCATCTTGATTTCCATCAAGTCACTTGATAACTGCATAGCATCTAAAGCATCTAAAATTATTCTCTGCAGCTGACATTCAGAGAGGAGATTCTTTTACATGTCAGACAGATGTTTATTCCATCCCATAAACTGAATGCACCATTGCCTATTTGTAGATTTAAACGCAGTTATATACAGCACCATGTCGATCCTCAGCTGACCTTGATTATTGATAGCAATATAGGAAAGTATGGAACTTGCAGATTATTACACTTAGGATTAGTGTCTTCCATTAACCCCAGTGTGTCATCAATGGAGAAAATGTGCTTCTGTCAGCAAAGTAAGTTATGTGACCCATCCAGAATTTTCCCCCTATTCTTTAACCTGTAGTGAGTTTATATGAGGTGAACTGATAACCTTTATTTAACAAGTTTAGACACTTATTCAGAAAGAGTTCTAGAAGGGAAAACTTTCTGAGACTTTTTTGGAAAAAATAACATCAGCTGTTTCCTATCAAGTAGAAACCATAAAACTATGAACTCCCAAGACTTAACAACCTCCTGGTATCATTTAGTTCCATAAACACTAGCTTTGAGACTCGCTGCATTCTGTGCAGACAGATTTAAAGTCAGGGGCCAAGGGCTTCCTGCGTCAGGTCATTTCTAGACTACCACACTATTGAGCATTTCTGTTTTTCCATGTGGTCTGTACGTTGTTTCGTGTCTTGTAGCCCTATTCCACCTTGATCATCTAAACTCAAATCTACAGACCTAGTAAGTTTGTAATTAAGGAATGACTTTAAATCTATGAATTCTTTATCATGAAAAAAGTATAGAACTCTTAGAGGGAAGAGTTTATTGTGTATGAGTTTAATTTCCAAAGCACATGTCAATCAATGATTTTGTATCTACCTTGTGAGGAAAACATCAGATCTATTTGGTCTCCTTCCTGGTGTGCATTTACCGACTGCAATCAACTACATTTCCCACATGAACACAAGACTGCACACCAGAAATTTCAGACATAAGGGCTTTTTGGGGGCTTTGGTTTTGTTGTATTAGTTTTTGAGACAGAGTCTCACCATGTAGCTGAGGCTGGTCTGGACTTCACTATGTAACTAGACTGGCCTCAAACCAGGAGGAATTCACCTGCCTGGACCTCCTGAGAGAAGGAGACCTTTATTATCATGCCCTAATATGTTTTGGTTCTTCAGGGGGAAGAATGCCTTAGGAATCCCTAAGTTTGATTTCTTTATGACATTTGGATAAAGTATGTCTTCTCTCTGCTTCTCAGCCTATAGTTCCAAGAAAAGGAAGAAAGGCAATAATTTTATGTGCTAACTTTCAGTACTATTTGCTTGTCTTATTTACACCCACTTATGGCCATGTAGAGACATTTTGTGGTAAAAAACAAAAACAAAAACAAAAACAAAAAAAACCCTACAGTCCCTCAAGTGGTGATAAATATTTCTTGTTAATGTCTCATCTTCATCTATGACAGTTCATTCTAAGTCTGATCAGGTTGGATACTGTTTTCTGTCAGGGTTTTTTGTTCATTTGTTTGGTTTTTCAGGATAAGAAGGTGTAACCAGAGAGGATACTGGACCATGTTTCTGTAAAGAGGGGAGGTACAGAGGTTCTTCTGCCCATGGCTTAAAAGTACAATGTCATTCACAGATGAATGCTGTACATAGGTATAAATCTAATGAAATTAAAATTTACTGGAGGAATACTACATAGATCTGGTGACCGAAATCAAAGAACCAAAGAAATAGCAAACAGGATATTCATGTTCACAGATAGGAAGACTCAATATTGTTAGGATGTTACTTCCTACCCATTTGATCAAAAGATTCAATGAAATCCAAACAAAATTATTTTGTGTTTACCAAAAAAGTGTTTCTGAAGTCTCTGTAGAGAGGCAAAATGCCCAACAAAACTAATATAATTTTAAAGAAGACTAAAGTTGGAGAACTGATACTAACCACAAGACATACTATAATAATCACCAAAATGTATTCGGTTTGGAATAGAGAGCTCAGACATTCTCCTCTCCTCTCTCCTGTCCATGTTTTAGCTCCTTAGAAGCCAGAGGGCAAACTAAAAGGACTAATGAGCCAGTCACTCTTAGGAAGTTCAAAACAGGTTTTGCAAGTTGAAGTATTAGAAGGCTCTCGAGAAGACCTTTCCCTTCCTCCCTCTTCCCTCCTCCTTCTTCCCCTCCTTCTTCCTCCCCTCCTCCCCCTCTCTTCCTTCCCAGCTTCATTAGTGAGTCTACATCAAAAGACCTCATTATTAGGGATTCTCTCAAAATGCCTTTTGCAGAAAATGGTTTTCTACTGCCTTAATTGTGAGCTATTTGACCCTGAAAGGCAGCAGCTGCTTAGTGACCTGACATTTTTTTATGGCTAGTGAGTTCACACTAAAGGTTGAGCCTTTCAGTGTGAGCAAGAGGCATTGCTAGGAGTGAGGGATCTATCCCACTGCACCGCCCCTCCCCCCCCCCCCCCCCCCCCCCCCGCCCCAAGACTATTGACATACTGGAAGGATCTTCCTGAAAAAATGATGTTACTAAATTCAACTGCCATTGACTTTTCCTTCACTAGACTGGAAAAAGACCCTGACTGACCTATCCCCCTGACTACTTAACACTCATTAAAGTGCCCACCACAGAAAAACACTCCTCACTGTGTTTGGAAAAGGAAAAGTAACAGGACAATTCTGAAAGTGCATGACAATTGGAAATAAAAGTCTAATCATTTGGCTTCAAACTGTGATCCCTAGATCTCAGCCTCCTGACAAGCAAGGATTACAAGCATGAGCCACCAACTCTCAGCATCCTATTTCTTTAGTATCATATCCACCTCTAGTATTACTTTTTATGATACTGATATTTTCTAGGAATAGTCCTTTGGTAGGTGGAATAATGGCCTTCAAGGACTTCTAGGTCCTAATAATCACTAGAAGAAGTCAGTTATTTCATGAGGCAAAGAAACAGTGCAGATCTAATTAAATTAATGATCTTGAGATATATTAATTATTCTGGATTAGCCAAGATGGCCTATCTAATCTAAAGGGCCTTATAGGGAATGAGGAGAATCCAAGTCAGAGACGAGGACAGGAACAGAGATGGGAGTCATAGAATTTCTTTTTATTCTGTCTTTGAAGATGGAAGTAGATACAGGAGTCATTTAATGCAAGTACGCCCTACTACACGCACATACACACACATAGACACAGAGATTTAATTCAATTTTCCTTGTTTGCCTGATGTTTTTTTTTATTAGACTGAGATTAGGAATTCCCAGTTGGTTCTAAGCAAGAACCTTCCCACTCCCTCTATTAGTTTACTGTTATCAGTATGAGCTCACAAATTCCCATTTTGTGTTAGTTTATAACTTACTACTTATTTTTATGCACAAATTGTGCATAAAATTGTGGCAAGGAGATCCCTCAAGCATGCTTCTATGTCCTTGTAAGATGCTCCAAATAATAATAAAAAAATAATAATTAGCAACTTTTTGGCACAACAGAAGGTACCAGGTTTATCTTCTATTTATTCTGACTCGACTGTGAAGTCAGCTGCTGCTGTTTCAAGGAATTTATTATTCATTTTAGTATGAAATGTAGAAACAGACAATCTTTGCTTCAGACCGTTTCTACAGAAAAATGTATATGTGTGTATCACATGCATGTATCCGTATGCATATAATCTAAATAATGGAATTAAATTCTTTACAAGTGGTAAGAAACAAAACTAAGCAAGTAAGAGCAGTACATATTAAAGTGGCTTTAACAAAGGGTTAGGAAAATCTGAATAGGTAAATGTGACATGAAAGGAGGTGTGTGTGTGTGTGTGTTGGTGTGTATGTGTGTGTGTTGGTGTGTGTTGGTGTGTGAGTATAGGAATGAATGGCACAGAGTGGAAATCCAACATGGTAGTAATTAGCATCCTTGAGGAAAAGCAAAATCAAGTAGAACTAAGGCATTTATTTAGTAAAGGTAAAATGGTTAAAAATAAAAAAGCCTACCTATTTTGATGAACCTTCTTGGTTCTTAAAGGTTAAAAGAATATCAGCAATCAGATCATACGACGTTCTTTGTACCCTAAGCATCCCAGCATACACAGGTATGATCATTTTACCATCTCCTGGAATCTGATCCACTTTTAAGCAGAGATGATGTCATCATTCACATATGTAATGAGGCCTACTGAAGAGATGCAAAGGGAGAGACTTGTACAGCTAAGAGGCTTTGTCTTTATAAATGCATTGATATAGTGATCCATGGCTCCCGTCTCATCAATTAACAGGCCCCCACTCATTCAGAGTAAAAGCCAAAGGCTTTACAATGAATGACAAGCCCCTCCATGAGCTAGCCTCCTGCTTCATACACACCGCAAGACATACTTGTGCCTTTTCTCCTCAGGCAGTTGACGCTAGCCACAGGGCTTGCTTGCTGTCACTCAAATGTGTGTTCCTCAAAGTCTCTGCACTGATGAGTCCCCAGGGCTGCAGTATTCCTCTGGTTAACTCTGGATAACTTCCTCTGGATGACACTTTTTCAGGGAGGCCCAATCTCATATTTACCTTACAGTTTGCTATACTAATTTACTTTGTTGTACGCTAATGTCATTGATTTACATATCTTGTGAGTTGTCTGCCATTCTCTGTAGTAGAGTTCAAGATCTTCAAGGACAGGGATTTTTATCTATTTTCTTCACTGGCATATTTAATATTTGGAAAATCATGATTTATTTGATTTTTTTGTCAGTCATGGGGCTTGAACTCTTGGCCTGGGTTCTGTCACTGAGCTCTTCAGCTCAAGGCAAGCGTGCTACCACTTAAGCCACAGCACCACTTCCAGTTTTCTGGTGGTTAATTGGAAATGTCTCACGACATTCCTGCCTGGATTGGCTTTGAACCATGATTCTCAGATTCAGCCTCCTGAGTAACTAGGATTACAGGTGTGAGCCACTGGCACCTGGCTCCTAATTTTAAATTTAAAAATTAGAGATTCTAAGATTTTTTTCTAATTTAAGGTTTCTATATTAGTAGAGCTAAAATTACACATATGAGGTTTTCCATCATAGATATGTATGTGTAGAGAGATGGGGGGGGAGAAAGGAGGGAGGGAGGAAGGGACCAAGAGAGATAGCCAGATGCTCAGCTCACATTCTGGTGTATCTGAAGTCCAGGCCTCCTGAATCTTGTGTTTGGCATCCTATTCAGGCTCTTCCCTTGGAAGTCTACTAGATATCTCAAACTCAACACCTCCCCAAGTGAACCAATCCACTGCCTCAAACTCGTTCCTACTGTGGTTTACTATAGCAAAAATAATAGCCAGTCCCCCTCTTCCCTTCTCACATAAGCCAGACCCACTCCTATACAAATTATTGCCTTCAGAATTTGTACAAAGGTGTTCTGTTCCCATATCTCCACTCTGGACAAAGTATCACCATCTCTTTCCTGGACTATTTGCTGTGGCCTCCAAACTGACCTCTCTGGTCTTGGACCTGACACATGATTCTTAATTCTAACAGCAACATATGCTTTTTAAATACATGTGAATACATGTTCCTCTGCCTAAACTCTCCAGAGTCTTCTGAGTTCACTTAGAAATGTCCTAGTTCTCACAATGACCTCCTTGCTCCTAATGATTTGGACACTGGCCCAGCACCATTGCCCCCCTCCAACCCCCACTCCTCCTCACCTCTTGCCCTCTTTCTCCCTTTGCTCCAGCTACACTGGCTTCATCTTCTTCCTTCAGCACCAAGCACGGACCCACTTGGGAGTTGCACCTCTATTTCCTTTGCCTAAAATGATTCTCTCAGATACCATAGAACTTTCTCTGTCATCTCCTTCCAGGCTTTGGTTCTAATGCACCCTGCTCAGTACCAACTTTTCCACTACCCAAATGATAACCACAACTCCTGTCCATCTCAGAACCAAGCCCTGTTCTCAGTCCTGTGGTATTTGCGTGTAACACTGATGGCATATTTTGCATCGTGTTAGTTAAATCTCCTGATCCTACCCCATACATCCTACTCCATTTAAAATACATGAAGAACAAAATGTTTGTTTTGTTCCCTGAGTATTCCTTCCCAGCATTTGGAACAATAGCTGACATACTGGAGAATCTCGGTCAGTGTGTGTTGACTTTGAATTAAATGATTGCAACCTGTGAGTCTCTTTCTATCATAGACTGAATATGGAAAAAAAGAGAGCATGTGACTAATACAATTGATGGTGTTGGTTTAATATATTCATTTAGACAAAGGTAGAATTGAAAAGAGGGGTTTCACTCTTCAAATATTTATGGACAGAATTCTCAGCAGCCACTACAGCATTTCCCACGGAGTAAGTCTTCGCTGGGGAGATGGTGTTCAGCAGTCTCAGCAGCCTCTGCCACTTAGATGTTAGATCAACATCCCCTTGCCCATTGTGACAACCAAGTAGCAAAATCACCCCATCTGAGACCCCTCAGGTGTGGTTTTTCCTCAAACCACATACACAGAAAGAATATGAGTTAAGTGGGCACCGGTGGCTCACGCCTGCAATCCTAGCTACACAAGAGGCTCAGATCTGAGAATCACACTTCAAAGGCAGCCTGGGCAGGAAAGTCCATGAGACTCAGCTGCAATTAACCAGCAGAAAACAGGAAGTGGGGCTGTGGCTTAAAGTGGTAAAGTGCTAGCCTTGAGCAGAAGAGTTCAAGCACAGCGCCCAGGCCCTGACTTCAAGCCCCACAACCGACAAAAAGAAAAGGTAAGAGTTTAAACAACAACAACAACAAAATACTGTCATCATTTGAGAGTACAATTCTCTAAAAAAGTTAACCCAAAACAATTTTGTGTCCACTTTTATGGGGCTTCCAGTTGAAGATCCTAGTTATACTTCAGATAAAAAGAAAATATTATTTCTTTAGTCTAAGTATGCCCAATAAAATAAGTGAACCAAACTTAAACTAAAAAATGTATTTTTGTCTACCTCAAATTGTATTTTGACTGAAGCTCTTACGTTTTATATCCTAAATTTGACTGTTTTAACTTATAAAATAATGGATATAAGTTTATAGCATGTGAAAAGAAAGCTATTATACATAGAATACAGTCAACTGTATACATAGAAAACATAGGCCAAAGGTTTTTTGTTGTTGTTGTTGTTGCTGTTGTTTGTTGGTTGTGGGGCTTGAACCCAAAGCCTGGGCACTGTGATTGAGCTCTTCTGCTCAAGGCTAGCATTCTACCACTTTGAGCCACAGCCCCACTTCTGGTTTTCCGGTAGTTAATTGGAGATAAAAGTCTCACATACTTGCCTGCCTGGGCTGGCTTTGAACCACGATTCTCAGATCTCAGCCTCCTGAGTAGCTGGGATTACACAAGTGCCTAGCTAAAGGTATTTTTTTTATCACTTCTTTTTCTTTTGAGGTAGAACAGTTGCAATATAGCTCAGGCTGGCCTAGAACTTGACTTCATTTCTTTAAAAGAGAAATAAGTCAGGAGCCACTGGTTGACAGCTATAACCCTAGCTACTCAGGAGGCTGAGATCTAAGGATCTCAGAAAATTCATGACATTCTTCTCTGGTGGACCAGACCTGGAATGGTAGAGTGCCAGCTTTAAACAAAGTTATGGAACAGTACTTGAATTTAAGCCCCAGTACCAGAAAGAGAGAAGAAAAAGGCATGAAAGAAAGAAAAAGAGAAAACAAGTAAGGAAGGAAAAAAAAGAAGAGGAAGAAGAGGAAGAAAAAAGGAAAGGGAAGAAAGAAAGAAAGAAAGAAAGAAAGAAAGAAAGAAAGAAAGAAAGAAAGAAAGAAAGAAAGAAAGAAAGAAAGAAAAGAAAGAAAGAAAGAAAGGAAGGAAAGAAAGAAAGAAAGAAAGAAAGAAAGAAAGAAAGAAAGAAAGAAAGAAAGAAAAAGGAAGGAAGGAAGGAAGGAAGGAAGGAAGGAAGGGTGTGAGGGAAATACTAAAAGTGAATGAATGTTTAACTTAAAAATTCAAAAAACAAAGACAACTAGAATATGAAGGAATTTCTCCCAACTAACATGATTTGAAAGAGGACGCTTGCTCTGTCTAGTAATAACACATAGGACTATCACACTTGAAGTCTTCTGACTGCTGGGCAGTGCTGGCGGCATTACATAAAGCTCAGCCTCCACTCACCTGCAGGTATCCGTCACCATCTTCTGCTGAGATGGCTCTCCATTAGATATACTCTTCTTGCACATCTTTGTCATGCTGTGTAAGGCCAGCCCAACGGTTCAACTCCTGATTTTTTGACTAGAGGGAGCAGCCTAATCACCACCTCAGGCGTTGTTGCTTACTTGGTGTGGTATTTAGGCAATGCCTATTTTATACCCATTTCCTTGACTTCCTTAGGCAGCCCAGCCTGCAGTGTACAGCAGCACACTGTCCGTCTTCCACCTTACATTCTAACGGCTAGAATCATTTTCAAAGCATATATCTCCTGTTCCTTTGAGATGTTCCAACAAGATGGCAACAGTCTGAAAGCATTAACATGGGGACAGGACAAGGCTCAGGATGGACCTGGGAGTCGCTGGGCTGCCTGTCTCTAACTTGGAGAGAACCTGAGGGAAAAGCAAAGAGAGAGGGGCTGGTGTTGTAAGAGCTGCTATGGTCTCACTGTCATTTCCTGAGCAACATTCTTATCAGTAGTGACTCCCTTGCCAAGTTGCAATTCAAAAGGGCATTCCAGGGAGGGATTGGGGGGGGGGGTGGAAATCCACAATATTATATAGTATTTCCTAGAGTAATAAACACAGGATTTCCTGCATCCGAAATGACTTCAACAAATTGTGTGTGTGTGTGTTCCTTCAAACATGGCCTGGTGACAAATGTGGACCCTGTTCCTTTAAGTGAGAATCAACTCACTGATTGAAATCTCCAGCTGAGCAGAGCAGGGATTTTTTTTTTTTTTTAACCACCCCTAGCTCTCCCACTCCAACAAGCCTGTGATTCACAGGAATGAGTTTTCATTGCGAACTGATTTTCTTCTTGGCCTTAGGATTTTGTGTGTTTACATCATGTCTTCCAACATCAAATGTACAGTGTCTCAGGGCTGGAATTACCCATTTCATCCTGGACCTCAAATCGGTTCTGCAAGGTAATGAAAACAAAAATTAGGTCAGTGAACACCAAATGCTTTCTGTTTCCTTCATTATTACAAATTCTAAGTTGGGAGAGTTGTTCATTTTTTGTTGCTTTTTTTTTTGTTTTGTTTTGAGGGTTGACGCTGAGTCTTTTGAAAGCTGGCATTTGTTGCTGGTAGTTAAGGAAGGATAAACTTTGCAACTGGCAATTTCCACAGGAAGGAAATGTTCTGGGTGCCTCCCCCCACCCTACCCCCAGATATAACTCTGGTCACACCAGGATAATTGGTAAATCTGAATTAGAAACAGTTCCTTCCCCCATTTCCCATTCCTAATTAAGTGCTTGTGATGAACTAAGTGAGTGGGATCCTCTCCCCGGACTTCAGTCATTCTTCCTGATAAAAATCCTTCTTTAGAGAGTTGCTACCAGAAGCATTTGATTTCCTAATTCCCAGCACACAATGTTGGCCTGAAACTCGTTTGTACTTACGTCATCACAAGGATGTACCCTAGAGCTATAGCAACTGCCCCAGTTTGTTAAAAGATAGACACAAGATAAATTGGATATCATTGAAATTCTGAAGAAATGTGATGTTTTATAGCATTGTGTTCAAGTCACCAGGGAGAAAATCTTTTTGTTAAAAAAGAAAAAGCCAGAGTGAATCTTCATCATGAGCATGTTGCCTTGATGCCCAATTGCTATCAAATGTAAACCCTAGCTACCTGTGTGGACAAGGCCCCGTGCACACCTGTGGACAGGGAGTACCGGTCGGTAGTACCAGTGAATTTCCATCACTCACCTTGTTACTTGGTTTGGTTGTTTAGAGCCCAAGAATATACATATGGTTGCTATGTCTTTAAGCTTTAATGAAATATGACCTTATAAATTCCCATCATTAGCACTTGAGAATTTGCTTTTAGACTAATAATTCCAACCACCATTTCTTAAGGCCAGGCTCTACAATAAGCATTCTCTACAAAAATAACAGAAGCCTACTGAAATATTTTTGGTTATATTTTACAAATGAGAAAACTGAGGCTCAGGGAAAGTTAGAAATGGAATCAAGATCACACAGATTCAATCAAGATTTGACTGACACTAGGCTTTGAAGAGAGGAAGAGTGGACAAATATAGTCATAATATTCAACATACTTATGTAAAAATGGAACCAAGGAACTTGAGGAGATGGCTGGGTTGGGAGAGATGGGGGAGATGGATAGAAGGGGTGATATTCATCAAGATGCATTATACTCATTGATTGGTTGAACTGAAACTCCTTTGTGCAACTACTTACAGATAATTTTTAAAAATTAATTTTAATTTAAAAAAATTAAAAACTAGGCTTTTAACGTGTAAGAATCCACAAAAGATACTGCTATTTTCCCAACTTGTTTTGTTTTGTCTTCCACGTTATGTTGTTCCCTTGCAGCAAAGTCAGTCTGGAAATAAGAACCGAGCCTGTGGCTAGTTCTATAAGAATTGTCCAATAATGGAATGGTACTGGAACTCCCAGGACCTTAAGGATATGGCAGTGAACAAATTTGGGTTCCTGATGTCCATGTCTCTTTGTCTGTTAGCGCCCTTCAAAATGTCATAAGATGGTCAGTCACTAATCCCCAGATCTAAGGTGGATATTTGTCCCAAGAAAAGCCAACAGAGTTAAGGACACCAAATCTGGTCCTGCGGACAATCCTTGAAGAGACTGTGCTCTTAGCCGTGCTACCCAGAACCTAGGGTTCTTGTTTTGTTTGTTTTGGTTTTCATTTTTCTCATTCATTCTGAAAACCAGAAGTCAGATACTGTAAGTTTCAAGTGAAGAGTGCCAGTTGATGTCAACATGTAACCTGGTGTCTTTGTGGAGCTCTAATACGAGATAAATGAATGTTAACCATCTATTTTTGGCTAAGCATACAAGGTTCTGTTTTAAAGAAAAATATTGAAGCATCACTTAATCTAATGTAAGCACTCTAAATTGTGATAAACCCACCAGCTCTTAGAGCCGTTAGCTTTGATTTTCATATTAATGTGTTCTGAAAATGAAAATGTAAAGAGAAGGTGACACCTCAGGAGTCCCTTTAATTGCATGACAATTTGGAACCAATTAACAGTTAAGAGACAGACTTGGAAATTCACTGCCATCCTAATTCATACCCTGTTGACAACTTTGTAAAAGCTTGGCTCTGAAGAATCACATCTGAGCTTTAAAAAGCTTAGTAGTATCACTCAATTAACTGAAACATGGCTTATTTGTTTATGGACATATTTATTATTAGCAGTTCTTATTATTCACTACTCTGTGCCTTCCAAAGGAAGTCTGTTTAATATAAATTTGTAAAATACTAAGAGACCAATCAAAACTCAAAACAAGGTAGGTCATGCCTATAATTCTAGCTACTCAGGAGGCTGAGATCTGAAGATTGTGGTTCAAAGCAAGCCTGAGCAAGAAAGTCCATGACTCTTATCTCCAATTAACTACCAAATTAAAAAGAAACTGCAAGTGGAGCTCTGGCCTAGGTACTAGTCTTGAGCACAAAGACTCAGGGACAGCACCCAGGCCTTGAGTTCAAGCCCAAGGACCAGCACCAAAAAAAAAAAAAAAATCAAAAAAAGTCAAAATTAATTCTAACAGGGCTCATCAGAACTGCTAATTTTTTTTATTGTTAACTTTTAGCTCAGCTCAAATGTGGATTTCTAAAACTACCCAAACTGGCTGTCCTCAGCTTAAGGGAAGAAAGCCATGACTTAGTGAAACTTTTCTGAAAATTTTAGTGATGGCAACTCAGTGTTTGTGCCTTTCCCATCCCCCTAAAACAACAAAGTATATTTCATTAGATAGCATGTTTTGAAAATAGGCATATAGAAAGATTTTTTTGTTTGTTTCCTGTGAAGGTTTTAATTCTAACTAACTTGCTATGTCAATCGACTCATTGTCATCTTCATATAGAAATATTTTATAATTATCTTTAAGTAGTTGTACAAAGGAGTTGCCATTTAACAAAGCAGTTAGTGAATATATCTTAATCAATGTCACCCCTTTCAACATTCTTACCCATCTCTCCCCTACCTACCTACCTCTTTCCCTTTCTTCTTAATTTTGTAGGCTGTACATAGAATTCTTGACTGTATTTGCCCTCCCTTTTCTTCTTCATTTACTGCCCCTTTTCCCCTTGACTTCACCTCAGTCCTTCCCAGTATCCACTCCTGGTGTTTGATTTTGCTGAACTTTGCCTTTGCCTTTCTAAGGAATGACACTATTTGAGTTCTCTCTTGAATATACTGTATTTCTGTTAATATGTTTGTATCTATTTGCATACCATCCAACATATTTACTTCTAAGTTTATAAGCTAAATTAAGTTTCCACATCTAAGGGAAAATATGCATCCTTTGTCTCCCTAGGCCTGACTTACTTAAGCTCAGTACATTTAGTACATTTTCCAACCCATTAGGCATTTTGTAACAACAGAATCTTAAATGACTATCTAACATTTAAACTTCGTGGATTTGATGACTTACGCCTCTGTTGAACATTATCACATCATAAACAAGGCTCTAATGAATATTCTAAATACAAATCTTTGACAGAAACTCTCATTTTTCCTTTGGGGTTCATTTCTGGAAATAGAATTCAGAATTTTCTTGCTACAGATTACCATAAAAGCTGTCTGGAAAGGATCATGCCAATTTATACCCCAGCAGCTGGTTACAAGAGTTATTTTCTAACCTGGCTACCATCAGTGTTGAGCAATATCAAGAGCTAAAACTTTTTGGCACTTAAAAAAATGAGGATTGATTCAAGCTGTGACTTCAGAGAACAAAGGAATAGAGAGAGCGTGAATGGAACAGTGGGAAGATCCCTGGAGGGTGAATCATGAGTTGCTTGAATGGAACCTGACCCTCCCACACCAGGCCTGGTCTTGGTCTCTGAGCCTCACCACACCCAAGCTGAGGCTGAGTACTTTGCGAAGCCACACACCTGCAGAACTAGGGTGCCTCTCCTACATTTCCAAGAAGTCACTAAGTCAGTGGCATACATAAAGAATTCCTGGCTTACCCAGAGATTCTGACTCAACTGGCACAACGTAGGGCATCTGATTGAATATTCTGATTATGAACCTAAGAGCACTAGGGCTTCAGTTGCAGAAAAGAATGAAACTAGAAAAAAGAAGAACATCAACGGAGTGCCAACCTGGTAAACTTTAAACACAGTTTGTTGTGGGAAATGATTCCCCTGTTGCTCGTTCCAGGAGTTTGAGAAGAGTATGATGAGTCCTTGTTCTCTGAAGTGAAACTTGCCAAATTCTATACTGTTACAAGCACACTGACTTCCAGTCAGCCCAGGGATGGACATCTTTGGCTGCCCCGGTTTGTGAGGAAGGTGCAGAGTTGCCTATATTTCCCTCTTTACCCTCCTGCGTGGGTTCTAATCTAATTTGCTGTTCTGTGTTGCTAACCCAGAATGCAGCTATAGCTAAGGCTGGAAGAGCATTTCCAATGGCCTTCTTCTCTATGCTACGAAGCAGCCCAGCAATTACAGACAGAGACATGACCCTTTGTCATCCTGTGAGATGACCCCAAAGCTAGGTCTCTCCATCAAGTGCAGTGCTGAGAAGAGCTAGAGTCTGTGTTAGCATTCAGGTTTTACATTTGCCAGTTCCAATCACCATCTAACGGTGCTTAAAGGGACCCTGTCAACATTGCTTAGATCTAAAGATCAAGGTCAATGCAGTTCTGTTGTTTAAACTAGTCAATTGTCTGTGGTACTTTGTTATGGTTATAGCAAGCTAATACATCCACTGCAGGATGGTTGACGATTACCCCTTACACACACATGCACACACACAGAGACATGTGCACATATATGAACTCACTCAGAGACATGAACACATGTGTACATGGTGCATTCACACACAGACACAAGTACACAGGCACACAAGGCACTCACATATATGCACACATGACTCATGTATGAATATACATGTGTCCACACATGTGTGAACTCACATGTGCACACATGTATGTGAACCCTTGCAATGCACTCACACAAAGACATGAACAGACCTATACCTACAATGCATTTATACACAGATGTGAACACACATTCACTTGTACTTACACAGGGGAGCACAAACACACATGCACTCATAAATGCATGTGGTTTACATGTGTGTACATACACACATGCACTCACACCCATGAACACACACACACTTACACTTATACCCCCCCTCCTACCTCTGTGCCCAAAATACTTCCAGTAGAGACTGCTGGTCCTTTGGCTATAACTATTCAGTTTAGTAGTTTTTACCATGTAAGACACACATTGTTCACACACACACATTCTTGTTGCTCTTTCTAGGCCAAGAAGCTGGCTGGCTCAACTTCATATCCTCAGCCCACATCTCAGGATCTCATCTAGTGGAATTCAACAAACATTTATTAAGTACTTATTTTATACCAGACACGCTTAGTGATGGAGATTTTAAAGTATCAGCTATAATCCTTGTGAGGGAGACACTCACTCCCTGGGGAGAGCAAATCATGAGTTCTTTAAGAGCTAAGACAGGGTTAGCTTTTGGAGTACCAAGGTGGAAATGACTAATTTTGCCTGAGGGAGGCCAAGGAGAAAAGGTGAATTTGAAAGGATGAGTAGGAATTTGGTAGGCAAACAAGAGGGAAATTCTGACTAAAAGACTAGTGTGTGCCAAAATATAGGAGTACCAAGTAAAGTTTGAAATGATGAGAAAGAACTTCAGTGAAGGAGGTGTTCAAAGGGCCTGGGGCACCACACTCAGAAACAAATGACTAAGAAGGGCAAAATGCTCATTGGACAAGCAGGACCCTCTTGCTCCCAAAGACTCTTCCAGCATCTCTGAAGTCAGCAGATGGTTTCTGCAAACCAGCCCTGTTCCTGTGCACTGGTTTAAAGAAGCACAAGGAAAAACAGCTCAATGCCAAGGCCCACACACACCTCCCACTTTCCCAGGCCTAGCTTTTCCCTCTGGAGAGCTGGAAAGTAACCAAATGGAGTGATGGGGTTTAAGTTAGTTGTTCACATCTGCTCAGGAGAACATAATATCTTTATTGCTGTCTTTGTGTCCAGGGTTCATTCCACTTGTCAGAAATCCTGAGGGGTGCTCCTACTCCTTTCTGTGTGGTCACCCCAGAATCTGTGTGTTTTGGCAAATAATTGATTTTCTTCCTATTTATAGACTGTTTCCCGTGGTATTCACTGTCAGGGTTTCTGTGGTCCAGCTCTGTCAGTCAGCTTGCAGCTGGCTGGCCGAGTGGAGCGGTCATGAGCACCACAGATGCTTTTTTATAGCCTACACATACAGCCCAGTTGTTCACTGTGCTTAGATAAGTCTTAAATTGTTTGTGTTAAAAACACATATATCTAGCGGCGGGGCTGGGGGGGGGATACTCATGCATATTAAGTGCCTTTCAAAATTAATATCAGAGCTAAAAATAAAACTTCCCTATTAGCCAAAGGATAAACATACTCATTTTTGTCTTAAGAGATAGAAATATGCTGGAAGAAGTATTTCCTGACTGATAGAAACCAAAGTTTAATCTCAGATAAAAGTAAGATTTCCCAGGGACTGAGCAAAGTGGGAAAGGCCTTTTCCAAGTCATCTCTTCTGCTTCTGGATTGCCTGTTTCTGGAAAGAGAACTTTTGGTAGGTGACTGTTCAAGTGTATTTCCTCCTTCAAACAGAGCTTTTTGCAGCTTGTGTGGCCTTTGACAAGCTTGACTCCATCCCTTAATAAGCTTTGGATATCCTTTTTGGTAGCTTTTTAAAATAATTTTATTGAGCCAGGCACTGGTGGCTCACACCTGTAATCCTAGCAACCCAAGAGGATGAGATCTGAGGATTGCAGTTCAGAGCTAGCCCTGAAAGGAAAGTCCAGGAGACTCTTATCTCCAACTTAGCACTAGAAAACCAGATGTGGCATCGTGGTTCAATTCAAGCCCAATGACAGTCAATAAATTAATTTAATTGAATAACTTTATTGAGATATAATGTACATACAATCAGGTTTATTTTTTTATTATCTCCAACAAGTTGCAAAAGGGAAGTTCTACTTAACATATCCATTTATGTATATAATGTGTCTTGTTCAGAATCACCGCTCCATCATAGAGTTAACTTTTAAACAGTATACAGTTGTAGCTTTTAGTTATGTCCTTGGCATTGTGCCAGCATCATCACAATTAATTTTAGAACATTTTCATATCCATTAGCAGTCACTCTGCAGTTTCCCCATCCTCATCTCCTGAAGCCCTAGGCTGTCACTAACTGCTTTCTGTGTTTATAGATTTGCCTGCTTTGGACTTTTCACATAAATGGAATCAGACAATATCTGATCTTTTGTGACTGGCTTTTTGTTGTTGTTGGTGGTGGTTGTGGGGCTTGAACTCTGAGCCTGACGGTGCCGTCCCTGAGCTCTTCAGCTCAAAGCTAGTGCTCTACTGCTTGAACCACAGTGCCACTGCCTGTTTTCTAGAGCCTCACAGCCTTTCCTGCCCAGGCTGGCTTTAAACCATGGTCCTCAGATCTCAGCCTCTCCAGTAGCTAGGATTACAGGCATGAGCCACAGGCGCCGAGCTGTGATTGGCTTCTTTCACCTAGTATGTTTTTGTCCACTCTGAGGTTTGAACTCAGGGCCCTAACCTTTCTAGGAAGGCACTTGATGGCTAAGTCACATCTCCACCCCTCATTTAGCATAATATTTTCACAGCTGATCCATGATGTATCCATATACATCAGTACTTTACTCCTTTTTATTGCCAAATAATACCCCATTGTATGTTTATACTACTTTGGTTCATTTATTGTCAGTTAATGGACTTTTGTGTTACTTCCACTGTTTGACTATTATGAGTAATACTACACACATTTTTTTTTTGGGGTCCAGTTGTGGGGCCTGAACTCTGGGCCTGAGCGCTGTCCCTCAGCTCTTCAGCTCAAGGCTAGCGCTCTACCACTTGAGCCATAGCACCACTTCCGGCTTTTTTTTTCTGCTTATGTGGTGCTGAGGAATCGAACCCAGGGCCTCATGCGTGCAAAGCAAGCACTCTACCACTGAGCCACCTTCCCAGCCCTACACACATTTTTTGTGGATATATATACTTGTGTATATTTCACATGAGATAGAATTGCTAGGTACTATTGGTTCCATTTTAATTTTTCACTGTTGTATAATAATACTCCAACTTCCATTTTTTATAAACTCAGGCAAGGTATTGGTGACTGGCTTCTCATGGACTTAGAAAAGTATCCATTTTATTGCCAGTATCCTAGCATGCTTCTTTTTTTTTTTTTTTTTTTTTCTGTTGGTCATGGGCATTGAACTCTGGGCCTGGGTGCTGTTCCTTACCTCTTCATCTCAAGGCTAGTGCTCCACTTGAGCCACAGCACCCCTTCTGGTTTTCTGGTGGTTTATTGGAGATAAGAGTTTCACAGCTTTTCCTGCCGGGGCTGGCTTTGAACCATGATCCTCAGATCTCAACTTCCTGAGTGGCTAGGATTACAGGTGTGAGCCACAAGCACCCAGTCCATCATGATCCTTTTGCACAAAACAAGAAATGAGTAATTGCTCTAGAACAAACATCAAGTAGTCAGTAACTGCACTCCGGATCTAATGAAGCATCTATCTTATTCAAATGTATAATCTAAACAAGGAATTAAACATCAGAAGGTGATGTGTAGGAAAACACCTTTCCTTGTTTGTATCCCATTTGATTTTTCAATAGACGGATAGACCACCATGATTTTTAGGTGGTTTAATGCAAGGAATCTGTGCTCTTGTTTGGGGGACACTGATGCTGTATTTTCTCTGAAAGACAACTCATTCTAACATTAAGCATCTAGAATGATCCACATCTGGGGCTCAGGCAGGGGATAAAAGTATGACAAAGATGTAAGCACTCCTCAAGCCAATAACGAAGCCACTCACGACAAATGCCAGACAGGTGGCTATTCAGGACAATGACAAACATCATCATTTGGGGGACATCAGAAAAGAATCCCTAGCTGGGCGCCAGTGGCTCACACCTGTAATCCTAGCTACTTAGGAGGCTGAGATCTGGAGGAAAACAGTTTAAAGCCAGGTTAAACAAAACATGTTCATGAGCCTTCCTCTATAGAGTAAGTAAGCAAAAAGTATGACTTAAGTGGTAGAGTGCCAGACTAAGCAAGCAAGCAAGCCAAGCAACCCTCAAAACAATAAGGGTTTGGATTGTAATATAAGGAGCGACAAGATTGAACTCCTAGTGCAGAAAACTTTGATGTGGGATAGGGAGTTGGTTGGAACTTTGGTATGCAATGAAGAGTTGAAAGCTCATTCGAACTGTGCTTTGGCAGACTGTGTAAGATGATATGGAACTGTCATCTTTAAGAGGTCATTGTAACAGTCCTATTGAAAGAAAATGGGTACCCGAGGTAGGGCAGAAAGTGGACATTGAAAGGAGTTAATTTGAAGGTTTTGTAAAGGTGGCCTACTAAGAACATATAGCAACTGCTTACATTTCGGGGGCAAGGGACAGCAAAGCTTTTGAGCCTGTGTAGCTGAGAGAGTAGTAATGCCATTAATCTGGAAGAATGAGATAAGAGCCACACCTGTGTGAAGCTGTCCAGCGGACAAAAATGACAAATATGGCATGGAAGAGAGGTCCAGGCAAATGATGCTAAATCACCTGCCAAGAATTACTGGGAAACAAAGATCTTCACAGGAGATTTGAGATGATCATAAAGAAGAAGAGAAACGTGAACTGATAAGTCAGTCAGACCCTCCTGCAAGTCTAACTCGGTTCCCAGTAGGAAAATCTGTCATCATCTGTCACATACTGCTGAGCCTGAAATCGATGAGACCAGAGGAAAATAACAGCTGCGTGGAAGGGGCCACGGCAGCCTTCTCTACACCAATGGGACAGACGTGAGCCTGTGACAGTTCTGATACATAAAGCTAGAGTTTGGAGAGGAATCAAAAATCAAGCTTTTGTCATAATAAAAAAAATTGCTCTTCAAAATTCATTCACACTTTCTTGATGGTTCCAACTGTATTTTGAGTCTGTATTTTCAGCCATTTTTTTTCTCTCCAAATTCAGTGTGATCAGCGGGGCTATCTCTAGAAGGCAGTTGGTACAGGAATTGAAGGTGCCATCTGCTGTCCTCTGCTTTGATGGAAGCCACTTTGGGAATATGTTTTTCTCCTTTATATATTTTTGCCTCAAGTCTTTAAAGCAGCAATTGTTCTGCATCTTAAAGTTTATAATCAAAGGAAGTTTATGTTATAACTATAATATAATATAAAGTTTCTCATCTTCAAAGGAAGGGGACCTGTTTGTGACACTGGCCCTTTAAGGTCTACAAAAATCTTGTTTGATATCTCCTCTGATAGTCATTTGGGAGTGGGCCTGAAGCTAACTCTAGAGGAAGGCCCAGATGTATCAAACTCCCTGGATATCTCCACTTAATCCCATTAGTGTCTCAAAAAGGGCCTCAGAAGTAATTGTTTTAACTTTAAGACAAGGAAACTGAATTAAAAAAGTTAAGCTGGGGGCTGGGAAGGTGGCTCAGTGGTAGAGTGCTTGCCTTGCATGCATGAGGCCCTGGGTTTGATTCCTCAGCACCACATAAGCAAAAAGAAAAAAGCTGGAGGTGGCGCTGTGGCTCAAGTGGTAGAGCGCTAGCCTTGAGCTGAAGAGCTGAGGGACAGCACCCAGGCCCAGAGTTCAGGCCCCCACCCCAAAAAAAAAGTTAAGCTGATGAGTTCAAAATCCAGTACGTGTCTGAGTTATAAGCTGAGCCTCTACTAGTGTAGCTGCAGTATGTTTCTACTACATAAATTCTTTGGCCTTTGTTGGATTGTGAAGATTCTAGTGACGTTTAGCACCATGTCTCTCTTAATGGCGCAGATGCACACTGATGGAGAAACTGTGACTCATAGCAGAATGCGTCATGTCCCCTTGTTTCCCACCCCGCCCACCCCCAACATACCCTTTAGGCTCCATTCACAATCACGTGTGTTTTTCCGCCTACCCTTCAAATGATTCTCTATCTTATTCCATTTAACTATTTTTTTTTCTTGGCACTTCCTAGACATACCTGGGATGGAAGAAGGGTTCAAATGAATTCCACATCCACAACAAGGTAAGTCTACATAATACCTTTGAAATTGTTATATATGACTTATGACATAAAGGATATTTTGCAATCAAGATTGCCAAAATGGAAGAGACAAATTTGAAAGTATTTAGAAATGTACTTATGGAAAAGTAGAAACTAGTTTAACAATGTACGTTTAATTGCTTGTGAATAATGCAAAAATAACAGCCATGTTGTGTAAAGCATATGATAAAGTAAGATAAACTAAGAACATACATAAATTAATTTATGAATTTAATAGTATTCATGCATTTTCAGGCCTACACAGAGCCTCATTAGTGGTAGGAAAATACAAACACAGTAAAGCATGCCAACTGAGTTCTGCACATTTGCTAAAATAAATCACTGCATGCCAACATTAAAGGAAAACAGTGACTTATAGATTTGTAGTGAGTACAAGTCTTAAAATAGTGTTCTATCCTAAGAAAAAACTAACCCTATCCAAATACATTTGCAAGAAAATTGTTGAAAATTTTGTAAAGCCAGAAGGCAGAAGTAGATGGATACCAGAATTGTCTTGATTCTGTACTTCTTTGGGGACAGGTTCAAGACTTGCATTTCTTCAGGTGCTAGGGCCTTTTACTTCCATTAGCAAAGAGAGCGGATGCTTTGCCAGCCCTGGGGTGTGAGAGTGCTTTTATACCCTTACTGATGTCAAAGTTCAAGTTAGTGAGGATACTTGGGAAAAGTGGAATCAGCCAGGACTAACTCTGAAACCACACTGTTTCTTCCTTTAGTTTTGCTGGGGTCCTGGCTCTGCCTGAACTGAGATCACCCAAACCCTTCTTAGGGTCCAGGCAGCCTGCAGCCCTGGCTCTACCTCAAGACAAATGTGCCTTCTACCCATTGACTTACCCTTTCCAACTCAAAGCCCAATGAGGACATAAAGTATTACATTCCAAAGGAGAATGGTCCCCATTCATTCCTGCTACCACACATAGAGTGAAAGAAAGCCACGAAATCTCTCCAGAATCTTCTGACCACCATATAGGAAGCTCCCCTGCATAGCTTTGGAGAGAGCAATATGTGGGGAAAGTCCACGTGCAGGAATAAGCACATAAATATTTTGTTTTGATTCTCTTTCCACCAGACCCAGCCTTAACTTCTCACAGATTTCCCAGCAGAAGAATTGGGTAGATGATAGCATGGGAGAAAAATGTTCCACTAGGGCCAGCGTGCGGCCTCCAGAGAGCTGTGTGTACGCACGTACTGGAGCAATTGAGAGCCCTGCTTGACTTAGGAAGCCAGTAGGGGGGTCTTGATGCTCCCTGGGAGCTGAGACAGAGTGACCTCTGTCTTTTGGCCCTCTGGGAGGTTGGTCACTCCCATTGGCTCTCCTGCTGCTGCTGGCTCACCTCACATGGCCTCACTGGAGCAGATGAGTTACTAGCACGTTAGCAAGGGTTTGGCTACATAGTGTCGTTTCTCTCTCCCCTCCAGGAATACCGAGATTCTGGAAGTCCCACCACACTGGTGGGACTGCAAAAATGTAGCAGGACATCAATTTAAAATGGTGACACATTTTTCAGACTTGCTCATAAAACATTACTTCTTAAGCGGGGGCGGGGAGGTAGGAAGGGATGAAGGCCAGAAGATCTGAGTATAGGAAGGTAAATCTGAAATATTAGTATCCTTATGAGAACTCTCCTCCAAAAAGACGAGATTTGAGGGGGACTTAGGTGCCCCAAGAAAAGCGTCTATTCTGATATTCAACCTACAGAATCTAGGTGCATGCAAGCATTTTGCATACATTTCTTATCCATGTTACATGTTACAAGTGTACTACCTTTGTTACCGTAAGGGATCACAATGAAATTATGAGTATCTCTTCAATATTGGCATATTGTTATACCTCCCCTGCCTGATATGTGGAAGAATAATTGGAATGCTGGCCTTGCCTATAAAGTATTATGCATAATTTATGAGAGATGTTTGATCCACTTTTAAATTAGTAAATGATACAATGCCTGTTTTCAGAAATTAGTGGCAGCTGATGTTGTCCACTATCAAGAAGTAAAGGAAGAAAAAGGACCCTTGGCATAACTCGTTGCTAGGGTTGTAGGAACTCATTTCCTAAAAACAAAACAAAACAAAAGTGAAGTAGATAAAGTAAGTGGATTTCAGGCATTTGTTTTTGAACGAAGGAAACCATTTACATAAAGTTGTTCAGAAGTTCAACATGTAAAGTGGGTATTAATGGTGTAAAATGGGTATTAATGGGCACCCCTGGTGGAAGTAGAAGTTAAAGTCTGCTCTCTCCCCTCTTCAGTGTCAGCTTCACTTCATCATGACACCAAAGGGACTCTGGAGACAGCAGTTTAAATAGGCAAATGGCAAAGGCCAGGATGTCCCCACAGTCATTAGGTTTGGGGAATAATCAAATTAAAGCCAGAAGGTTAGATATTACTGCCCACCCACTAGAAGTAACTAAGACAAAAGATGAATGAGAACACCACATTCTGATAAGAATAGTGAGAAACCAGATCACTCATGCCCTGCTGGTAGGAATGCAAAATGGGGCCTCTGTTGGGGAAATGGTTTGGCAATTTCTTTTCTTCTCTTTTTTTTGTTGGTCGTGGGGCTTGAACTCTGGGTACTATCCCTTAGCTCTGTCAGCTCAAGGCAAGCATTCTTGAGTGCTCTTGAGTTCTTTCAAGGCAAGCCACTTGAGCCACAGCACCACTTCCAGTTTTCTAGTGGTTAATTGGAGATGAGAATCTCACGGACTTTCCTGCCCAGGCTGGCTTTGAACCATGATCCTCAGATCTCAGCCTCCTGAGTAGCTAGGATTACAGGCGTGAGCCACCAGTTCCCAGCAAGTTAAGATTTCTTCTCCTTCCCCTCCTCCCCTTCCCCCTTCCTCTCCCCTTTCCCTTCTTCCCCCCCACTTCCAGCTTTTCCTGTTTATATGGTACTGAGGAATCAAACCCAGGATTTCATGCATATGAGACAAGCACCCTACTACTGAGCCACATTCCCAGCCCAATTTGGCAATTTCTTAAATCACTAAACTTGCAACTGCTACAAAACCTAAAGATTGCACTCCTGAGTATTTACCCCAGAGGACTTAAGTTCACACAGAAATATGTGAGCTCTATTTGCAATAGGCCCCGGAGGGAAACAACCTAGATGTCTGTCAGCAGACAAATGGTTAAATAAACCCTGGTATGTCCATGTAACAGAACACTACTCCACAATTAAAAAAAAGAGAACTAATAAAGAATATATGTAACAACCTGGTGACCCTCCATATAATTAGGTTGTGTGAATGAACCCAATACCAGAACATTACAGACTGTATTATACCATTTATGTTACACTCTTGAAATGTGAAAATTATGCAAAGGGGAGAAAAGATCTCTGTTGGCCAGAGGTGAAGAATGTGAGAAAGAAGCAGATATGGCTACAAAAGGGCAATGCGAGGACTCTTGTTGGTGATGAAAATGTCCTTTATCTCATCTGAATCACCATCTGTATCCTGGCTGTAATGTTGCCCTATAGTTTCGCAAGCAGCACTGTTGGGAAAATAGAGTAAAAGGCACACAGAAATGATTTCTGAATACTGTATGGAAACTTATAATTTTCTTACAAGAAAAGAATGCAGTAAAAATTTTAAATCTTTACGTAATAATCTCAATCCTATCTCGGATTCTGAGGAACGCCATACAGCTATGACTTGGGGTCGCCTGTAACAGGTGGTTTTACCTTGTCACTCTGGATAATCCAGGCATTCTTTCTGGCAAATGCTGGACTCCAGATTAAATTCTACTTTCTTCTTTTTTTAACAAGTCCCAAACACAGTTTGATTTGATATCATGAATCAACACAAGTTCAGTTATGGAAATGAACCCATTGTTGTTGTTGTTTTTAAAGTTCATGCCTTCTCCGGATTGGATAGATATTTAAGTGACAAGACAGAGAAAGTACTAATACAAATAATAAAAAATAATAATAAAGAAGATAATCTTGACAAGCAATGACTGGTTGGTGTGATTATAGCATGTTCTTCTCTATTCCCCCAAATTGATTTAGGGTCATATTTTTAAAATGTCTATTATCACTGGGTGCCATTGGCTCATCCTTGTAATCTTGGCTACTCAAGAGGCAGAGATTCCCCGAGGCAGGAACGTTTGTGAGACTCCTATCTCCAGTAAACCATAAGAGGCTGGAAGTGGAGCTGTAGTTCAAAGGGTACAGTGCTACTCCTGAGCACAAAATGTTAGGGACAGTGCCCAGGCCCTGAGTTCAAGCCCCAAGTTTAGCACCAAAACAGCAAAAATAGAATTAAAAAATAAATAAAATAAAATATGTATTGTTGAATGTGGCAAGCCGAATTATGTGACCCCCCTCAAACCAGTCTGCACCTTAATTGCCAGGATCTGTGACTATGTTCAAAGAAACTTCACACATGTGATTGAGGTCAGAATCTTGAGACAGGATAAATATACTGGATTAGCCAGGTGGGCCTGATATAATCACAAAGGTTCTTACAAAAGAGAGGGCCTCGGGCAGAAAAAGGAGAGAACAGTTTGACAAAATACAAAAATTGATTTGGCCTTAAATGAGGAAGTACACTAGGAAAAGGTAACAAATGGATTTATATCTACAGCCTTCTGAATAAACCCGTCCTGCAGATGCTTTGGCTTTAGTCCTGTAAGATTCTCTGATCTTCAGAACTGCAAGAAAAGAATGTATGTCCTGTCTTAAATCACTAAGCTGTGGTAATTTGTTATAGCAGCAATAGAAAACTAATACAGGTACCATGATGCTATTAAAGGAGATAAAAAGAGAGAAATAAGATGAAGCAACAGCTGGCTACCAGTTCTTTAATTTTATTGAAATATTAGTTTGAAAATAAAATTTCTTATAAGCTATATGCAGATTGTATACTGGAAAAGCTTACCAATACATACCACAAGCCCTTTCCCCTCACCCCCCACCAATTCTTATAAGACTTAAGCTGAACATTCTCCCTTTTTTAAAAATTTCCATTTTGGGAAATGAAGATTCAAGTAAATTCCAATAAAGTGATTGGGAACTCTACAGGCATTTTTCTATGTCATATTCTGATAATCTCTTTATTTTGATCATCTCTTCTTGACATTTCTTCCTTTATTGTTAAATCATCTTCGTTCATTCAATAAACAGCTAAGTATTGAAATATATATGCATGAACAATATATATGTGTGCACATACATACACATGAGATCAGAATGAAATAAATCCTCTTCTTAATAACTGTATGAGTACAGTGAAGATTTTGATTTTTAAAAAGATGAATCCAAGGATATATATCTGTGATGTCCTAGAAAGTTCTTTTGGGACATTATTAAATGATAGTTTGAAAGCATTTTCAAACAAGGGTTTGTGATCCTTAGGCATCTGCAAAATGTTTTCCTGGTGACTTCTACTATGACTAATCAGGCGTGATAGGCATTCACCCAACCCAAGGGCTTTGCAAAGCTCTCTTTGTGCCTTCATACTACATACTCAACTCAGGCTGACATCCATCTATTTTTTTGGTGCCCATCCTGGGGTTTGAACTCAGGACCTGGGTGCTATCTCAAGCTCAAGGCTAGTGCTCTATCTATCACTTGAGCCACAACTAATTGAAGATAGGAATCTCACAAACTTTCCTGCCCAGGCTAGCTTTGAACTGCAATCCTTAAATCGCCGCCTCAGAAGTAGCTACGATTACAGATGTGAGTGAGCCACCAGTGCCTCACTATAAGTCTATTTTTTGAGAGTATCTTCTAATATGTGAATAACTTGATTAGAAACAATGTTCCTGGGGCTGGGAAGGTGGCTCAGTGGTAGAGCACTTGCCTTGCATGCATGAGGCTCTGGTTTCTATTCCTCAACACCACATAAGCAGAAAAAAAAAAGCCGGAAGTGGTGCTATGGCTCAAGTGGTAGCGTGCTAGCCTTGAGCTGAAGAGCTGAGGGACAGTGCCCAGGCCCAGAGTTCAGGCCCCACGACCGGACTCCCCCCCAAAAAAAAGAAAAGAAAAGAAAAGATAAGAAACAATGTTCCTGCCAAGTTTACAAATACCTGACTTGAAAATAATCTCAGTATACTTTTAAAACTTGTCATTAAGAAAAAAAAAACAACTTGTCATTAAGTTTCTTGCCGTGGTACCTAAGAGTATCTCTTTGAAGTCATCTGAGTCAATCCAACATACTCCAGAACACCAGCTGAGCTTAGTGAATGGGAACCTCCTGCCTTATTCAACCTGTTCATTAGACCTTTCATTTACAGGGAACATTTCATTTAATGCCGACCATTTGCTCACCTGTAAATAAAGATAAAATCCTGTTGTCTCCTATTACCTGAAAACAGCTGCGGGCTTTCTTGCACAATCTTTCCTTTTTTCCTCAAGTTAAATATATGTTTCTTTTTCCCCCCTCTCCTTTCCTTCATAGGACAATTTTTCAGACAATTCTATCTCACTTTTCTTTCTGCATTTTTTCTAAGCCCCTTTTTAAAAGAGACCATTCAAAATAGGACAAATAAATATTCTAGATGGCACCTGGTCACAACAGTTCCGTCAATGCTTATGAAGTTAATGCTGTGTTTTATTCATGTGGTATGAATAAAAGATCTCATTAGCTGCAGCTGGGAAGGTGGCTCAGTGGTAGAGGGCTTGCCTTGCATGCAGGAGGCTCTGGGTTTGATTCCTCAGCACCACATGAGTAGAAAAACCTGGAAGTTGCACTATGGCTCAAGTGGTAAAGTGCTAGTCTTGAGCTGAAGAGCTGAGGGACATTGCCCAGGCCCAGAGTTCAGACCCCACAACAACAACAACAAAATCTCATTAGCTTGAGAAAAAAATGATTGAAAACAAAAACTGTGAGTGTCTTTCTACAAGTCATTCATAGAAAATATTGCACAGAATGAATGAGTGAGTGAATGAATGAATCAGAGGATCGCCCTGTGATACTGTGAAGCAGACATCCCTCCAGGTAGCCACGTAAGGCATTGTGTTAAGTCAGTCAGCTGTGACTCCACCCAACAGTCCAATAAAGAGCTATTGTTTCTCCACCTTCTTCAAAAAGCTGCTGTGGGAGACTACCCAAGCACCAGTCAGTGAATTACCAATATGACATGTAACAAGTTTATAATAAGGATGATTTGGCTTGCCATTACTTTTCTGACTCTTGGTGATCCCTTCATTTCTAAATATTCAGCCACCATTAGTTTGAAAATGAGCTCTTTAACTTTCTTATATTGGTTTATAGGATCTACTCTTAAAAAAAAACCCTCTATTTATTAACACAAGTAAACACAGACATCATATCCTAACATATACTGTACACCAATATTTTTGAAGATTAAAGTAGGTCTGAAAAAGTCTCCATATTTGTTCCCCAGCCTGAGATAAAATGAATCTGGATTTAGAAACTTACATGAAGCCAGGCAACTGGTGACTCATGCCTGTAATCAATCCTTGCTACTCAGGAGGCTGAGTGCTGGGAATCACAGTTCAAAGCAAGCCCTAGTAGGAAAGTCCCTGAGACTCTTATCTCCAATTAACCACCAGAAAACTGGCTCAAAGGGGTAGAGCACTAGCATTAAGCAAAAGAGTTCAGGAACAACACCCAGGCACTGAGTTCAAGACCCACAACCCACAAAAGAAAAAAGAAAAAAGAAAGAAAGAAACTTAAATGAAGAATGACTGGAATTGGATGAGATTCCCTGTTTCACAGTGACTAGTCATCCAGGAGTAAAGGGAGAAGGGGAGCAGGCTCTGGCACCTCCAGATCTTGCGATACGATAGGGGGTACTATCAGCTCTAGCTTCAGATTCTATTTTTTTCCATTTCACAAAGCTGCTTCTGTGTTCAGCTTGAGAAATGCTTGGTGATACAAAAGGGCTTCCCAGAAAGGAGTATTATTAAACATTAATTATTAAAATGATTACCTGAATTGGGATTAATATGTTCAAAATAATCTTGTTTCTGCATAACATGAGATATGTTTACTTTATTAACATTGTGATAGAATGCCACCTGGACAGCTTCTAGGATTTGTCACTATCATGACACTGATAGCTTCTTTTTTTTTTTTTTTTTTTTTTGTCAGTTGTGGGGCTTGAACTCTGGGCTTGGGCGCTGTCCCTGCGCTCTTCACCTCCACGCAGGCACTCTACCTCTTGAGTCACAGCACCACTTCCGGTTTTCAAATGGTTTATTGGAGATAAGAGTCTCTCGGACTTTCCTTCCCCAGGCTGGCTTTGAACTGCGATCCTCAGATCTCAGCTCCTGAGTAGCTAGGATTATAGGTGTGGGCCACCAGTGCCCGGCATTTCTGAAATTTTTTACCTTAATTCAAGAGAAGGATGTAGAACACATTACGGATGTTTCTTCAATCCAATTTTTCCCTTTCCCTTTGCTCAGCTTAATATTGGATGCGGCTGACTTCACTCCCTGCTTCAGGGTACCTACTGATTGGTCTCAAGTCTATTTGCTCCATAGATTAATTAGGAAGGACATATGACTCTATACTGAGCAGCAAACAAGAATTCAGGACATTTGTTAAATGATGGTCAAGAAAAAAGCTATCAGCTCTTCTCTGGATGCTATTGTGCTTATCTGTCAATCAAGAGGAAAGCAGTGTGAAGATAGGAAAAAACAGCATTTAAAAATAATCACACGCACACATTCACACAGAGAGAATAGTATCCTTTATGAAATAATCTGCAATTCACACTATCCTGGTCTTTCTCACCCAAAGTTCTATAGAAGAATTCATTCCCAGTGGTTCCAAGACACCCTCTACATGTAACTATGTTCTCTCTTACACATTTAGAATGCACTGTGGACTGTCCTTGGAAAACAGGGGAAACAGTCACTCAAGCCACTTACTATGCTCTGTGGTGAAGATAAGAAACTCCGCTTGTAAAAGCACTTTGACTTTCTAGTTGATGGAGCTAATAAATTGCCTTTATTGTTTAAGCTAGTTTGAATCAAGATATCTGTTTCTTGCAGAGCTGAAGTGTTCTAACTGATAGAGAGGCCAACGGCCTTTTGCAAACAGACTTCTTTCTTGTGCTCCATCTGTTGGTCAGATTACAATGTTAATAAAATTCCTGTAAAATCTGGCTCAGCAGATGCAGTCTCTCATAGGTTTGCTGCAGAATCTGTTATCAGTTGCTTCATTTCTCAGGCCATTTAAAAGATATTGGACAATAATAAGAGGGTTAATCAGGAAGAGATTAGATTCTAACAAATGTGTAACTAACAATAAAGATGATCCCCCTTACATTCCACCCCAAAAAGCCCCAAACAAACAATGGAGATACTGAAAGAACTGGAGGTAAAGGAGACAACTCAAAATTAAAGCGTTATGCACTTATTACCACTATTATATGCCATTTATCCCAGGAATGCATATTTTTGATGTCACAAATATGTACCTTGGGGCTGGGAAGGTGGCTCAGTGGTAGAGCACTTGCCTTGCATGCATGAGGCCCTGGGTTCGATTCCTCAGTACCACATAAGCAAAAAAGAAAAAAGCTGGAAGTGACGCTGTGGCTCAAGTGGTAGAGCGCTAGCCTTGAGCTGAAGAGCTGAGGGACAGCGCCCAGGCCCAGAGTTCAGGCCCCACGACCGGACCCAAAAAAAAAACCCAAAAAAACAAAAAAACAACAAAAAAAACAAATATGTACTTTTGAAATGCTAGGAAAGGTAGGGCATACTTCCTAGGAAAAAATACCCAATTTGGTATTTATTTGTATATTGAGGGCTTTTGTGGAATGATAAGAATAAAAGTAGGGAATAAAAAGAAAAGGAATAAAATGTGCTAACTTGTAAATGTGACTAAATTGTAAAAACAGATTCAACTAATCACATAGAGACTGAGTTGTCTGGAATGATGACAAGAGAGCTTAATTTGTGCATCTGCGCATTGACAAGTAGGTGAATATGGGTTTCCCCTGGGGGAAAAAGTTAGCATTGCCTGGAGAGAAGAAATTTATTTCATCTTAGGGCAGTTTTGAGAGGAAAGATTTGCCACAAGCCATCAACTGGGTAATCGTTTGGGCAGCTGAGGAAATCAGGGTGTTAGTCCTAAGAAGAGTGCATCTAGACAGGGCCTCACAGTACCTGCCACAGCCCACCCCTATAATGCATCCATTCCCATTTATTTATTTATCTGGGTCTAACCTTCTTAGGGTTGGTCTCTTTTCCCAGGAAACATGCAAGAAGGAAGGTAGGGAATGAAGTACCATCTCCACTAGTGCAGCCGACCTCAGAACAACCATTCATCATATTGAACACCTCCTTCTCTGTGGTCCATTTTGAATTCCCTCATCCTTGGGTCATGGCTGCACCATGCTCATTATGCTCTCCTCTGGGCCACAATGCTGGGTTATTCTTTTCCTGCAAAGAGTAGGAGAAGATAGTAAAAGAAACCTTGGGGCCTGTCATGGAGTGACAGCAGTCACATTCCGTGAAGTTCTTTTATCTGGAAGCCAGCACTTGACTGGCCACCCTCTGCTCTCCTCTGGATGTCTCACAGGACTATGGATGGCTCAACGTGCACTAAACAAATTGGCATTTGTTTCAAGCCACACCTGTAGCATCATTTTTTTTTTTTAAAGAATACCCAGAATACCAACATACACCTTTAGAAAGTAGAAAAGTCTTATGAAAGTAGACAATGTGGGGCTGGGAAGGTGGCTCAGTGATAGAGTGCTTGCCTTGCATGCACTGAGGTCCTGGGTTCCATTCCTCTGTACTACATAAGCAGAAAAAAAAAAAAAGCCAGAAGTGGCACTGTGGATCAAGTGGTAGAGCGCTAGCCTTGAGCTGAAGAGCTGAGGGACAGTGCCCAGGTCCAGCGTTCATTCCCCATGACTGACCAAAAAAACCCAAAACAACCAGAAAGTAGACAGTGTGTTTGAGAGGAATACCTCCTTCTCTGGAAGATGATAAATCATCTATGTCTCTCCAGGATGCAGTTGAGCATACTCTTTCCTCCAAAGCTTAATTTTTAATTAATCAGAAAAGCACATTTATTTATTTATTTATTTATTTGTTTATTTATTATGCTGGTCCTGGGGCTTGAACTCAGAGCTTAGGCCCTGTCCTTGAACTTCTTTTGGTTTAAGGCTAGTGCTCTACCATTTGAGCCACAGATCCGCATCCAGCTTTTTGATGATTAATTAGAGATAAGAGTCTCACACATTTGAACCATGATCCTTAGATCTCAGCCTCCTGAGTAACTAGGATTATAAGCATGAACCACCAGTCCCTAGCTAAAAAGCACATTGTAAGATATAAAGCTAGTGCCTGTGTCCATGTCATCCTGGTTGTCAAACACTTATACCACACCCACATTTTCATAATTTTAAAAGTAAATTATTGCTGGGCACTGGTGGTTCACACTTGTAATCCTAGCTATTCAGTAGGCTGAGATCTGAGAATTATGGTTTAAAGCCAGCCTGGGCAGGAAAGTCCATGAGACTCTTATCTCCAATAAACCACTAGAAAACTGGAAGTAGTACTGTGGCTCAAAAGGGAGAGTATTTGCCTTGAACTGAAGAGCTCAGGGACAGCACCCAGGCCCAGAGTTCAAGCCCCACGACTGACAAAAAAAAAAAAAATTATTGATACACAGTGTTGATTGGCCTATTTAGCACCAATGGGGCTGAAGCAATCTGGAATCTAGGAATTATTTGACAGCATTGACTTGGGTACATCTCTGTAACTGACTGTAAGTTCTTTAAAACACAAGAGTATTTTCTTTCTTTTTTCTTTTCTTTCTTTTTAATGGCCAATTCACTTCATGCTAAACCCAATATTTTAATGTTTAATTTCAGAGTATTTTTGTCTAACATCTGCCTCAATGACTGGTCGAAAGCAAAGTCTACTCTTGACTTTTACTTTTTTCCCTAAACCTTTTACAAATAGGCTGCTCAAACTATATGGAAATAAACCAATATTTTTTATCAGTTCTTTAAAAATATGCAGACATGAAGTAATGCAAAAGCATTGTCCTGATTATGATAATGAAAGAACTAGAAAAGTTAAGTTAGAAAATATTTTTGATTCAGTTGTACATTTTCATGGTCTAGAGTAGTTCATTTCTATTTAGTTAGATCTATGGAGCCAAATAATGTAACAATAAAAAGAATTAAGAATTCATGTGCAACCTGCATTTAATAAGTATTGTACTTCACAAGACAGAGCATCTGTCCATTTCATGGCTTCCCACTAGAGTATGAGAGTCTGGCAAATAGAGGCTCAGTAAATACATCTCAAAATGGGCATGGTGGTACATACCTGTAATGCCAACTCTTACAAGGCTAAAGCTGGGGGGATTACAAGCAAGTTAAAAGTCAGCATAGTAGCCAGGTGTCAGTGGCTCATGCCTGTAATCCTAACTACTCAGAAGACTGAGATTTGAGGATTGTGGTTCAAAGCCAGCCCTGGTAGAAAAGTTCTTATCTCCAATAAAATACTCAGAATAATCTGGAAGTGGTACTGTAGCTCAAGTGGTAGAGTGCTAGCCTTGAGCACAAATAGGCTCAAAGATAGCAACCAGGATCTGAATTCAAGCCCCAGGACTGAAAAAAAAAGTATGTTTGCTGCTTCATATCAAAACAAACAAATATATCTCTAAACAAACAAATATATCAAACTCATAAATATACAAAGATTGTATTGCTTATCTGATACTTCATATTGCAGTTAACTTTTCTTTTCTTTCTTTTTTTTTTTGTCAGTCATGGGGTCTGAACTCTGGGTCTGGGCCCTGTCGTTCAGCTCTTCATCTTAAGGCTAGTGCTCTTCCACTTGAGCCACAGTGCCACTTCCAGGTTTTTCTGCTTATGTGGTACTGAGGAATTGAACCCAGGGCCTCATGCATGCAAGGCAAGCACTCTACCACTAAGCCATATTCCCAGCCCCTGCAGTTTTCTCTGTATGTATATGTGAGTGTGTGTGTGTGTGTGTGTGTGTGTGTGTGTGTGTGTGTGTGTGTGCGTGTGCGCGCGCGCACGCGCGTGCGCGCACATGTAGTCTGCATGCACAAGTACCAGGGCTTGACGTTAGGGCCTGGGTACTGTTCCCTTAGCTTTTCTGGCTCAAGGCTAGTCCACTACCACTCGCACCACATCTCTACTTTCAGGGGTTTTTTTTGCTGGTTACTTGGAGATAAAAGTCTCATGGACTTTCCTGCATGGGCTGGCATCAAATTGCAATCCTCAGATCTCAGCCTCTTGAATAGTTAGGATTACAGGCATGAGTCATGGGCACCTGGCTGTTTTTCTTCCTTTTTGTTTTTGTTTTCTTATTCATCCTTCCTTTCCTCCCTCTTTAGTTTCTCCTTTCTTCTGTATCTTTACCTTTCTTTAGTTTTTCCTTTGCTTTAACCCCATTTCCTTTTTACTTTCTTTAGAGTGGGTAACAAGGGGAGACAGAAAACATTTTTAAGATAGGATTTTATTAGGTAGCACAGTTTGGCCTTAAATGCAAGATTCTCCTGCTTCAGTCTCCCAAATGCTGGGATTACAGCTGCACACTATCATGCCAAACTTAGGAGACATTCCTTTTTATGAATAAACGTCTCATTTTGCGTTATCCTAACGTTCCCTTTCCAAGTACAGAGCTGGGAGAAGTTTTCTTTCCTCTAAAGAGGTGAGGTGGGCCTCTGTGCCAATTCAGAGCAATCAAAGCAAACCTTAATGAAATCTTCTCGAAATGAAAGGTCTGCGAGGGGCTGGAGATGATGGTACGTACCTGTGACTCCAGTTACTGTGCGATCATAGTTGGAGCGTGGCCCAAGGAGAAGCAAGAGACTCTCTCTAAGAGAATAAAAGCCAAGGACTGGGTGTGACTGAAGTACTAAAGCACTTGAGATCCTGAGTTCAATCCCCAGTACCACCAAAACAGGGTGGGTGATGTGCTGGTAGAAGAGTTGGGGTGAGGGCATGAGGTTCCTCAAATACTCAGGGAGAACAGTGGGCCTTGGTGAGTTCATTCACATTAGCCACAGGCTGCCAGGACCCTTAGCCTCTGCGTCTACTGAATCAGCAGAACCAAACTTAGTCTTGCCCTTAGCTAAATGTAAGCGGACATTCAGGAGCTAGGTTCCCAGAAATCATTTAAGAAGCTGTCACAGGAGACCCATTTCATTCACCTCTACATTCCAAATATAGTATTGATCCTTACACTCAAATCTGAGTGACAAAAACAGATTCATCCAGGATCAGAGAGGTTGCTGAAGCCAAGGTTGGTACGGTA
Organism: Dipodomys merriami; assembly: GCF_024711535.1. Classification (NCBI taxonomy): domain Eukaryota; kingdom Metazoa; phylum Chordata; class Mammalia; order Rodentia; family Heteromyidae; genus Dipodomys; species Dipodomys merriami. The sequence goes on along the minus strand of NW_027202270.1, from coordinate 139,562,685 downwards.
AATTATCCTATGTGAGCTCGCAGACAGGACTCCTCTCATTCTGCTTCATCCTGCCTCCTTCTCACCCTTGGCCTCCCAACCTTCGTCTCTGCCTCCTCCTCTCACCTCCACCAGAACCCACAGACAGGAAATGCATGCAATAAGTAATAAAAAGGGCTGATGGAGTCACGCATTGAATACCGACTCTATCCAAAGTGCTACTCTTTAAAAGAAGGATGTCTATTTTCGAGAAGTGAGAAATATGCTTTGTTTCTCAATTTCCTTGACATGTTCCATCCGCATCTGCCACGTTGTGAAACAGGAGATTTAAAACACAAAGTTAATTGAACATTGAAAGGGCTAGTGTCATAGGCACTGCAAGTTGATTTTCAAAGAATCAAGGAGCGGAAAAGGAAAAGGCTAGTTTTAACATTATCTAAGAAAAAAGAGTTTTCAGAACTGTGGCTTCTTCAACTTAGGGACCCATGTTCTTTGTTGGCTTTTTCCATTCAAGGCTGGTGCTTTAGTACTTGCACTGTCGCTCCACTTCTGGCCTTTTGCTGGTTAATTGGAGATAAGAGTCTCAGAGATTGTCCTGCTCCTGAGAAGCTAGGATTACAAGAGTGAGCCATGGGCATCTAGCTGAAAAGAGATTTTTAGCTGTAATAATTTTTTGTATGTATGTACTTAGTCTTTTTCCTATATAAGTACATCAAATATATTTCATTTATTTAGAATTCTTAAAATCAATGCCTAAAGATATTATATAGTCTGAGAAATAGCCACTGCTTTAATGTTAAAGAATCATAATAAAATAATGGTAATGAACTATGGATTAGGCAAAGAATGGCTAAATAGCTAAATCATGTTAAGAAATCAGCCGAAGTTAATTTCACTTATTTGCCTTGGCAAGTCAAAGCTGAATGCATGTTATGATTCTTGCATGAAATGTAATAAGGAAGCAGAGGAAATTTCTTTTTATCATAATTACCTACCATCTACCTTCCCTCCCTTCCCAAAAAGAAATTCCTGTTCTGTGTGCTTAGCTTAATTTATATTACTTATAAGTTTAACATATTATTTCATGTGTCTTAGTTTATATAGTGAAATTGTTATTAAGCATGTCAAATCATTTAAAGACTTTTGAAAGCTTAATGCAAAATGATGCAGGTTTTTTTTAATGGTTTACAGCTTTTAAAATTATTGTGCTTGATAATGGAGCCCCCTTGTGGGGAATGTGAAGCATTTCAGGCATTCAAATCAGAAAATACTAACTTTCCACCCTTCAACTACACGCTATGTATCAAGAAAATATATTATTTTTCAGGTTTTTAAAGTTTTCATCATAGAGGTCTTTCACTTCTATATTTAGTTAATTTCTAGGTATTTTATTTTTTGTGGGGCTATTAAAAAGGGAGTTGCTTTCCTGATTTCAGCTTTGCTTTTCTCATTGTTGGCATACAGACAAGCCATTTATTTATTTGTTTGTTTGTTTATTTTTGGGTCCGGTGGTAGGGCCTGAACTATGGGCCTGGGTGCTGTCTCTCAGCTCTTCAGTTCAAGGCTAGCACTCTACCACTTGAGCCACAGCACCACTTCCAGATTTTTTTTTCTTTCTGCTTATGGGGTGCTGAGGAATCGAACCCAGAGCCTCAAGCATGCAAGGCAAGCGCTCTACCACTGAGCCACCTTCCCAGCCCAAGCCACTGATTTTGGAGGGTTAATTTTGTACCCTGCTACTTTGCCAAAGTTTTGAATCAGCTCGAGTAATCATTCCAGTTAGAATGGCTATAATCAAGAAATTTAATAACAACAGATGCTGGAGGGGATGTGGACAGAAGGGAATCCTACTGCATTGTTGGTGGGAGTGTGAACTTGTTCAACCACTTTGGAAAGCAGTATGGAGGTTCCTCAGAAGAGCTCCCCTACGACCCAGCAATCCCACTTTTGGGCATTTACCCAAATGATCACAAACAAGACCATACTAAAGCTACCAGCACAACTATGTTTACTGCAGCATTATTTACCATAGCTAACATGTGGAACCAACCTAGATGCCCCTCAGTAGATGAATGGATCAAGAAAATGTGGTATACATAAACAATGGAATTCTATGCCTCCAGCAGAAAGAATGACATCGCCCCATTTGTTAGGAAATGGAAAGACTTGGAAAAGATTATATTAAGTGAAGTAAGCCAGGCCCAAAGAAACATAGGTCCCATGGTTTCCCTTATTTACAATAACTAGTATATATCTGGGACGAGCAGAAAAGGTCAAAAACTATGTACATATGACCTGATAAGATGATGTTAAGCGAAATGAACCCCAAGATAGGGACACAGTGGTTTTTCCTTTCTGGCTATTGTTCTTAACATATTTGTAAGTACCATGTGATTTTTTTGTTTCTTTGTATGTTCCTCCCCCATGGTATAACCCCTGTTTTCACTGTATTTGATGTCGGTGCCCTGCATCTTGTATATACAGTTCACTAGTTTGGGGAGGGGAAGGGAAAAAACAAAATGCTTAAATAGGGATACAGGTTGACCCATTGTAACAATGAGATGTACAAGACACTATGTAGAAAAATGAACTTTACAATTTAGGTGGGGGGGGAAGAAAGAAGGGAGGAATGTAGTTGTGGAAGTGGGAGGTGAAGGAGGGGAAGGGAAAAACAAAGGAGGAAGTAACAATGCTTGATAAGAAATGTACTCATTACCTTGCTCATGTAACTGTAACCCCTCTGTACAGTATTTTTACAATAAAAAAAGTATTTAAAAATATATTCTTTTCTGGCATCCAGAAATGAGCAGGAGCTCAATGACCACCAGGAGCTTTGTGACATCACCATGTGATGTCTCTCATGCGGTAGATCATATTTGCAGCAAAAGATAACACATTATGATTTTTAAATTTTTATTCAACTTGTTATGTCCTTTAGGGAACAAAACAAAGTGACTTGCCATTGCTCTCCCATTAAAACTGTCTCCTGTAATGGGAGTCCTGAACACGTGACATTGGGAAGATGTGTGTTTTTTCTTAATGTAGCTAGTTCTTTACTTTTAACCAGAGGGCATTCTTCCAGTTAAAAGAAGAAAGGTTACTCAACAAACTGCAGCACATTGGAAGATAGGTGCTAGCCTCTCATGCAAGCCAGTTCCAATTTGCCAATGAACATGCTAACACATATTAGAATCTTGTGTTTTTGCTTTCTTAACCAATGATGGAGTCTCAGCTGAGAAGGAGGTCAGGAATATGGAGAAATGGTACAGTAACAGTGTCATCTATTCCTTCACTTGTATAAGTATGAAATAGAATATTGAATGAAAAAAATACCCAAGTGAGAACTATTACAATACACATACAAATATAAAAATCAGGAGTGGTGCTATGGCTCAAGTGGTAGAGCGCTAGCCTTGAGCTGAAGAGCGCAAGGACAGCAGCGCCCAGGCCCAGGGTTAAAGCTCCACGACTGACAGATAGATAGATAGATAGATAGATAGATAGATAGATAGATAGATAGATAGATAGATAGATAGATAGATAGATAGATAGATAGATAATCAAACTTGCTTATAACTTAACTGAATATTTCCAGGACTTTTTGGGTCCCAGGAAAAGAACTCAGTCCTACAGTAGAGGCTTAATGTATTTTTCAGAACTTAGCCCTAGGTAATGGTCTTCCCAAGCGGAGAGGGCAGAGAACAGCATTCAAGGCAGCTGCAGTGGCTAATACTCATAGATCACAGTGACTGGAATTTGTGGACTGAAATCAGAAATAAAGGATTTATGCAATGGATGGAAACAAAAGTCTCTAGGGGGGGTATCATAAATCTTTGGGAGAGATTTATGGGCTACACATGCATAGGAAAGAATCTCTGGGAGACCTGGGAGAGAGGGGCTACTGTAGGAATGAGAGATGAGCAGAAATATATAAAAATACATGGTAGAATGATGCTGGATTTATAGTACAGCGAGAGTGGAACCTTAGATGTGCATTTAAGACAACAGAAAGATTGGACCTTGGAAGCAAAAATCAGGACTTTAAAACACATGGTATGCTATATATCTATAGTTTAAAAAAAATGGAATTTTCAACAATTATATATAGAAAAGATGTCAGCATATGTTAGTAAATGAAAAAAAATCAATGTGTATAGGTTTATAGTTTCCTATCTTTTGTATGCAAAAGGGAAAATATTATGCAAATAGATTTGTATTAACAAAAACAAAAATGAGGCAAGAATATGGTAACTGTGATGGATGAAGACAAGAGCCTTTCAGTGTATATCTGTTAAAAGACACTGGCTATCTTTGGCTGATCTTGAATATAGGATTCACCACAGATTTTTCTTTCAGCATATTGAATATGTGATCCTACTACCTTCCGGCTTCCATTGCTTCTAATGAGCAATCAGCCATTTCTCTTATTTTCTTTTCTGCTTTTAAGATTTCCCCCCAAAACACAGCGTTTTTAGTGTGGTGTGCCTTTGTTGATCTTTATGTGTTTTTCTTGGAGTTCATTGAGTTTCTGTGCATGTGTGTGTGTGTGTGTGTGTGTGTGTGTGTGTGTGTGTGTGTGTGTGCGCTCTACTACTTGAGCTCTGCCCAAGTACTTTTGTTCTTACATATTTTATTTTGTTTTATTTTGTTCAGATGGAGTATTGGGATTACAGGTTTGCACTACCATACTTGACTTCCACTTCTTGAATGTGAAGATAAATTCTTTTGAAAATCAAATTTGTAAGATTGTCAGCTGCCATGTCTTCACTTTTTTTTTTTTTTTAAACTCTGGGCCTGGGCGCTGTCCCTCAGCTCTTCAGCTCAAGGCTAGCGCTCTACCACTTGAGCCACAGCACCACTTCCTGCTTTTTCTGTTTATTTGGTGCTGAGGGATCAAACCCAGGGCCTCATGCATGTGAGGCAAGCACTCTACCACTGAGCCACTTTCCCAGCCCCCTTCAAATTCTTTCTTTTATTCTTTTTTTCTCTTTCTTAATCATTGGATACTCCCACCACAGACACATATATGTGCTTTATGTGGTCCCATGGGCCTCTGAAGCTACATCAATTTGTGTTTATTCTTTTTTACTCTCTTCTTTAGATTGCACTAACTCTTTGAAACAAATTATAATCAAGCCCACTAGTTATTTCTTATACCAGTTTAAATTACTGTTGATGATTTTAGTAAATCTTAAATCCCAGGTATCATACCTTTCAACTCTAGAATTTGTGTCTTTATGATTTTTATTCTCTATTAACAACATTCCAAGTATGCCTTCTTTTAGTACTTTTAAATTTTTTTGAAAATTATTGTTATTATTTTATTTTATTTTTGTCAGTTGTGGGACTTGAACTCTGGTCTTGGGCACTATCCCTCAGCTCTTCAGCTCAAGGCGAGCACTTTACTGCTTGAGCCACAGGACCACTTCCGGTTTCCTAGTGGTTTATTGAAGATAAAAGTCTCACGGACTTTTCCTGCCCCGGCTGGCTTTGAATCGTAATCCTCAGATCTCAGCCTCCTGAGTAGCTAGGATTACAGGCGTGAGCCACTGGCGCCTGGCTTGAAAATAATCTTTAAATAGCTGTGCAAAGAGGTTTCAATTCAACACAGGGAATTTTTTTTCCTTCTTTAGGCATAGGTTTCAAAAAATATTTACAGATTTATAATGGCTACTTTAGGACTGAAATCTGGTAGATCTCACAGTTTCTGTTGCCTGGATTTCTTTTTTCTGGGTATGGTTTATTTGCCTTTGTTAGGTTCTAATACATTTGTTGTTCTGGTTGCAAACTGGACGTTTTAGAAAGACACTAGAAAAGCCTAGAGATTAAGCTTTAGTGCTCTGTTTTTAGGTGTACCTCCACTCCTGGACAAACTCTCAGAGTTATAACTTGGAAGGTGGGGGCTGGGATGGTGGCCTGCTTATCTTGGAGTGACAGCTTGCTTTAGAAATAAGCCACTGAATGGAGGCACTAGTGTCTGATCTGTTCAGCTTACCTGTCCTAGTATAAAACCCTAGTCCTACCAATGAGCTGGGTTGAGGACAAGCCAGCCACAGCATCACTGAAGCGAGACATCTTGTCCTGTGATTGGAGGCTAGGCAGATGAAGAGAACTTATTGGCTATTTTCAGCTGGAATGGAATTTGTGCTACATGTAGCTGGAGAGCCAAGTTCCCCTGAGCCTCTCTTCTTGGGATATTAAGATAGTTCTTGACATAGGGAGGAAGGAATCCCACGCTTTTGGCCATACCCACTTGGAGTAGGATTTCCACCATGGTGACTCTGGAGGAAGTCAGATTCAGTATTCTCCTGAGTTTCAGTAGATTCCCTTGAATCTACTTCATTTTTTATATCCCCTTATGTCAATGCCAAGAGATTTCTACTGGTTGTTTAAAGAATAATGTTCCACAATGACATGTTTTCACTAGGACTTAGGTCTACAGTTTGTCACTGCTGTTCCAGAAAGGGAAACCCCTCATGTGTATTTTAGATATCATTTTCATTTTCGGATTCAGAAATATTAAAAAAAGAAACCAAATAACACAAAGTAGTTTTGACAAGCAGCCTGAGCTAGCCTGATGGGCATGACCATAGTTCTCCATGATACTGAGTTGGGACAATGATCTGTGTCCAGGGAGGAGCCACGAGCAGTCAGTAGAGCTGGGTCCTCTTGAGCATAAGTAGGGGGTAATTACGTTCTGCACTATGCATGGAAGGCCAGGGTCAGGTTGACAGATTTCTCGACAGAGGCCAGTGTGGATGCATGACCACTGCGGACTAATGCTTACCAAGGCCCTGGCAGGAAAGCAGCACCTGCACACAGATGCCATGATCTTAAATATTTCCAACTGGAAGAATAAGGGACTAGAAAAAAAATGAATTCTAGAACAATAATTTCTTGTGTCTCTAGACCTATGAGTTATGACTTTGACGCAGCTGTAAAAGTATAGGTAATTCTTAATGACTTTGGCTGAGAGACCTGAGGGAGAGAAAAGGGTAAGAGATGGGGGCAAGGTTATGGCTTAGCATTCTTCAGAGGGATTTGGTTCAACAGGAAAGCTAAGGATACCAGGAGAGGTAGATAACTGAGATAATGCAATTCCTCAGGCTAGACAGGGAACCTGGCTTCTTACTTTAACAGGAAGGCCAGCTCTAAAAACTGGTATAAATCCAGGTTACTAGGCTTAGTGGCTAACATGTGAATATGTATAATTTATATGCATTTTTATATACACATACATGCTTATTTGATGTCCTATTTTGGCATCTTTTTGTATGATAGAGATAGTTCAAAATTTAAATGGAGGATGTCTGAAGGGTCATAAAAGTGGGAAAATATGGTGACAAAGGTTTACAGATTCTGTGCAGAAGTTGCCGTTTGATGTGACACCCTAACTTTTCTTCAACTGTGCTCTCCTGATTGGGAATAAGAGTGGAAAACATAGATCATCAAGGTCAAAGGTTGAGATGATTTCACAAAATAACTGCTCAGTACATACCTCTTCATGTATTTTTTTTTAAAAAAACATACATCTTATATAGCTGTTCTTCCAGTGAAACAAATTACTTCTTTTAAATTTTATGTGATCTAGTCTCCTGTCCCTTTCATGGCTATCTTCATCTTCTCTGGCTCCTTTTGAGGTTTCCATTGTAATTTACAAAGGAGAGAAGTAGTACAGTGTGTATAGGAGATCTGCTGCTCACAGTGTTTCAGAAATAAATCGTGCATCTAACACTTTCTGGCTGTGTGGACTTAGCATCTTTGTACCTCAGTTTTCTCATCTGTAAAATGGAGGGAGAAATATCTCACTAAAGTTTCTCTGAAGATTAAATGAATTCCTCAGAATCCATTACTGAGCATTACTTTGTTGTCACTGTTGCAATTCAAATGAGATCCTCACAACAGGCAGCAGAATGAGGCTTACATCCTGGCTTTTGCATATCCTATAATATTTAATTCCTCGCCATATTACATAGTTTCACTCTCTTCTTCTTTTTCCTCTAAATTATATAATTGCACATTTGTGGTAAACAGGAGGAAAGGTCTATCTTAGATTGCTAGAGACTTTCATCTTTTGAGACATTAATTTCTAAGTATTTACATGGGACCTGTTTGACTATTGATATTTATTTGCACCTCTTTTACTTCCAAAACTCATCTTTCTTTCTTTTTGTTTTGTTTTTTGTTTTGGGTCTGGTCGTGGGGCCTGAACTCTGGGCCTGGGCGACGTCCCTCAGCTCTTCAGCTCAAGGCTAGCGCTCTACCACTTGAGCCACAGCATCACTTCCAGCTTTTTTTTTTCTTTTTGCTTATGTGGTGCTGAGGAATCAAACCCAGGGCCTCAGGCATGCAAGGCAAGCACTCTACCACTGAGCCACCTTCCCAGCCCCAAAACTCATCTTTTTTTTGCTATCTTCTACTGAAAGTGCCACTGCTTTCCCCACAGGCTTGCTTATGGATATTCCTTTCCAAATACAACATCCTCAGGCTGTGGAGCCTTCTGAAGGTGGGACTGTCATTTCTATCTTCGGTGGTAGCCTTAGAGCCAAGGCCTTTCACAGCCCATCCCCCACCCAGCACTTTCTTCCAGTATGCTCAAGGGGATGCCTTTTCTTCCTTAAAGTCATGAATGCCCTCACTTTGTCCCTCTCCCCCCAACTTTTCTCCTTTACACACCAGATAGGTTGTTTTTCAACACCTACTTTCAGTTCTTAAGTGATTACCTGCTTTGAACTCTGCTTACCTTCTTCCTCCAAGTTCTCTAGCCTGCTTTCTGACCTCTGTTGAGAACAGCTGATTCCTATTCTCTGACACATTTCACCATTGAAAGATTGTTCATTTCTACCTAAACCCAAAACGTGACTCCTATTTTCTCACAATGCTAAAAACTATTATTCCTCCTCCTCCTCCTCCTCCTTCTCCTCCTCCTCCTCCTCCTCCTCCTCCTCCTCCTCCTCCTCCTCCTCCTCCTCCCCCCCTCCTCCCCCCCCCTCCTCCTCCTCCTCCTCCTCCTCCTCCTCCTCTTCTTCTTCTTCTTCTGTCAAATGTGAACCCAGCTGCATTTAGCCTGTATATTTTATCACAGTAAGTACTAGAAAGGAAAAATTTCATCTATGTTTTACAACTTTGAGTGTAATAAAATACATACAGATAATTTGTTAACTTCTGATCATGATGATACTCGAAGAACAGAATAAGCATTCTTTGCTCAAGACAGGAACCATGTATTTCCATCTTTGATTACAAAATAATGATACAACCCCACCTGTAACACAAAGTCATAAATACTGATAAACATTTTCAAATACCTTACAAGAAAAATGTTATTTCACATTGAAATTGTCATGTGAAAGCTGATGTCTTTTCTTATGTAAAACGCTTATACATTTAAGGCTGTGAAGTATTATTGACCTAAAAGAAGAATAGCAGCATGGCAAGAAGGAAAAGAGGGAGAAAACAGAACAACTGAATGTTCTCAGCAAATGATTCTGTATACAGTGTCAGTCAAAGTGAGAAATTTTATACACACAATTTTGGAATTGTGCTTTTGAACTATTGTTAAAAGAAAACCTGTGTTTTAGTATGTTTCTGAAGGTGTTTTCAGTTTATTTGAGGTACCTCTCCAATCCAATGACTGTTTTTAACATCCTATTCGATAATCCTAAGCCTATTTTTCCTTCCTAATAATGAGTGTTAATATTTTAGACAATTCACATCTCTAAAAGCTAAAGGAAGCTGCTTATAAAAATACCCAATCTTTCAAATATAAGAAAGTACAATCATCTTAGAAAGCACTATGATTATTCCAAGAATGTGTTCACTTCTCCAGACTGTTTCTAGAATGCTGCTTTGGGATCACAGTCAGTTAGTTGAAAGCCATGTTGGAAAGCCAATCTTGTAACTTTACAGAATTCATATGTATATATGAATATATATGTGTGAATTAATTATATACATATTATTCACCGTATTAATTTAGCTTCAAATTACAGTTGCCTGCATAAAAAGTCAAATTTACTTCACAAAGGCTTATATTCTGAAGGTGCCAGCCATCAGTACCTCAGCTTTGTCATCCTAGTGACTGAGGAGGCTGCCTTTTGAGGATCACTGTTTGAGGCCAGCCCAGGCAGGATAGTTGGAGATACTCTTATCTCCAAAAATTAACTAGCAAAAGGCCAGAGATGAAACTTGCTCATGTGATAGAGGTCCAGCCTTGCATAAAAAGTAAAAGGATTAAGTGACAGTGCCAAGGCCCTGAATTTAAGCCCCAGGATTGGCACAGGTACATACAAGAAGAAAGAGAGAGACAGACAGACAGACAGACAGACAGACAGAGACAGAGACAGAGCAGAGACAGAGACAGACAGACAGAGAGGCAGGCAGGAAGGGAAGGGAAGGGAAGATGGGAGGGAAAGAAAAGAGTAAAGGAGAAAGAAAAAAAGATCTGAAAGGTATTACTTAAAATATGAAAGCATTTTTGAGTGGTATCTTAAAAGCTATTGAAAAGAACTGGGCAGTCTGAGTAAGATTAAAGCCTCTAAGCCAAAGCCGGCCATCTGAAAGTGGTATGGGGTGGCAGTGACATTTTTATGTGTAATGCTTTCCAAAAGCCCCATCTCTTTGCCTTCATACTTCTACTTTTCCTTCGGATGATTGAATTTTATCTAGCAACACATCACCTTTAAAAACCCTAAAATCATTTATAATAGGATCTGAATTTAAAACTTCCCATCAAGATGACCAGGGCTGGGGAGAGGTGCACCACTCTAAGAGACAATAAGAATATTTTGCTCCCAAACCCACGGCACCCAACGCATGTGGCAGGGGTTGGGATTCTAGACTCAAGTTTGCTTGTTTGTTTGTTTTGAATGCTGGTGATTTGGAGGGCCTTTCAAGCAGCTCCGAGGGTCTCCATTCTTTCCACAAACTCTAGGTATTTGAGCAAGTACGGGTTGCTTTCAATGAGTTTTGTTTGTTGCACAGTGATTGCTATGATATGAGCATTTCAGTAACTGAATTTTATGTTTTGTCTTTCTTTTTTGGCACAGTTCACCATGCCTACTTGTGTGGCTTAAGATTGTTTTAAGTTTTGCAATTTGCTTTCCTTTGGGCACTTTTGAGGAAGAGGATGCCATGACTTTTATGTTGTCTGGGGAAGAGTGGTAACCTCCTCCCGTGGTCTCTTTATCTATAAACAATTTGGCTTTCTGAAATGCACGGTTTATCATTGAATGAAGGGGATGGGAATTTGGCTTCACGAACCGTGTGATCTAACCCTTTTCTCAGAGGCTAGTGTCCCCGGCTTCAAACTTAGGCTGTTTGGTCAATGCCGTCACGGGCTCTGGCGGTCCCTCGCGGCAGAAAAGCACAACTGGGTTTTTGCGGGCCCACAAGGCCACGTCCCCTCCCGCCCCGCTGTTGGGGTCGGAAGAGGATATCCAACTACAAGCCCCCAGCCTTTTGGCATAGCGGTTTCGAAGGCGATTGCGGCTTCGGGTCTGCAGATCCGAGCCCTGGCTGGGCAGGAAAGCATCCATATTCCTAGTCCGGTATCCCTCTTCGCGGTTGCGCCCTAGGAGCATGGAGATGTTGGGGTTGCGGACGGCGTAGATGACAGGGTTGATGGCCCCATTCGCCCAGGTCAGCCAGACAGCCACGACGTTGAGGATGGAGGGCGCCTGCGTGGCCTGGACCTGTCGGGTGGCAGCCAGCAGCACCAGGAAGCAGTACGGACCCCAGCAGCAGATGACAAAGACGATCATGATGAGCACGGTGGTGGCGGTGCGCACCTCGCTGAAGAAGCGCAGCACGCGCGCGTAGGTGGTCACGGGCCGCACGCGCACGTCCGACAGGCGCACCGTCTTGCAGATGTGGTAGTGGCAGAAACACATGAGCAGGAAGGGCAGCAGGTAGCAGGCCACCACCAAGCCCACGCTGTAGGCCGCGCCCAGCTGCGCGGGGTCCGGGGAGGTCCGGTAGAGGCAGCCGTGGAAGCTCTGCGCGGCGGGCGGGTCCCGGGCAGCGCCGAGCAGCTCCCAGGGCAGGGAGAAGCCCAGCGCCGCCAGCCAGGCTCCGGCCAGCAGCTGCAGCGCGCGGCGGCGGCCGATCTTGTCCCGGGGCGGCCGCACGATGGCGCAGTAGCGGTCGAGCGAGATGAGGGCCACGCTGAAGGTGGACACGATGCCGAAGCACGAGCTGAAGAAGCGGCTGGCGGCGCAGAAGCCGCGCCAGGGCCCCGCGGAGTCGGGGGCGGCGGCGCTGGAGGAGGCCGCGCTGGCCGCCGAGGGCGCGGAGCCCCCCGGGGGCGTGAAGAGGTCCAGGAAGGCGGCGGGCAGGCAGAGCAAGGCCGTGAGCAGATCCGACAGGGACAGGGACAAGATGAAGGCGTTGGTGACGGTGCGGAGCTGCCGGTGCTTCACGATCACGCCCATCACCGCGCAGTTGCCCAGGCTAGACAGCAGGAAGATGAGCAGCAGGACGAGCGCCTGCGCCGCCACCGCCGCCCCGTGCGACAGCAGCGGCGCAGCCTCGGGGCCCGGCGCCGCCGGCCTCGCCTCCCCGGCCTCGGCCGCCGCCCGCGGGCCCCCGGCGCCCCCCGCCGCCGCCGCCGCCGCCCCCGGCCCGCCCAGGCCGCCGCCGCCCCCGGCCGCAGCGCCGCCACCCCCGCTCCCGTCGCTCTGGTTCCCCAGCGCCGCGGCCGCCGCGCTCGCCACGGTGCTGAAGGAGAGCGCGGCCAGCGAGGCCGCGGAGGAGGCCCCGCCGGGAGAGCCGGCGCCGGGGTGCGGGCTGCGCGGCCAGGCCAAGGCCATGCTCACTGGTGGGCGAGCCGGCTGCTCCTCCATGGGGCCCCGCGGCGGCGGCCGCGGGTCTGTTCATCCCGCACTCGGGAGGGCAGGCGGCGGCTGGGCCAGGGACGTGGCTCGGGGTGGGGCGCCCGCGGCGGGGAGTCAGGCTCCGCCGGGGCCCCCCGAGGGGTGGAGGTCGCCCGGGACCCGGCCGATCCTTTGACGTGGGTTCCAGGCGTTGCCGAGGGAACCGCGTGTTTACGCAGGGAACGCGGGGCGGGACGCCAGCCCTGTACCCCAGAAAAGCCAGCCCATGACACCCCTCCCCACACACACCTGCTCCCACCGCCCGCCCCAAAGTTTCTTGGCCAGGGATCGATCTGGGCATCGGAGTGCCAGCCGCCAATCCACCTTCTTAAGCCCAGCTGGAAAGAATGACACCACCAGCATACAAATGCGCAGGCACAATGGTGCAGTCTTACTTTCCTGTTGGGCACCCATGGCCTAGAGGATGGCCTCAGAGAGGAGGCTTTGCTTACTTCCCATGGGTGATTTTGGCGTATGCTGGTAGGAAAGGAATCTAGACCCCGAAGTGAAAATTCACACTGTGAGATCCTAAACTTGAGAGGGAGACTGATTATAACCAGTCTCTGTCCAGCTTGTGCAAAAGCAAAGCACAGAGGGCCTCAGTCTCCATTTCAGACGATGTAGATCAGGGATAGGGTCCAAGAATGTGCATAGGTGGTGATGATAAATGTTGGTCCGAGAACCACAATTTGAGAGACCCTGTGAAAATACGGCTTCTCTGGCTGACTCCCAGCGATCCCGGGAGTGGGCCTCTAAGTCTGTTCTGAAACAGGGGTTTTGCGGACGTTGGTTCCTTGCCTGCCCTGCTTCCATCTGATCTCAGGATCGTGGCATGTGTTGAGTCTAAGGTGCTGCCAGCCAGGCAACCATCACAGGCACAGCACCAGATACCCAGCATGGAGACACAGGAGCAGGACAGATGTGGCTGCCGAGGGAAAATGGACAGTGGGCCAGCAGCATCAGCATGACTAGGAACTTCCAGAAATGCAAATTCCCAGGCCCGACCCTGATTGACTGAATGTGACCTTCTGGGGGAGGTACCCAGCCTTTTGGTGCATGTTGTGGAAGCCCTCCAGGAGATGCTGACACACAAGTGTGAGAAACACTATTTTAAAGAATGACTAGCACACTTCTGGCCCACTTCTGTTCTCGATTAGTCCTTTGAATGCTTGCTTCAGTGAAGCGAAATACCTTACAAAGGGAAGTACCTTTAAGGTGGTGTCAAGTAAGATCAACTTTCTCAGTCTCAACACTGTTGACTTTTGGGAACAGATAATTGTGCGGGAGCTGTCCTCTTCTACCCAACTCCGGAGCACCTCTTTCAATTGTGGCAACTAAAAATGTCTCAGAAATTGCCAAATTCCCCTTCAGGGAAAAATCATCCCCAGATAAGAGTCATTCAAGACAAAAAAATAGAATAACTATAGGTTCATTTATTTAGCAAATATAAGCTTCTAACATTATGTTTAGTTTTAGGAAATGAAATAATGAATCCTGGTCCCAAGAGGCTTACAGTATTAGGCGAACATAAATGTGTAACAGGTTGATATGTGCTGTTAAAAATGTATATGACCAAGCCAGGTGCCAGTGGCTTATGCCTGTAATTCTAGCTACTCAAGAGGCTGAGATCTGAGGATCATAGTTTGAAGCCTGTCTGGGTAGGAAAATCTCAGAGACTCCTACCTCCAAGTAACAACCAAAGAGCAAAAAATGGAGCTGGGGCTCAAGTGGTAAAGCTTTGGACAATAAAACCCTCAGGGACTGTGCCTAGGCCCTGAGTTCAAGCCCCAGGACCAGCAAACACTTTCTCTCTCTCTCTCTCTCTATATATATATATTTTCATATATTGTCAGATAATATGGACTTGAGGTCTAGGCCCTTGAAAAAAATGACACACACATATGATGTATGGATATATGTATATATATCCAGTTAAGGATTATTTTGCATACTGTTATTTTGTATACTGTAGCTTATCTAACAAAAGAGTCTACTGAATTCACGTGATAAAAGAGAATATTTTAATGTTTTCACTTATAATTGACAATGATCAAATACTATTTTTTACATGTTTATGTGGAAGTATCAATTAGTAAGAAGGCACTAGTGAACATTTTATGTTTTAAATGTACTTAGTATATGGTGATAAAGTATAAGATTCACTTCTTGATAATGATTCACTGATTAGTTTTTTGTTTTTTTGGAAGTACTAGAGTTTGAATTTAGGGCCTAAAGCTTGCTAGGCTGGCCCTCTACTACTTGAGCCATGCCTCCTTCCTTGCTTTTTGCTGGTGATTTTTGGAGATACCAAAATAAGTCACCAGCACTGGGCTCATGGATTGATTTCTACTGTCTTATTGTTTTTCAATAATATAGTATGCAAGTCTTTTTGTATAAAAGCTTTAAAGAAACTAGAGGCACATTTGTGAGAGACTGTGTGTTTAATGGGAATGAGGCCCTGGGTTCAATTCCCAGCATGATTTTTTTTAAAGCCTTAAAGTGATAGCAAAAATTTGATTAGCATTTGGTCTTTGTATCTGTTTATAGCACGTAGGTACCAATGAATATAGAAGCTGGGCTTTGTAACTCAGAGGCAAACCGCTAAAATACAGTATGCCTGTTCAAAGATGTCAACACCGGGGCTGGGAAGGTGGCTCAGTGGTAGAGCGCTTGCCTTGCATGCTCAAGGCCCTGGGTTCGATTCCTCAGCACCACGTAAGCAAAAAGAAAAAGCCGGAAGTGGCGCTGTGGCTCAAGTGGTAGAGCTCTAGCCTTGAGCTGAAGAGCTCAGGGACAGCGCCCAGGCCCAGAGTTCAAGGCCCCACGACTGGACCCAAAAAAAAAAAAAAAAAGATGTCAACACCCCGGCCCACCCTTCCAAGCCTAGGTATGCCAAGTATTGAGAACCTTCCAGTACTCCATCTGGCTTCCATGCAGCTTACTGAGAACATTTTTGCTCCAATTTAGACATCAGAATGATAAGCTTGTAGAATTCATTGTTATAAGTCCTATAAGTACAGGTATTATTCAAAGAGCCTTTAAGATAACATACTGTAGTCATTACCATAGAGTCATGTTTTTAAAGTAATATAGGTTTTTATTTTATCTGGTAGGTTAATAACTAGGAAAAGTTCCTGAATTTGTATACTAAACATACCAAATACATTGGAAAATTGGAGTTATAATGACTTTTGATTTAGCCACAGTGTGGAATTTAGACAGAATGGAAATTAGCTTACATGCATATCCAATATTGGTTTTTACACCATTAAGAGACAATGTTACTTATAGATAACGACCTTTAGAAGGAAAGCCCACACAATCATGGAAGAGGTCACTTGAGAAGAAAGCCATCCTTCAGTGGGTCATCCTCCTCCACCGTCATGCTCGCAGCCCCGGTGTAATGGGCTCGTCCCGACACTTCCACTACCACAGCGTTAAAGTCACCACACTTTGCTTCCTGAGAAAGCAACATGGAATGAGCACACTCTCAAAATGTTGCGTCCACATTTCACCTGGTCTAAAGTTGTACTCTTGATTCTTATCATGCTAAGGAAAGCCCAAGCATTAGTCCCATGGGCAATGAGAGATTTTAAAGGACAGTGACATGGTCAAGTGAGTTTAAGCTAAATTAGGTTGGAAAATGGGGGGACAAATTAGAGAAGAAAGAGACTAGAAGCCCAGAAACTTAAGAGGTAGCCTTGACTCACTGATTGAATCCAGAGTCACTAGGTAGTTTTTGGTAATGATGGAGGAGGACTAATATAAAGAATTAGGAGGTGGAACTAACTGGCCTGTTGACCCATGACAGTGTGGAAAGTAAGGAATTAGGAATCAGGTACACATAACCATAGTTTCTAGCTTGGAAGTGATACTAGTGATGGCATTAATCAAGATGAAGGAGGAAGGGAAGGAAGAAGGGAGGTTGGGAGAGAGGAAGGGAGGATTTTTTCCATGGGTTAGAGTTTGTGATGCTTTGTGGACAGAATTTAGAGATGACTATAGAAAACATATAGATTCAGAAATTGGTACAGGATAGGCACTGTAATGATGAAGGTATGTGAGTAGGCAGTAGATAAGAATAAGCCTAGAAAATGATGAAAATGCCCAGTGAAGATGTTGGTAAGCATGATTAATACCATGCTTGGACATTTTACCTGCAGGATGTTTTATTTTGTAATTTTTAAGAATGACTGCATATAAGGATAAAATGTCAAATATTAAATTAGGGTAGAGTAATTTTACTATCTTTTTATAAAGCTGTTATAATATCAAGCCTCAGGAACTTTTGTTTTGTCTGGTGACAATATAAAAGCAGTTCTTAAAAGGAAAAGGTCTGGTGAGGGAACCACATTCCTAGTCTTGCTTTGCTGCTCACTGAGTAGATTCTGGTAAATTACCCAACCTTTCTAATGTTCTTCATTTATCATCTCTGAAAGAGGATGAGAACAGTACTAATTTGGTATTCTAGTAATGTTTAAATGAGATGTTTGTATGAAGTTCTTGGTTTAGAAATTGACATAGTAAATTACCTAACAAACACATACATTATTACTATTTTGTTGGTTGGTTTGAGACAGAGTCTCACTATGTATTCAGGCTGACCTGAGGATGTGAGGGCGATCTGGCTGCGACATCTGTCACCCCATTGATCACCAGGGTTGATTCGGCTGATCTGGCTGGCTAGGCGGGTGTCCCCTTCCTCCCTCACCGCTCCATGTGCGTCCCTCCCGAAGCTGCGCGCTCGGTCAAAGAGGGCGACCATCCCCGATAGAGGAGGACCGGTCTTCGGTCAAGGGTATACGAGTAGCTGCGCTCCCCTGCTAGAACCTCCAAACAAGCTCTCAGGCTGACCTGAAACTATGTAGCTCAGACTGCAGTCAAACTTGTGATGTTTCTCCCTCAGCCTCTTGAGTGTAAGTACCTCCTAGACAAGTACCATCAATACCTGGCTTATCTTTATCTTAAATTTCAGATTCTGAGGACATAGTGTTCTAAATTCCTGTTTACAACATAAATGGTTTAGAAAATTTCATGATTGCTTTGTGATACAGAAAGATCTAATGTAAAGAAAATTCAAGCTGAGCGCTAGTGACACACTCCTGCAATCTTAGCTATTTTAGAGGATTGTGGTTGTAAGCTGTCCAGAGCAGAAAAGTCCATGAGACTCAATCTTAAACTAACCAGCAAAATGCTACATATGGGCATGGCTCAAGTGGTAAAGCACCAGCCATAACAAAAAGCTAAGCGAGAGTATGAGGGGAGTTCTAGCCTTGGGATAGGCATTAAAAACAGAAAAAGAAAGGAAAAGAAAGTGAAAAGAAAGAAAAGGAAGTCTAATATATTTTCTAAAAAAAAAGCTACATTTGGATAGACTGCTATGTTAAAGGGCTCTTAATGTGATTTGTTTGTTCAATGTAGATTATTCATTCTGTAGATTTCATTTATCTACTATAAACAGATACAATAATTAGCTGTGTTGGTATATGTAAAGCTTTATTTCATTACAAAAGTTCTAATTTTCTTCAACTTTTTACACCTTTACTTTTTTTTTTTTTTTTTTGCTTATTGGAGATAAGAGTCTCACAGAGTTTCCTTCCCGGGCTGGCTTTGAACCGTGATCCTCACATCTCAGCCTCCTGAGTAGCTAGGATTATAGGCGTGAGCCACCGGCGCCTGTCACCTTTACATCTTATTATATAAAATGAAATATTACTACAGAATAAAACATAAGACAAAAAGTACCATATTCTTGTTTATGTGGTTCTTAAGTCTTCTGGTCTCAGGTCCACCTTTGGATTTGGGGACCTCCAAAGAGTTTTTATTTATATAGTTGTATCTATCAATATTTACTGTACTAGGAATAAAGATGTTTATTCATTGCTTCATCTTAAAAGCTTCTACATGCTAATATGTAAAAACTAAATTTTTGTGAAAAGAAGTATTTCCAAAAAAGTAATGACAAAAGTGGCATTGTTTTACACATATGCAAACCTCTTTCCTAACAGAAGATAGGTAGGTTTTCCAAGCTACTTCTGCCTTCTATTGGCTGGGATGTTGCCCATCATGTAGACTCTGGAGAACTCCATTGAACACTCTTGAGAGAATGAGAGTGAAGAGCAAACACATCGTAATATTATTATGAACATAGTTTTGACTTGGGATCCCCAGAAACATTGTCAAATTCGAATAGTTTTTACAGGACTGCTCTAAATTTTTTTTCTACCTAGCCTGGTGATTAGTAGATCACACTTGTAATCCTAGTTACTCAGGGGGCCGAGATCTGAGGATCATGTTTCGAAGCCAGCCTGGGCAGCAAAGTATATGAGACTCTTTGTTTTTTTGGTTGTGGGGCTTAAACTCTGGGCTTGGGTGCTGTCCCTGCACTCTTCAGCTCAAGGTGAGCACTCTACCACTTGAGCCACAATGCCACTTCTGGTTTTCTAGTGGTTTATTGGAGATAAAGAGTCTCACAGACTTTCCTGCCCAGGCTGGCTTTGAACCATGATCCTCAGATCTCAGCCTCATAAGTAGCTAGGATTACAGCCATGAGCCACTGGCACCCAGCGGTATATATGAGACTCATCTCCAGTGAACCTCCAAAAAGCTGAAAGTGGAGCTGTGGTTCAAGTGGTAGAGCACTAGCCTTGAGCAAAAAAAACTCAGGCCCTGAGTTCAAACCCCAGAACATTCTCTCTCTCTCTCTCCCTCCCTCCCTCTCTCTCTCTCTCTCTCTCCCTCGCTCTCTCTCTCTCTCGCTCTCTCTCTGTCACACACACACACATATTTTTCTTCTAAGGTTGCTGTGGTGGTTAACCGTTCAGCAACTGCAGAGAGAGAGAGAGAGAGATCAGGAGGACTGTGGTTTGAGGCAGGCCCAGGAAAAAGGGCAGAAGGATCTCATCAATGAAAAAAAAACAAAAGTGGGTGTGGTGGTGTGTGCTAAATAATCCTGGCTATGTGGAGGTATAAGTAGAATCACAGTCCAGACTGGTACCAGCAAAACATACAAGACTTTTTCTGAAAAGCAAACATGTGCAGAGTATGGCTCCAGTGGTAGAGTATGTGACTTTGACAAATGCCATTAACTAGAGTTCAAACCACAGTAACACACACACACATACACACACACACACACACACACACACACACACACACACACAGAGTTTTTCTGATTATAATTCCAGCTACCTAGGAGGTGAAGATTGAAGATTAGGAGGATTTTGATTTGAACCCAGTCCAGCAGAAAAAAGTAAAATCCCATGTCAGCTAAGAAACAGGACATAGTAGTACATGCATGTGATCCCAGATATATGAGAGATATAGCCAGAGTGGCTCAAGCAAAAAGTACAAGTAACTGTGACAAAAACAAAAGCAAGAAGGTCTAGATGGATGGCTCAAGTGCTTCCCTCACAAGTGGAAGGCCCTTACTTCCAACCCTACTATTGTTAAAAAACAAACAAACAAAAAACTCTCATCCAAGAATTGAGTGAAGAGATTTATCCAACATTAACTGTTCAGTCTCACTTGCAAATAAGCAAAGGTGACACTCACCCTAACAGCCTTTCCTGTGAACACAGAGCCAGTTGCACTGCTCTTGAAGCCTCTGGTCTGGTTCAGTCCCAGAAGACCTTTATGGTACTGTAAAGCAATTCGCGCTGTCACTCCTGAGCCGGTAGGGCTTCTGTCAACCTGTTTCAGAACCAGCAAAGATAGGAATGTTCAGTGTGGCTGAGTTCCATGCTACCTAGTGTGTGTCCCTAACAACTGTAGTGTTAATACCTGTTCATCTGCAAACACACAGATGTTGGTGGTGGGGTCCTTACTGTAAGCATCTTTCCCATCTGTTAATATAGTTCCATACAGAAAAGCCAGGTCTTCACTCTCAGGATGGCTAATTTTAAACTGTAAACAACAAAGTCATCACATAGAAAATCAGTATGATTCAAATGCATCTTTATAACTCATGTAGTCAGGTACTCTTAGACATAGCTTTTCAATCTGTACTGTATTTGAAATTCTTTTTTTTTTTTTTTGGGTCCGGTCGTGGGGCCTGAACTCTGGGCCTGAGCGCTGTCCCTCAGTTCTTCAGCTCAAGGCTAGCACTCTACCACTTGAGCCACAGCACCACTTCCGGCTTTTTTCCTTTTGCTTATATGGTGCTGAGGAATCGAACCCAGGGCCTCAGGCATGCAAGGCAAGCGCTCTACCACTGAGCCAACTTCTCAGCCCCTGTATTTGAAATTCTTTTGGGGATAAGACACTGAGTACTAGATATTATGTCACTATAGGTGACAGTAGCTTTATTGGAAGTTACAATTCTTAGGAAAGTAATACTTATAGGTGAAGTGAAAGCCAGCAATAGAAGAAAGGACTGTAAGCAAAAGTTAACAAGATTCAGAAGTTATTAGGAAAAAAAAATCAGGATGGAAAAAAGATGATAGTAGAGAATGAAGTCATTGGGTTCCATGAAAAGCAGCAGACAAATACACACAGAAGCAGGCTCTGGCAGAGGGGCCATACCCCTCAATGTAAAGCACACTCAGGCCCAAAGATGTAAGGCTTCCAGGTCTTCTTGGGGGTCCAGTTGTTTAACTTTTCCTGGATTTCTGCAATGTCCGATAGTATAATCAAGATTACCCTCATTTTCGTATAGTCTTACATTTAGTACCTTCCACTTTCACTTACCTGGCATTTAAGACATTTAAGACAAAGATAATAGTCTAGGAACATCAATTTTTTTCTTCCAAAGAACTTTGGGTATTTATAACATCATATGAGGCCAGACAGATTTATCAATATATACAGACAGTCATGAACTGCGGATCTATGTATACACCAAACAATTTTGCAGGCTGGATATTCCCACTTCCTCTAGAGCCTGACTTTAACCAGTACCCTATTCCTAGTACTGGAAACCTAAATGTGGAGGTATTTAGTTGGCTTCCTAGATATGATCTTTTCTCTTTCTCCACAGCACATAATAAGGTACTTGTCATATGAACAGAGATGGGACTGACCTGAGACTTCACTGCACCTGTCACCGCGCTAGCTGCATCCACAAGGTCCCTTGTCTTTGCAGAACACACATCAAGTCCTAACTTTTCTGCGCTGACAAATGCATAAAATGCTCCACCATATGCAATGTCTACTACCAACTTTCCATGTCCAGGAACATCCACTGTGAGATCTGAAATAGACATAGGCAGAAGCCTATTTTCAAATTGAGTAAACAGGAAAATGATAGCTAGACACCTCTTTCTATTTTAACTGGATAGTATTTGCATAAAGTATAAGACCTCAGAATGCCGTATGTTCCTCTACCATGGGTTAATTTTGTAGGAAACATCATTGAGGCTAAAAGAGGGAAAACCTTGGACATCTGTGAACACATGGAGGAAAATGTACTAAAGCTGGTTTTAAATACTGAGGATGTTAATCCTATTCACAAATCGGTTATCTTCAGTTATCGTGTCAAACTTCAAGAAAAGATTTTTCTATATAAATTATTTGCAAACATTTAGTTTACATGTTTTCATCTTAAACTTTCCTCCAGGCAAATAGAGCCATTGTGGAATAGCTGATCTGCACAGTATATCATTTTGTTCAGAGTTTTAAGCACTCTTAAGTTGTCAACATACCTGAAGTTTCACCCAAAGGTGGGTTGTCTGAAATCCTTTATCCGTGTTTCCAAAGCAAGAGGGTTGGGTAATATTTGGGGACATTACATCTGGTTTTACCCCTTCTAATGTTTTCTTCTCTTCCTCTTTCCCATTTCAAGGTGGTCAAGTGGTCACTACTTCAGGGGGAGGGGAGATGAAGCAGATGGCAAGAGAAGAAGCAGGGCTTTCTTAAGTTAATAAGGAAACCTAAGTTCTCAAGGGAAACACATTTTGTTAGTAAAAGAGCATACTGAAGGAATAAATAGTTCTACCAGTTTCTACCAGTCATCACATTCCCTTTGGACTCTGAAGTGAGAAGGCCAAAGGTCCTGGGGGCACACACAGCACCACAGGAGGGTGAAATGCTGTGCAGAGCCAGCCAGCCAGGAGGGGGGAAAAAGGGAGAGAGGGCAGGGCCACTTGAAGTAGCTGGCCAGAGAACAAGATGAGGCGAAAGGGCCTTTCTCTCCAAAGCATGGACACATTTCAGAAACATTTGCTCGTATAAGGGGACAGATACGGAAAAGATGAACTAAGTCACCCAGCAGGGCAGAGTGAGGCCTCCATTTGAGAAAGTCGTTTTGGTGTATGAGTTTTCACACTGTGTCATAAAACAATAGCAATGAGATGGGTTACAGAGTCGTCTACAGAAGCTTCTTCTACTTTGTGTCAAAGTAGACCAGGTTTACAATCAAAGCAGTCACACATGCATGAGTCCTTACAACTCTGAATCAACGGTGTCTGTCTTGATGCTACGCAAAATGAAAAGCAGGTTGAATGAAGGGAAAGAAGAAATGATAGAAGCACAGGACTGCTGGAGCATGGGAACCCAAAGCGAAATGGTAGCTATGGGCATCATCAGAGGAAATAGGTGACAGGTTGTGGCCCATTTGTCTCCTCTGACTCAGTGCTATTTAAACAGAGAATTGGCTGCCAATCCTGGCCAGAGGAGTAGGGCAGCTGGCTCTACTGAAGGAATCACTGAGCCAACAATCATTTCCCTAACCCACTCTTTCTAAAATCTTGGGCACTTTCTTGGGGTGGGCTTGAATTTTGGATATTGCACCTCCATGAGTTTCTGTTTCCCTCTCTTCAGAACGGAACAGATGCCCTTTAAGTTATTTCAGCCCACACAAAATTACTTATATTGAAAATTAAGATACTTTTTATCAGATGTGACTACAGCCTATTTGTTAGGTGTATTAAATATACAGGCTCATTAATGACTACAGCCCTCAGAAGTAGTTAATTATTTTCAGTTATCCACCAAACAAGTGGATAAACTCAGGATGAGGTAATCCAAAGCCCAAACTCTTTCCATTGAAGTATGAAACCTGTATGTCCATAGAACTCAATCCAAATTCTAAGGCTTTCCCTTTTATTCTAGTATAAGCTTACTGTTGGAATTTTAATTTGACTTACTTCACATGAGATTTATTGAGCAACTTTTATATGCTGATTATGCTGGAACATGTAAAAAGCACAAGAGTGAATAAAAGTTCTTTATTTTCTTGGAGTTAGTTGAACAAGAAATACTAGTTTTGCCAGGTGCCAGTTGCTCACACCTGTAATCCTAGCTACTCAGGAGGCTGAGATCTGAGGATCACAGTTCAAAGCCAGCCTGGGCAGGAAAGTCCATGAGACTCTTATCTCCAATAAACCACTAGAAAACTAGAAGTGGCGCTGTGGCTCAAGGGGTGGAGTGCTTGCCTTGAGCTGAAGAGTGCAGGGACAGAGCCCAAGCCCGGAGTTCAAGCCTCACAACCAACCAAACAAAAAAAAAAATGCTAGTTTTTGAATATACCATATGCATGAATAAGTTGTAGTACTTTAGTTGTTTTCCAGAAAATTGACATATATCTCCTTAAGCTAAAAAAAAAAATCTGAAGGATAAGAGAGACAGGCATTCTGATAAGCCTGGGTTCAGATTCTGATTCTGACATGTAATGTGGCTTCAATGTAAAATGGAACTTCTATTTCCCTAGAAGAGTTGTTTTGAGAATCCATATGATGCGTGGAGTGTGCCTCTAACATAACGAAAGGCTAACATTAGTTTCATATTAATTAATATTAGTTTCATATTCAACAGCAATAGTGTTGTCAAGAGGACTAGATATTTACATTTGCCAGTCAGCACGTTTTCCAAATTTCATTCCTCAACAAATATCCATTGCCTACCTGCAGTTCTAGACACTTAGATTGGATGAATGCAACAAAGGAGTTTGCACGTTAGCAGGTTGGGTGGAGAACTCTGCACCCTCAAGGTGGATCCTGCTGTCATTCTCACTTGTCATACTCTGATCTAGAAACTTAATTGCCAGGGTCACCAGGATGGGAGTGGGCAGAGCAGTAAACCGGAATAGCATTGTCTAGGCACAACATTTTTTTTAAAGTAGAGAATAGAGCAGTGCACTTTCTTAATACTCAGAGTGACCATGCCCCTCACGGACTGTGTGTACTATCACCCAGAAATGCTCTCAGGAACTATGTTCCTCCAGGGTACTGGCTGTCCTTGCCCTTACGCAGGCAGGGCTATGAAACAATCCATGATCAATTCCAACAAAATCTAGTGCCTCCATCACCTACTGGGGCTGCCTCAGGGGAAGCCACCTGCTAGGCAAACTATTGAGGTTTTCCAGATGCCATCTTTAACACAAATTCATTCAAGTGCCAATCAGGATGTGACACCATTCTCTCCTAAAGGAGAAAGCATTTAACTCCCTCACCAGTATTCTTCATCAATGTGTGTTTAAGCTGCCTGGGTTGGTTAATCTAAGACTGACAAATGCCATCTGGAATCCAAGCCAGATGAATCTGAAGTCACCACATCCAGTGGAAAGGAAAAGGAAAAGGCATGTTTAGAAACTTGTTAGGAGTTTACCAAGCATATTCTGAGTCGGCTTGGAAACTTGGTACGCTGGCTGTCCTTGGTGCTTAACTTTACCTTAGTGTACCTTGCTTTATGTCACTGTGTCATCTCCAGGAATGCCTGACAGGGCAGCATGAGGCGCTGAGTAAGGGGCACGCTCAATTCTTAATCGTCCCAGGCTTTCCTCAAGCGGTTGGATAGAAGTGCAAGATCATGGAATTGCAGGCACGGAATCTGCAGAGGTAAGCGGCTCACACAAGCTTGCAGTGTGATTCGAAATTACCCTGTCAATCGTTAGTAAGCACATGCGAGACGGGTTAGAAGGGTGGAATTGGCACCAGCACCGTGGTTAGCTAGGCTTGCCGAGACCCGGGTGGCGCCCCCCTGCCCTGGGGTCTGGTAGGGTCCTCGGGTTACCTGAGGCCAGCACGAAGGCCGGGACGCTGTGGAAGCGCACTGGGCCGCAGCTGCGGCCATCCTCGCACGCCACGAAGGCGGTCACCAGCCCGCAGGGACAGTGGATGTTGACGCGGGCCTCGCGCGCTCCGGCGGGGGGCGCGGGCAGCAGCCCGAAGTCCAGAGCCAGGCGGCCCAGAGCCAGCACCGCGTGGCCGCACATGGAGCTGTAGCCCTCGTTGTGCAGGAATAAGACGCCCAGGTGCGCGTCGGGCAGCTCGCTGCGCACCAGGACCGCCCCGTACATGTCCCGGTGGCCCCGGGGCTCCAACATAAGCCTGCGCCTCACGAAGTCGAGGTGCTGCCGCATGTAGCGCCGCTTGGCCAGCAGCGTGGGCCCGACCACCTCCGGACACCCGGCCAGCACCACGCGCAGGGGCTCGCCGCCCGTGTGCATGTCCACCACGAACAGCGCGGGCGTCCCCGGGTCGTGTGGGGGCAGCCGGGGCACTGCCAGCACGCTCTCCATTCTCGGCGGACAGTGACTCTGTGATGGTGCTCGCTCCAAGGCCCGGATCAGCACCGAAACCCACTGGAGGAGGGTGAGAGCGTGGCAGCTCGGAGGCGGGACCTCCAAGCCGTGATGGGCGGGGCCGGGGACTCCAAGCCGTGATGACGAGAGGGGCGGGGCTTCCAAGCCGCAACGACGGAGGGGGCGGGACCTCCGAGCCTAGACAACTACCGGGGGCGGGGCCTCCAAGCTGTGAGGACGTGCGGGGGCGGGGCCTCAAGCCCAGACAACTAGCAGGGGCGGGGCCTCAAAGCCGTGAAGACGAGCGGGGGCGGGGCTTCCAAGCCGTGATGACGAGGAGGGCGGGGCTTCCAAGCCGCAACGACAGAGGGGGCGGGACTTCCAAGCCTAGACAACTAGCGGGGGCGGGGCCTTCAAGTTGTGAGGCCGAGAGGGGGCGGGGCCTCAAGCCGAGCCAACTATCAGGGGTGGGGCCTCCAAATCAGTAAGGACGTGCGGGGGCGGGGCCTCAAGCCGAGACAACTAGCAGGGGCGGGGCCTCAAAGCCATGAAGACAAGCGGGGAGGGGGGGCCTCCAAGCCGTAAGGACGAACGGGGTCGGGGCCTCAAGCCGAGACAACTATCAGGGGCGGGGCCTCCAATCCGAGACAACGAGCGGGGGCGGGGCCTCTGAGCGCAGACGTGTGGGAGCGGGGTCTCCCAGCCGAGACCAGGCAGTGGGGCGGAGCTTCAGAGTCTAGACCGAGCGGCGGGGGCGGGGCTATGATGCCCAGCTTAGGGAGCAAGGCGGAGCTTCAGAGCCTAAACCAGGAAGTGGAGGCGGAGCTTCAGAACCAAGACGAGCGGCAGGGGCGGGGCTTCAGAGCAGTCGTCCTGGTTACTGGGAGGCGGAGCCGCGAAGGCCGCTGTGGCCCGGATGTCCGGGCAGGACCGTCGGGTCCGTTGGTTCCTGAGCTTCTGGAGTGAAGCCTAGGAGCGCCCAATGGGTGAGTGGTCGTCGAGGGTGCCGGAAGCATCAAGGTTGATCCGGCCGTGGGTGCGGCGCTCGGCTTCCCGGCGGCCGGGGCTCCGGCCGTCCCGGGGCGGGCCGTGGACTGCAGCCGGGCTGCCGGGCGGCGGCGCGGGCTTGGCTCCGGGGAGGCCGAGCCGGTGTGGTGTGCCAGTGTCACCTGGGTCTGGAGGCTCGCGCGGAGGACGCCTGCGCGGAGCCGTGTTGTGCGGCTTGCGGTCCAGCTTCCGTGGGCCCTTCACGATGGGACGAGACCATTGCAGAAAAGAGGGAACGGAAGAGCAAGGAAAGCCGTGCTTCACTGAAGGAAATGAAAGCAGATGGGCCTTTGGAGCCAGGGTTTTCTTGGGTAGATTGGATAGCTGCAGTTACTGTAACCAAGTCACAGGCCTTGGGTTTTTGAAAAACAACTCAAATTTACATTCAGATGAATTAAGCATCTATTAGGTAGAAAGCCCTTGCAGAAGTTTCCAGCGCCTTAATTTCTGCCAAAAAAATCTGAAAGACTGCTTGCTTTCATATTTTTAGCACACTGAGATAAAATTGGTTTCAAAGATAAGTTCCGACGTCAAGAAGCCTGTGCCACTGAAAGAAAAGAAACCACCCCAACATAGTCAATGAAAATACTAAGCCTGAGGCGTTTTAGATTTTCTGTTTTCCTCTCAGCAGCATACACAGGGAAAAAGAAATCAACTCTTGGGAGTTGAAAGGAGAAAGGGCCCTGGGGACCAGACAGGCTGCAGATTTGTCAATTCGTGAAACATTTGAGAGATCGTTCATTATTCATAGTCATAAAATGCATACTTCTTCTAAATTCACATTCAGACCCCAGTGGTTTGAGGTCTGCTCTACTTTAGTCGGTAGGGTCTTAGCGGGGCAGAGACTGTCCATCAGTGCACGTTAAGAACCAGTGAATCAGTGAAGGACAGGAATCAAATATCACTGCTGAAGAACATTCCCAGTAATTTCTCCTTATGGATGAAGTCCAGGATGATCTTTAGGGTCTTGAGGCACTTCCCTCATCCCTCCTTTGTATAAAAAAAACTGTTGTAACCTTTAAGGTTAAGAAATTGATTCTAAAATAGTGGTTCCCAAACACGATCAGAGGCCCAGTGACAGCCCTGATTTAATTTCCACCTGTCCTCAACAGAAGTGACAAAATGCTAGGACAGTGCTTTTATAAAGGTGAATTGATTAAAGGCCTGACCTCTTCTGAAACTACATTTTAATTTCTCTGTTATTACTGAGTTCTGTTAAGAACAAAAGTGGCAATAGGTTGTTTGTGTGCTTAATGTTCTCACTGGGCACAATACACCTTTATTGGTGCTCTATTGAAGACACACTGGGTTGGACTATTAGTTCTGGGGATTTAACCTGCTCTGAGGAAGTTCATGGTAAGGCACACTAAATTATCATCAAGGTTTGAGTGTAACAATGCTTAGTGTCACCGCGTGAAAGAAGAAATTTAAAACTAATGCATCAACGTTTTTGAATAATACATAGGTCATCTAAAAACTGAAATTGTCGAGATACTTCTGCAAAGTGCTTCAGCTATTATCATATTTTTTTTAATAATCAAAAGATGTTACTTTACTGGCATTTGTTTTTAAAAAGCTGTCGATATCCAACCAGCATGCCTTGGACTTTATTGTGGGAAGACCCTATTATTTAAAAATGGCTCAACTGAAATCTATGGTGAATGTGGGGTAAGTTTCTTGTTTGTATGTTATTTCATTTGTTGTATTTATTTGCTTTTGAAATATTTTCACATATAGAATCCTTTTTCTTAAATATACGCAATTTATAAAACAGTATGGAGACATTAATAGAATCTTTGTATTGTTATATTGATAAATGTTACATCTTGATTCCACAGCTGAATATTTTAAAGTATTTTATAATTTTGTAGTAATTTTTCAAATTATTTAGCATAGTGCCTTATATAGAAGTTAATATTAATACTTTAGAACTCATTCATTCATTAATGCACTATTCATATTTATATCTTTATTCATTTTATTTATTTTTTTGTATTAGTATTGGGACTTGAACTCTGGGCTCTCACTTGGCTTTTTTGCTCAAGGCTGATGCTTTCCCCCTTGAACTATACCCACACATCCTTCTTATTGCTGGTTAATTGGAGATAAGAATCTCCAGGCTAGCTTCAATCCTTAGGTAGGCATGAGCCTGGCTGTATAATTTTTTTTATGTAATGTTACCAAGTAGTTTTTTTTATTAGATGTTCCTTAACCATTTTAACTAAATAAGTATAATATTTTAAAAATGTTCCTTCTAAGAATATTTTATGAGCATTTTATAAACAAAGTAGATTTTTCTTCTTTTGCAGTACTAGAGTCTGAACTCAGGCCATGTGCTTTCTAGGCAGGCACTCTGCTACTACACCAGGCTCCCAGCTCTTATTCACTTATTTTCTGAATAGGAACTTGTAATTTTTGCCCAGACCTAGCCACAAACTGTGATCTCCTTATCCGCAACTCCTGTGTAGCTGGGGTTATCAGTGTGCTCCATTGCATAGTCTAGTTTGTTTGTTGAGCTAGTTGTCTCACTTATAACATCCCCTTATCTCACCCCGACCAATACTTTGAGCCAAGATCCTGATCCCTCCCCTCACCCACTAGCTGGGATTACTAACGTGGACTCCCATACCAGGTCCTCCCCCCTCCCCACTTTTTTTTTTAATTCTAAAAGCTATACATACAAATTTAAATGTTTAAAATAGTATGTCTTACAGAATCACATTGGAGGAGAGTTAATACTATAGTCTCTCTATAAAATATTTTTTGTAGGTGTGCCCCAGAGGACAGAGGACAAATGCACAGAAGTACTGTCAGCCCTGCACAGGGTCTCCAGAGCTCTATGATTGGCTCTATCTTGGATTTATGGCTATGCTGCCTCTTATTTTACATTGGTTCTTCATTGAATGGTACTCAGGGAAAAAGAGGTGAGACATTTATGAACGTGTCTACATGGAGTGGTGTTGGACTAATTATCATTTATTATCCATTTTCATGGTGGCAGTAGAACCCAGGGCCTTCTATGTGTTAAGTATACAGTCTTCCACTGACAGAATGCTTTTATTTAGGTCATGAAGAATGTAGACACATTGTGCCTGGGGAGATCTGAAAATAATTTTAATGAAATAACTTTTAGGCAGGAAAAAACAGCATAAATAATGAGATGTATGTGTAACAACTGTGGTCTGAATTGGACAGAGTCTAGGCTGCAGATAAAAGGAATACAATATAAAGAGAGTCCGAAAGACCTTAGGGCTTGAGTGCTCTCCCTGCTCAAGGTTGGTACTCTGCCACTTTGAACCACAGTTCTCGGTCTCATTTTTAGACACTTAGTTGGAGATAAGAGTCTCAGAAACGTTTTTGCCTAGGCTGGCTTTGAACCGCAATTCTCAGAGATCAGCCTCTTGAATAGGTGGGATTATAGGCATGAGCCACCAGTATCTCTCTTAGATATGAAAGTTATAAGGATGCTACTGGGAATGGAGAGTCCAGTTCCAACTTTGTTTCTGTCATACTGCTTTTAGTTCCTCACACTTCTCAGAATTTTTCCTTCTATCAAGATAATTAAAAATGATTGGGTTGGGAAGGTGGTAGAGGACTTGCCTTGCATGCATGAGGCCCTGGGTTCGATTCCTCAGCATCACATAAGCAGGGGAAAAAAAAGCTGGAAGTGGCACTGTGGCTCAAGTGGTAGAGCACTAGCCTTGAACTGAAGAGCTAGGGGACAGCGCCCAGGCCAAGAGTTCAGGCCCCACGACCCGACCCAAAAATAAATAAATAAATAAATAAATATGATTTACAGATAGATAACTTTAAGACATTTTAATAAGACTTCGGCAGTACAATGAAGTTAAAAATTTCTGCTCTTCTGTTGCATTTTAAAATAATACTGGTTTTCTGAAATGAGTATTCCTTTTTAGAGAATAAGATTATACTTTTCTGATCTACTTAGAAAACTTTAGTTTTAGGGTTTTTTTTTTGGAAATATATACATGTTTTTTTTACTAGAGCCAGTTGAATACTGACTTCTTCCTGGTGGTGGTGCCCCTTCCCTGTGCTTCTCTAGCTCCAGTGCGCTTCTCCAGCACATCACTGCACTGTTTGAGTGTGGCATGGCCGCCATCATCACCTTACTTGTGAGTGATCCAGTTGGCGTTCTTCATATCCGTTCGTGTCGAGTATTGATGCTTTCTGATTGGTATACGATGCTCTACAACCCAAGTCCTGACTATATTACCACAGTGCACTGTACTCATGAGGCCGTCTACCCGCTGTAAGTATTCAGACTTAAGCTCATTTAAAAACTATACTCTGGGGGCTGGGAAGGTGGCTCAGTGGTAGAGCGCTTGCCTTGCATGCATGAGGCCCTGGGTTCGATTCCTCAGCACCACATAAAAAAAGAAAAAAAGCCAGAAGTGGTGCTGTGGCTTAAGTGGTAGAGCGCTAACCTTGAGCTGAAGAGCTGAGGACAGCGCCCAGGCCCAAGTTCAGGCCCCATGACCGGACCCCCCCCACCCCCCATTTAAACAGATTGAGCATTGTTAGATATCTTTTTAGGCAGTGAGGGAGATACATAGAAATGATTTTCTTCTCTCAAGACGTATATTCTAATAAGAGAAAATGAAAATATATCTTAGTATAACAAAAGGGAAAATATTTTTGTTGGTATGGAGTAAATATAAAAATGAAATAAGCTTTGTCTTGTTTCATAGACCTTCTTTAAAGAGAAAGTAAGAAGGAACCCCTTGTGCAACAGAAACCGAGTATCTGGCATGTAAGAAACAGTATGAGCTTTGGAGGCAAAACCAGCTTGGGTCTAATTCTGGATCTGCCCCCTGCTATATTAACAGAAGTGTGTTAGTAGGTCTAGTGATCTCAGTTTTCCCTTTGGCAAAATGGGAATACTGAAAAATGCTGGGCAGATTGAGTCCACACATCGGAGAGAGATCATATATATAGAAGGCACTCAGTAGTAGCAGGATTATTGCTAGAGTACTTGGGTTAACACTTTATTTCTCTCCTGTTTTTCCAAATACAATTTTCATTAGAATATTTTAGTTAAAAAAAAGAAAAGTCATAAGATTCTGTATAATACTTGTCTAAAACATTGTGTTCTAGCTGGGCGCTGGTGGTTCACACCTGTAATCCTAGCTACTCGGGAGGCTGAGATCTGAGGATAGTGGTTCAAAGTCAGCCCAGGCAGAAAAGTCCCTGAGACTCTTACCAACAATAAACCACTCCAAAAACCAAAGTGGAGCTGTGGCTCAAGAGGTAGAGCACTAGCCTTGAGCTGAAGAGCTGAGGGACAGTGCCTAGGCTCAGAGTTAAGCCCCACGACTGACAAAACAAACAAACAAAAACACATAGAAATTCTTCAAGATAAAATTTCTACAAAATTATACAAATTCATTTTTATACGTTTTCTTGGTAAATGTGTTTCCAGTCTCTCAGAACAGGAACCATTGCAACTTGTCAGCAATGTAACAGAATCTGGCCAACCCTTCTCCAATCAGAGTGTTCATTGATCAGACTTCATATAGGATCTCTAATTTTAAAATATAAGGGGTCTAAAAGTTCATAAATACATTTTGATGTTACAAATGCTTTATTTTATTCCACAGGTACACCATTGTGTTTATTTATTATGCATTCTGCTTGGTATTAATGATGCTGCTCCGGCCTCTCCTGGTAAAGAAGATTGCATGTGGCTTAGGGAAGTCCGATAGATTTAAAAGCATTTATGCTGCCCTCTATTTCTTCCCAATTTTAACTGTGCTGCAGGCTGTTGGCGGAGGCCTTCTATGTGAGTATATATTTTCTGCTTTATATTTATGCTATATATTGTTTATACAAGGCAATTTATAGTCCTTTGGAATATAATATTATGTATAATAAACATTTGTTTTCTTTGAATTCAATTTTGCAGCTTTTTCTTAAAAACCAGTCTTTAATCCTTGAAAAGAGGCCTTAGTACATATTTTTACTAAATGTTATAGTCAACATTAAAAAAAAAGAATGGAATAGGAATTCTCAAGATACTGGTTATATTTGAAACTCAAGCCAAATTGGACTAGTGTTAAAACAATTATTATTCTAAAGTAATTATATAAAGGGTTTTCAGTTCAACATGCCAATCTATAAATATGATGCAAATTGTTATCCCTCAAATTGGAAAAATTTTAAAGACTACATAGAAAACAAGAACAAAAATTTTCTTGCATATTGTAGTTAGAAATTGGTCTTGATATAAACTGTTTAGTATTAAGTCAGATCTTGAATTTCTTTTACATTCTTTTACATATAATAAAAAAAGTACCAATCTGTTCTTTGTCTTTTTTTGTTTTGTTTTAGCCAGTCCGTTCATTTCCTTCAGCAGTCATTTAGATTGACCTGTGCCTTAAATGAACAACAAAGTCATTATTACAGTTCTCACACACTAGTAGAACATACAGTAGAGAAGTTATAAATAGCTGAAGGAACAGTCCAGGATTTGAAAACATGACATTAAATGTTCCAAGATATTGGATATCATCTTTAGGAGGAACCAACCAGGGTGTTGAGAGTGAGCCTTCTGGCTAAAGGGTACCATGTAGATGCTGCAACTTTTTTTTTTTCCACTTGGATTGTTTTTCCCCCAGTCTTGGGACTTGAACTGGGCCTGGGCACTGTCCCTGAACTTCTTTTGCTCAAGGCTAGTGCTCTACCACTTGAGCCACAATGCCACTTTTGGCTTTTTTCTGAGTAGTTTGTCAGAGATAAGACTCTTATATACTTTTCTCCCCCGGCTAATTTCAAATCTTGGTCCTCAGGTCTCAGCCTGTGGAATAGCTCGGATTACAGGTGTGAGCCACCACCACCAGTGCCCATCTGGAGATGGATGTTAAACTTTTATCTATTTATTTTATCTTTAAATAGTTGTTTAAGGAGTTTCCATTCAACAAAGCAGTTTATGAATAAAGTGCATCTTAATCAGTGACATTCCTTTAATCACTTATAATGATTGAAGGAATTACAATGATTAAATCTGCCCAACATTTTTAGGTATTTCCATTTTGTCAAAGGAAAAACTGAGGTCACTAGATGCTACTAACATACTTCTGTTAATATAGCAGGGGGCAGATCCAGAATTAGACCCAAGCTGGTTTTGCCTCCAAAATGTAATTTGGTTCAAGGTAAGGGTAGATCTGAAAGTGAATCCAAAGGAAAATCAGAAGCTAATTAGGGATCTGATATCCTTCAGGGTCTAGCCTACAGACCAACTATTTATTTGGTGGCTGCCATTTTAAAATCTACAGTCCCTTCTATCTGTTGCCCACTCCCTGATGGATTTGACCCACTTTAGTTATTTGCCAGTATGGCTAGTGCCGGGGGGTATATACATTTGAGGTTACTGCAAATAGGACACTACTTGTAAAAAGATTTGGAAGGAAGAGTAATTAGATTTACATTTTAGAAAGACAATTTGATAGCTTAATGGAAAATAGAGAAAGGGAACCTGAGGGATCCTTTAAGAGAATATTCCAGTCATTCAGACTTGCCTTATCTAAAAACAGAGAAACACTGGGAATTCAAGAGTGATTTCAAAGGTAGGGCTATATAAAGTAGGAAACTAAGACTAGAGTTGAAGAATGTGACACTGTAACTTTATGATTTAGCAATGAGGACATGGATAAACAGCAAATAGTAGAGGAAGCAAGGGGGTTGGGAGAAGTGAATTCAGTTCCCAGTATTCATGGAATGGCCAAAAGGTCACAGGAAGGAATTTATGCCAGTTTGGAGCTTGGATTGCTGTCTAGGCTGGAAAGAGAATTGGCAGCCCTCAAATTCCTCAGCCCTGGATTGATAATATAGAAGCTCTTAGTTATGAAATGGAGGAAAGGAAAAGGTTGTGAAAGGCAGGAAGAGGTTTTGGAAGCATAATTGAGAGACTGCCAGACAGCAATGATTCCTAAATTGTAGTTGCCCCTACTGAAGATTGCCCTTTCCTATAATATGGAGAGTTAAGAACTTAGTATTCATTTGCGCCCTTTCCTATAATATGGAGAGTTAAGAACTTAGTATTCATTTGCGCCCTTTCCTATAATATGGAGAGTTAAGATCTTAGTATTCATTTGTGCCAAGTATAAATTTAGTCTGCTGAGATTACTCACAGGGGGCTTGTAACAACTCATTCTTTTATGTTGCTGAAATTAGTTTGGGGTTGTAGGATATAACTAGTCTGAGCAATTTAGAACAACCTGTGGTTTATAGTAACTGACAATATTGGGGGGATGAGGGGCTTGAGAGAGAGTCACTGAGAGTGGTTAGGAAGTTGTTAGTGGAAACTTTTGTTTACTTTGAAGTGTTATAAGTGTGATCTCCTACTAACCCACTAGAGGAATTATGTGGCAGATTTTCAGACCCACCCCACACCAAAGGGCTGGAGTACTCTTATACATAACCTTTCTCAACCAAAGCTCCTCTTTGGGACCATAAAACACATAAAATTATTTTTATTTTCTCAATACTCCCAGGTTTGATGTATATCTAGTACCACTCTAGCTGCACGGAAGAGGCATTAATTCTTTTCATTCAGTGAAAGCCTTTACAATTTTAAGAAGTTGAGAAAAAGAAATCATAAGACATTTATTGTCACATAAAAGTTGTGACATTCAAATTTTACTGTTTGAAAATTTTTATTGCAACAGGACATGCCCATTGCTCTTTACCTTTACTATGGTCACCTTCACACTACTGTTATATACGTAACTGGATAACTAAGACAGACTACATGGCCTGCAAGGTCAATAGCATTTACTCTCTGACCTTTCCCAGAAAATTTTGGGTGACCTGATGTCTTAAGATATAGGACTCAAGTCTCACAGAACTGGTTGAGAAGGGAGTTTCCTGACCATGGGGAAAATTACACTCTTTGAATTTGTTTGATGCTTTATTTACAAAATATGATTAATTTCTAATGTAATATGAATACTTTTCTTACAGATTATGCCTTCCCATACATTATATTAGTGTTATCTTTGGTTACTCTGGCTGTATACATGTCAGCTTCTGAAATAGAGGTAGGCAATTTTTCTTCTTTGTTAAAATTTTTTTGACATATTGACTATAAGTGCATATGCTATGATAAAGTAAAATTGGTAGTTTTAGTAATCCTTGACTAATGGATATAATCCTAGTTTCTAACTCCTTAGTAAATTTATGGAAAATTCTCTCTACTACATTATTTCCTTCAGAAATTAAATAGTGAAGTAATCAGACGGTTAACATAGCATGAGGAAGAAAAATCATCTCATGTAATTTACCCACAGAGCAAGCAGAATTTTTAAACTTTATCCTGATAATTGCAGTACATAATCATTAGTAATTAGTAATTAAAGTATAGATGACATAGAATGTATGTCATCTATTTTTTATTGTCTTGATTATGGATGAGTTGTATTGTCTTGATTATGGATAGGTTTCTTTTACCCCTTAATATGTATAATATTTTTATATTTAGAGATCATGTTAGTAGTAGCCACATTCGTTCTGATTCTGATCTTTCCTGAAGAGCAGTGCCTCTTTTAGTATCTCAGCAGAAGGTCACTGTTAAAAAGAATCCTATTTTGTTGTTTTCATTACTTAAAGAATACTTCATTAATTTCTGTAATATGGCCCATGTAGATAAGACCATATGTATTTAATAAAGTGTATTACCTCTGTACAACTGGGAAAAAATAATTTTTAACATTTCTAGGTCATGGCTATTAGTTTCTGTGTAATGCCAACTCAACCCAGTGAGCTTTTCCAGGTTCTTCAGTTGTCTAAACAAAATTACAAGCAGCATGCTCCATTAAAAAATTTCTAGAAAAATCTCTCTATATATATACTTATATACAGATGTATATTGTATATATATGTATGTATATATATTCAGCGTATTTTGACCAAAAGTTACATTTTGACTTATTTAAAGGTTAGTAGAATAAAATAGAATTTCATGTCATCACAATTTGTATTTTTAAGTATTTTTAAGGAACTAAGCTATTATCAATCAAAAAGAAGAGTAATAAATGAGTAGTCACATTCATTAAGCTTTTAATACAAAAGTGTATTTTTGCCTATTTGTTCATGTACAGTCATCTGAAATTTTCTTTCTAAATAATGTGGCCGGGGCTGGAGGTTTAGCCCAGCGGAAGGGCGCGTGCCCGGCGCGCGCAAGGCCCTGGGTTCGGTCCTCAGCCCTGGGGGGGGGAAAAAAGCTAAATAATGTGGCCCTCTGTTGATGCTATTGATGTCACTTTTTCTAATATAGGTGAGAAAGCACAGGGGCTACCTAGATGTCCTAGTGACTTTTAGGAAGAATATCAGTGGAAGCACTAGACAGAATATGTTGATGGAGGTTACTCAGTTCTCATTTAAAGCTATCCTCTTTTCTCCTTATAGTCAGCATTTCAGTATGATTAATTAAGACAGAAATTAGCTCTATACATTTATCAATTGTAGGGAAAGATTTGAAAGGTGAAATGTTTGGGTGATTGAATCAAATGAGGCTTTTGAATTTGTTATATATTTGTTATATAATTATAAATTAGGCATGCACTTATAAAATTAGCTTGAAATCTACTGGGTTCTCTGCCTCTGCAAATCGCTCCTCCGTAAAATATACATATAGTTCATTAATTCTAGACACACAAGTCAGAAATAGGTACCTGCATCCGGGAAAGCAGCATTAGGTGAGTTGATGGGTCACATATAATGATAAGAGAAAGTAGATGACTGTCTACTACAGATTACATGTTATATGTTAGCACACTTAGATGATACTTAAATTAATTTGATCCTTCTAGTTTCTGCATATTATAGGGTATTGTTAAGAGTAAAAGAGGATAAGGATATTTACATGTCATTTTTGCTCCCTTCTAATTATTCAGGCAGAATACTCTGAGAATGCTAAAGGGTGAGGAAGCTTAGTTTATGTAACTCTTATGTCATAGCTACATGGGGCGGGGCAGGAAGAAAGAATGTAATAAAGAATTCCTCTTGTAGTTAACATCTTTCAAAAGAATCCTTGCTGTTTCCAAGAGCAAACAGCAAGCCTGGGTGATTCTTACATCCTTATAACCTCATATTCTGTGATTCTAAGGCTATGACTTTGTGTGAGAACAGTTATCTTGCTTGTTCAGTTAATAATATGTATTTCTCTTTTCTTTCTTTTATAAAATGATATAGAACTGCTATGATCTTCTGGTTAGAAAGAAAAGACTTATTGTTCTCTTCAGCCACTGGTTACTTCATGCCTATGGGATAATCTCCATTTCCAGAGTGGATAAACTTGAGCAAGACTTACCCCTTTTGGCTTTGGTACCTACACCAGCTCTTTTTTACTTGTTCACTGCAAAATTTACTGAACCTTCACGGATACTCTCTGAAGGAGCCAATGGACACTGATGTATGGAACATGCCAGAAAACCTAAGAAGTATTCTTAATAAGTCAAGTTTTTTTTTATTATGTTACCACTGTTCTGTCATATGTGAGAACAGTTTTATCAGCAAACCTTAATGCTTGTGAATTTTTTTACTTTTTTGTTTTTTGGCTTAAAAAGCCTTACGGTTGAACTTGGAAATATAAAATACCATGATCCTCTGTTATACAGCATACTGTTATCTATTACACTAAAAGCCTAAAAGTTCTTTTTTGGAGTGCCACCATGTTTATGGAATCTAGCATGGATTATTCTCATTTTTTTTAAAGAAAAACTTTAGGTGTGGGGACAGAACTCAAGTGGTAATGGCTCTGGGTTTAATTCCTAGAACTTCCAGCAAAACAGAACAAAAAATCCTGCAGTCTCACCTCCTGGGGAGGCAGAGGCAGATCCCAGGTTTGAGGCCAGCGCAGACAAAGGTAGTGGTGAGAGCCTGTGAAACTAAGTAAAAATGAAGGAGCTCAAGTGATAAACTGCTTACCTACCATATGCAAGGCCCTGGTTCAATGCCCCGCACTACAGGGAAAATTAAAAAAAAAACTCCTTTTAACAAAATTACATTCTGAAGTCCTAAGCAGTAACGTAATTGTGCATGCGTATTCTGTTTTGATATGCCACCTGTACTGAGGTACAGTGTCAAAGATAATTGTTTAGTCTATAAGCAAACGTGGAAATAAAGTATGTTGTTTTTATTTATTTTTGCCAATACAGTATTTTGATAATATAGAACATAATTTATACACCATTTTTTTGTTTATAAACTATGTAGTAGACAGGTTCATATTATGGTTCCTGTAAAGAAAACAATGATAAAAAGTTTTAAGTACAAAAACCTCAAATGTTCGGATATACTAATTATGGAAGTAACTTCTCAAAATGTCAAATAAAAGTATAGTGTTTCTTCTGAAATGAATAAATATATGTACTCACATAAACCCTTTTTCCTTTGTCTCATTTTTTGAAAAAATCTATATGCCATACTTTATTGAGACACATTTTTTCACATTGTTATATTTTGGAATGAAGATGTGTCTAATGATTCACAGAGTGCTGCTAGAGTGAATGAAATACAGAATAGATGTTTTCCTTTAGTTGGGTTTTTTTTTTGGATCCGGTCGTGGGGCCTGAACTCTGGGCCTGGGTGCTGTCCCTCAGCTCTTCAGCTCAAGGCTAGCGCTCTACCACTTGAGCACAGCACCACTTCTGGCTTTTCTTTTCTTTTTTTTGCTTATGTGGTGCTGAGGAATTGAACCCAGGGCCTCATGCATGGTAGGCAAGCACTCTACCACTGAGCCACCTTCCCAGCCCCCTTATAGTTGGTTTTTGATGATGTTTATGCTTTCAGGTTTCAAGA
The DNA here is from genome assembly GCF_024711535.1 of Dipodomys merriami. Lineage (NCBI taxonomy): Eukaryota > Metazoa > Chordata > Mammalia > Rodentia > Heteromyidae > Dipodomys > Dipodomys merriami. The sequence goes on along the minus strand of NW_027202270.1, from coordinate 139,522,512 downwards.
GACTCAGGGACAGTCATGAAAACGAAATAGCACTTAACCTTATAATCTGGCTACAGATTATATTATTATCTATTTGTATTGTTTAGACAGTTACTCTCTGGCTCTGCTACTTGTTGGGTAAATTACTTCATAGACCTTGAAGATTTCTATGACAGTTGCAAAATGTGGAAGTAGATGTGCTCACCTTTACATTAGTTTTGTCTGTGCTTTTTGAAGTTACAGCAATTGTATCCTTGATTTTGTTAGTTATTCTTTGTTAATGCATTTTCCTACTACATTTAGAAGGTGGACTTCTGGCACTTTTGATACGTCTAGTTTTCTTCTTTTCTGTAGGAATAAAAAATATATATTCTTGTTTGTTCAGGAATGGATCTACCACTTTATCCATGCCTCTAACAAATAGGAAAATCAATTATGAAATTCATGTGAAAGCACAAAAGACACTAAGTAGCCAAAGAAATCTTAAGCAAAAAGTAGCAATGCTGGAGGTACCACAATACCAGACTTCAAATTCTTTTACAGAGCCACAGTAACCAAAATAGCTTGGTACTGGCAACAAAAGCAGAAGCTAAGACCCATGGAACAGAAGACACAGAAGTAAGGCTACACAGTTATAGCCATCTTTTGAGGGGTGGGGGCGGGGAGGGGAAGATAGCCTTTTCAACAGATGGTATTGGTAAAACTTGATAGCCACATGCAGATGATTGATATTAGGTCTCTCTGCAAAGTGGATCAAGGATTTTAATGTAGAACCTGAAAGTTGGTTGTTTTGACTTAAGCCTTTGTAGCACCTTAGACTTTTCACTGCAAATGGTAATTTTGTTAATCAGCCCGAAATAATTTAAAAGTCAAATTTTTTTCTGTTGATAAATCTAACAAGTACATTGTTATATACTATCTAAAACCATTGGTTTGTAATGCTGCACACTGAGCTATTTGCAAGGTTTAAATGAAACACAAAACATGCTTGGGCCGATCCCCTGACATTCATGTTGAATTGATTTAAAATATAGTCTGAGCCTAGGAATTTTATTCAAACCTCCCTGTGGCTCTCATATTTAAGAGTCTGTGGCCTAGATTCTTCATTTAGTTTTTCCAAGAGATAATTGCTGTTAAAAAATGATTTTTCCTTGCTGAAATTATACAAGTATAAGTAGTTTTCCAGAATTAAATGCACAAAATATAGCCAGGCACCAGTGGTTCATGACTGTAATCCTAGCTACTCAGGAAGATGAGATCTCACGATCTTGGTTTGAAGCCAACCAGGGCAGGAAAGTCAATTAACCAGCAAAGAAACAGAAAAGTGGAGCAGTGGTTCAAATGGTATAGTACTAGTCATGAGGGGCAAAGCTAAGGGACAGAGCCCCGGCTCTGAGTTCAAGCCCCAGTATTGGCACAAAAAAAAAAAAAAAAAGCTCCAAATGTTTTTAGGTATATCAAGTAGTTTTCAATCAAACAAAAACATAACACTGCAAATTGAATTTTTAAGGCTTTAAAAATATTACAGGGTTGGGCTTAGTGGTTAATCCTTGTATAAGATAGAACTGGAGGATTACAGTTCAAACAAGTACAAACAGAATAAATAAATTCAGGTAGAAGGAAGAATTGGCAAATAATTCTATAGTATTCAACCCATAAATGAGTGCCAATGTCTATTTGAGTGTGACATATTAGAGATAATTTTTTTCTTTTGATGTCACCAACTACAGTAAGATAACAACACTATCTTATCAAAGATATGAAAGTATTGCTTACTACGGTCCTCTGGTAATTCCTCCTCCATGAGGGAACGTAGCTTTTTAATATTCCCTTCGAGCCACCTACTCATGTTTTCGATGCTTTCATCCCTCTCCTTCAGTTTCTTTATTAGAGTTGCTAGGTCTTGCAAGATCTCTTCACCATTACGCCCCGAGTCCTTAAAGAAAAGACATTTGGAAAAAATTATATTAGTGAAGTAAGCCAGGCCCAAAGAAACATAGGTCCCATGGTTTCCCTTATTTGTGGTAAATAGTATATGTCTGGGACAAGCAGAAAAGGTCAAAAGCTATGTACATATGACCATATAGGTGGTTTTTTCTTTCTTGCTATTGTTTTTAACATATTTAAAATGTACTATGTGATTTTTTTGTTGTTTCTTTTGTATGTTCTTCCCCCACGGTACAACCCCTGTTGTCACTGTTTTTGATTCTGGTGTCCTGCATCTTGTATATACCTTTTTCTAATTTGGGGAGGGGAAGGGAAATAGCAAAACACCGAAATAAGGATACAGGTTGACCCATTGTAACAATGAGATGTACAAGACACTATGTTGAAAACAAACTTTACAACTTGGGTGGGGGGAGGGAGGAGTTGGGGAGGTGGGGAGGGAAGGGATGGATGCTAAGGGGAAAACAAAAGAGGAGGTAACGATGCTCCATAGGAAATGTATTCATTATCTTACTCATATAACTGTAACCCCTCTGTACAGTATTTTTACAAATAAAAATCATTTAAAAAAAGCCATTTGAGGTGGGGGTGTAAGTGTATCAGTCGCAACAAAATATGCATTCTGAAAACAAAAGTAATGTGAAATAAGTATGTGTATACAGCCAGTTTGCAAAGTTCTGTAAAAGTACCCAGAAAAAAATGGATTATTAAAGGTCAAGATTGGTAGAATTCCCACTGACACTGCCTTTTTCATGTGTATCTATGTGTGTGTGTGCTAGAAAACAGGGCCTTGGCACTGTCCCTGAGCCTCTTTGTGCTCAAGGCTAGCACTCTACCACTTGAGCCACAGGCTCACTTCTAGTTTTGAGTGGTTAATTGGAGATAAGAGTCTCATGGGGACTTTTCTGCCTGGGCTGACTTCAAACTCTGATCCTCAGATCTCAGCCTCCTGAGTAGCTAGGATTTCAGGCGTGAGCCACTAGTGCCCAGTTTTTATTTATTTATCATTTATTTATTTAGCCCAATGCTAGCACTCTACCACTGGAACCACAGTTCCAGTTCCAGTTCCAGCTAATTGGAGTCTCATGGATTCTCATGCTTGGGTTGGCCTTGAACCAACATCTTCAGTTCTCAGTCACCTAAGGATTATAGGTATGAGCCACCAGCACCCAGCTCTGACTTTGACTTTTTAACTGTATACAGTTGGGGGTGAGGTGGTAGAAAAAGCCAGATCACCCTCAAAACAGAACAGAACTGCAAAGTAGCTAAAGTTTAAGATAAGCAACCTTGGAACCAAATGAGATCTGCCTTTTACGTTCTTAAGCTTATTGATTGGGTCTTGGAAAAGTTACTTAGACTCAGCTGCCACAGCTTCTTTTTCAGAAGGAATTCTGAAGATGTCTTAAGGGCTACAAAAGGATTGTATGAACACTAGTACTTAAAACTTAGTACATAGGCAGAGCCTGGATTGAAATCCTAGGCTACCTAACTGTAATGAAGACCCTGGTACTGGCTGGTGAAACATGATGATAGCCTGCATTTAGGACTGACTACTTTGTCCAAAAACAATAATGTGTTTAAGCTTGCAAGGAGAGAGAGAAAAAAGATGAGAGGGGGATGGGAGACTGGCAGGTGAACCCCCCCCCCACACACATGCACACACATACACAAAGGCAGAGAAACTCCCAAATTAGAAGTATAAGACAGTTTCCTAAAAAATTAAGATTTCATTGGCACAATGAAAATTTTGAACTATGATAGTCATAAAGGTACTGTCAACCTCCTGCAGTCCTGGATTCTTTTTCAGTTTTGGTCGGTCTTGGGGTTTGAAATGTGGGCCTGGCCACTGTCCCTCAACTCAAGGTGAGCATTCTACCACTTGAGCCACAGCACCACTTCTGGTTTTCTGGTGCTTTATTGGAGATAAAAGTCTCACGGACTTTTCCTGCCCAGACTGCCTTTGAGCCATGATCCTCAGGCCTCAGCCTCCTGAGTAGGTAGGATTTCAGGCGTGAGCCACCGGTGCCTGGCTAGTACTGGATTCTTGTCCAAATATGTACACCCCACCCCTACACACTCACCTTAACTGTGGCCTGAAATTCTGCCCACAAATCTGTGTATCTTGCTAAAGGATTTTAAAAAATAATAGTTAGTGAAACAATTTGAACATTTTTGTAAAACTAGCTTTAGTTTTCTTATAGAAATACTTATCAGTACTTATACAATTTAATAGGCTTCTCTTCATACATATGTGTATATATACGATATATATTAAAGAACATATATATGACATATATATATATATATATATATATATATATATATATATATATATATATATATATTCACCTCCTCATTGTCCTAGCATGATCTTTTTTGCACTGGTTGGTTTTTTTGTTTTTGTTTTTGTTGGTCATGGGGCTTAAACTCTGGGACTGGGCACTGTCCCTTAGCTCTTCATCTCAAGGCTAGTGCTCTACCACTTGAGCCACAGCACCACTTTGTAAATAAGAGTCTCACAGACTTTCCTGCCTGGCCTGGCTTTGAACCAAGATCCTCAGATCTTAGCCTCTTGAGTAGCTAGGATTACAGGCGTGAGCCACCAGCGCCAGGCTTGCACTGATTGCTTTTGAGATAGGGTCTTATTTTTTGCTCAGGTGTGACTGGACTGTGATTCTCCAGTTTTCTGCTTCCTGTCATAGTTGGGACACGAGGGCATTACCCAAACCAGCTATTTGCTGAGAAAAGTTCTTGTGTGAATTTTTTGCCCAGGCTGATCTTAAGCTTCAGTCCTGATCTTGGCATGACCCACCATGTCTGGCTAAAATCTTAAACATTTTGCTGAGTCAAAAAGCCAAAAGGCACACTTTTTTTTTTCCTTTCACTTAATTTCTAGTGTTGAAAGCAGAAAAGTGGATTCTAGAAAGTGGAGGAGAATTGAGAGATCAACCCTAAGGAGACATAAGGGAACATTTGGAATGATAAAAATGTGTTATGTCTTGCCATGGTGGTAGTAGTTGAACAGTTGATAACATTCATTGACCTTCAAACCAGGGCATTTTACTCTATGCAAATTGATAAAGCCGATCTAATGGGTCCATAAGACATTATTCACCTTGCTGAGCTAACAGCTGCCAAGACAGGTCATTGGAACTTTGCTCAAGGAATTCTCTTCCTTTCTTGTAGTTATCGGCTTCATTCCGCAAGTAGGCCGTATGCTGTAAAAGAGAGGTTTGGTGTTGCTTTTAGGAGTCTGGTTACTGTGTGTTTTAAATAGGCATGTAGTCATTTAATGAACCTAGAGCCTAGACTTACTTTCCTGGTGCTACCAAGTGCTCTACATGAAGGGGGCAAATGGCCAATATCCTTATCAAGCTTCTATGGAAGGAGAAAGACAGAGGATATTCTGAATGTAAACTGATACCGTAAGAATTTGAAGAGGTGTGCTGTCTGAAAGCATGAAGTCCCAAACAAAAATATTGCCGGGCACCGGTGGCTCACGCCTGTAATCCTAGCTACTCAGGAGGCTGACATCTGAGGATCACAGATCAAAGCCAACCCAGGCAGGAAAGTCCATGAGACTCGTATCTCCAAGAAACCACTAGAAAACCGGGAGTGGTGCTGTGGTTCAAATGATAGAGCACTTGCCTTGAGCTGAAGAGCTGAGGTATAGCGCCCAAGCCCAGGGTTCAAGCCCCATGACTGACCAAAAAAAAAAAAATTCCTGCACCAAAATGTACAAATGGAAATTTGAATTATTTTAATAAATAATAATTATTAGAAGAGAGTCTATTGGAATACTTTCACAAGCGGATAAAATTCCTTCTAAGTTTGTTCCAAGGGCTAGAAAAAGAAGATGTCTTTCACATGTGAAGTTCTGAGACTTAGGCTGTTTGGAGCACCATTGCTCTTTCAAAGAACATTAGGACTTATTAAGCCATGTATGTATGCATGTATGTATGTATATATGAATGTTTGTGTATATATATTTTTGTGCCAGTACTGGGACTTGAACTCAGGGCTTCACACTCTTCCTTAGCTTTTTTTGCTCAAGGCTAGCACTCTTCCACTGAAGCCATGCCTCCAATTTAGCTTTATGCTGATTAATTGGAAATAAGAGTCTTATAGACTTTCCTACTTGCTCTGGCTTTGAATTGCTATCCTTAGATCTCAAACTCCTGAGTAGCTAGAATTATATGCACGTGCCATCTGTGCTTTGCCTATTTTGCTATTTTAATACTATCAACCTCCCCCCCCCCAAGAGATTGGTAGGATAGCTATTGACATGTTACAGGAGGGAAAAAAATCACCCATATAAGTGAAGAGAATTAGCCAGTGACTATGCCAATTCTTTTTAGACTTATTGCTGCAGTGCTCACTGTTTTATCTAACATCAAAACATTTTAAAATCATATAAAGTCTTAGTTTCTTCCTCTGTAAAAAGAATGTAACATTCCCTAGTTAGAGTATTGTGAATATCCAACAGACTGAATACATGCTAACTAAGCTTTGTTACTCTTGGGAGTACACTGATACAGATTCTGACCTTCAGATCATTTTACTTAACTGAAAAGTTATTTTATTAAAAAAAAAGTTCATTCACTTTAAACTTTCAGTTTACAAAGAAGTTACATTTTTTCCTATAAGGAATCACTACTATTTCAAGAAGACAAAAATGGGAGACATTAAGTATCTGCCCAAAGTGAGTGTTAGCAGCAGGTGGCAGAATCTAATTCAGGCCTTTCAAGCTGGGATATATTATACAAACTTTTGTTATTACTGTTTTTTTTTGTCACACAACATGAAATGTACAAATTATGCATTTTAAAGACATATAATACAGATTATATATTCTTTTTTATTGTGAAAATACCATACAGAGGGGCTATAATTACATGGGCAAGGTAATGAGTACCTTTTTCTTTTTCTTTTTTTCTTTTTTTGGGTCCGGTCGTGGGGCCTGAACTCTGGGCCTGTCCCTCAACTCTTCAGCTCAAGGCTAGCACTCTACTGCTTGAGCCACAGTGCCACTTCCGGCTTTTTTCTTTTTGCTTATGTGGTGCTGAGGAATCGAACCCAGGGCTTCGTGCATGCAAGGCAAGCGCTCTACCACTGAGCCACCTTCCCAGCCCCCATGAGTACATTTCTTATCAAGCCTTGTTGACTCCTCCTTTGGGATGGGAGACATATTATATATTCTTTGCAATGTATATGTACACTAGCTCTGAGCATTAAAATCAGTTGCATATCTAATTATTGAACATAAATTATTAAAATGATGGATCTTATATAATATGCAAACCTTAATCTTTTGAGATCTAAACCCAAAAACTTAAAATCTGTATGTTGAGACTAATTTTAGGGGCTTGGTGAACCAATTTTTTTTTTTTTGCTGTAAAATGATCAGTATGATACAGACAGCTTTAATTTTTTTTTAAATAGGTAGAAAATTTAGAACAGGTACTTCTTCAAGGAGATGTTCAAGTGACCAGCAATATATAAATAGTCATCAATTATTAGGGAAAGGCAAATTAGTGGGGTACCACTGTGTGCACACCAGAATGGCTGAATTGAAGAGGCATGTTGGTGAGAAGATGGAGTTCCCAGTGACCTTATGTACTGAGGAGAGGAAGGGCAATTGGTGCCACACCTTCAGAAGACTGCAAATATGTTAAGATGAACCCTGTAACCTAGCAATTCCACTTGAGATAACTAATAGAAATGTGTTTGTGTGTTTATGTATGGTCATCAAAATTTTATACTAAGCATGGCGATACTGCCAAAAGTTAGAAACTCTCCAAATATCTAAGGACAGGAGAGGTGGGTTTAAATAAAGTGAAGTAGAGTCATACAGTGAAATACTTACAGAACTAAGAATAATGGACTGACTACACTCAAGAATAAGCTCATCAACACAAGATTGCACAAAGGATTATGCACTGTATTCTATTGTTTGTATGCCTACATTGTTCCAAACCAGGCAAAGTTAGTCAATACAGCAGCACTGTGCCACTTGACAGAAAAGTATGAGAGACTCCAGCTCCAAAAACAGTAACCAGCTAAAAGCAAAGCTGGAGATGTGGCTCAAGTGGTAGAGCACCAGCTGAGCAAGTAAATTAAGCAAGCAAGCTCAGTGAGTGGGAAGCTTGAATTCAAGTCCCAGTACTGAAAAAAAAGTTTACCTGAAGAGATATTTTTTTCTCTTCTAGTGTTGCTGATCTAAGCAACCAATCAAAACCATTATAGAAAATGAGATTTTGATAAACTTACTTTTTTAATTTTTTCATTTTCGGTAGTCAAAAGGTTTACTTTATCATCATTTGTCTGGATTTCAATTTCTAACTTCTTTAGACATTCATAATGACTTTTGATTTTCCTGCTTTCTTCTTCTCGTATGGCTTTTAACTCTGTTTTCACTTTCTCCTACTCAAACATAAAAAGCACAATTATCTCACAGATCATAGGCAGAGCAGGAGTCTTCATTAAGTCCTGAGCCACACAGCTTACTCCATGTCTCCCTCTCTTACAAAAACTCACAAACCTTAAAGCTGACTTATTCAAATGATTCATGGACTTCCCAAAAGTTAAGTAAAATAGATATTGAGATACTCACTATATGGAATATACTTGAATATAATGACAACTGGTTGGCAAAACTTGGGGATGAGAAGGGATTTACTGAGACTTTTAAGGAGGATTAAAGATTTCTTGAAGGAAAAAAAATCATTTTATGGAGTTTAAGAACTTCTCTAGGGGCTGGGAAGGTGGCTCAGTGGTAGAGCACTTGCTTTGCATGCATGAAGTCCTGGGTTCGATTCCTCAGCACCACATAAGCAAAAAGAAAAAAGCCAGAAGTAGCACTGTGGCTCAAGTGGTAGAGTGCTAGCCTTGAGCTGAAGAGCTGAAGGCCCAGAGTTCAGGCCCCAGGACCGGACCCAAAACAAACAAAAAAACCAAAACCAAAAACAAAACTTTTCTATTTTTTTCTCTGTTGAATTCTCCATTCAATTCTTGGTTATAACACTTTTAAACCACACCTCCTGATTCATTGTATAATTACCATCTTTTAAATTCATCAATGGATTAAACCATTGACTAGGTTAGAACCTTCATGGTCAAATGTTCTTTGGAACTGTCCTCACAGACATATCCAGAGCCGTGCTTTACTAATCTCCCAGGCATCTCTCTTTCCAATCAAGTTAACAAGATTAACTGAGAGAGAGAGAGAGAGAGAGAGAGAGAGAGAGAGAGAGAGAGAGAGACAGAGACAGAGACAGAGACACAGAGAGACAGAGAGACAGAGAAAGAGAGAGACAGAGACAGAGACAGAGAGACAGAGAGAGACAGAGACAGAAAGAGACAGAGACAGAGACTGTTACTTCCAAAGACTCTGGAACCAACATTGTATGATCCTCAGCATTTTGTTAAGAACAGAGGAATATACATATATGTACATATATGAATATATGCATATCTATATGACTATATAGTTATTTTTAAGGGTCAGGGGATGTCACACATCTGTAATCTCAGCTTCATGGGAGACAGATATGGGAGAATCTAGGTTCAAAACCAGCCCAAGGAAAAGCTAGTGAGATTTTATGATGGTGCACAACAACAATCCAAATAGGTGGGAGGTGGATATAGAAAGATCCATGTCTGACACTATCCCTGGATAAAAGTATATTATACAATCTGAAAAATTATCCCCACAAGGGCTAGAGATATAATTCGAGTGGCAGAGTGCTTGCAAGCCAAGGAAGGCCCTGAGTTCAAAACCACAGCACTGTGACACACACAAAAAAAGTAAAACAAAAAAGCTGAAGTTGTTGGTATCAGGTATTTCAAATAGTATATATTTCCATTCATAGCTTGTCACTATTGATTAGATATTTTATTTTTATTTTGTCAGTCGTGGGGCTTGAACTCTGGGCCTGGGCACTGTTCCTCAGCTCTTCAGCTCAAGGTTAGCACTCTACCATGTGAGCCACAGTCACTTCCAGTTTTCTGGTGGTTTATTGGAGATAAGAGTCTCACAAACTTTCTGCCTGGGCTGGCTTTGAACCGCAATCCTCAGATCTCAGCCTCCTGAGTAGCTAGGATTACAGGCATCTGCCACCGGCGCCTGGCCGATTATATATTTGAAAAGATTATAAATACTGCTTTAACTGCTCCTATTGCAGCTACCCCTATCACAATCTCTGTCCACTCATCCTGAAGTGAAGGTATAGCTCTGGCCTTGAGTGGAAAAGCTAAGGGAGAGCTTGAGATGCTGACTTCAAGCCCCAGTATCAGCACAAGAAAGAAAAGAAGGAAGAGAGAAAGAAGGCAGGAAAAAGGAAGGAAGGAAGGAAGGAAGGAAGGAAGGAAGGAAGGAAGGAAGGAAGGAAGGAAGGAAGGAAGGAAGGGAAGAAAGGAGGGAAGGAGGGAGGGAGGGAGGGAGGGAGGGAGGGAGGGAGGGAGGAAGGGAGGGAGGAAGGGAGGGAGGAAAGAAAGAAGTAGCAAGCCCAATCTAATCACTACCTTATAAAGAAATTAAAATCTCTTAAAAAATGAAAACTAAGGCCTCTTGAATTATTTCCCCACTATTGTATTTACATGTGAGTTTGTTCTAGATCTCTCTCCCTCCTTCCCTTGCTCCCTCCCGTTTTCTTTGAAGATCCATCCTAATTCCCAACTTAATTGAAATAAGAGGCAACCTAGGAGATGAGTATCATCCAATAATGGTTGTGGCTGTGAGGTGAGTTCCAAAGATGATTAGATCATGAGGGCTCTGACCTAATCTTTGGTTTAATGCATAGATAGATTCAAAATTTGAATAGATTATTGAGAGTATAAAACTATGGATAGTGGGAAGAAGTCAGTTCCTGTGGGTTTGCGTTTGAAGAGTCCATCTTGGCTCTGGCCTTTTCCTGTTAACTATTCTTTGCTTCCAGGCTGCTATAAGGTGAGCAGCTTTCTTCACTGTGCTTTCTTTAGAATGGTTCTGCTTTTCCAAAGGCCTATAAACAAAGGAGCCTGGTCAACCACAGGGAACTTCTGAAACCATGATCCAAAATAATCTTTCTTTCCTTAAGTTGATTTTCTTGAGTACTTGGCCAGCAATGGAAAAACTGACACACTCTCTAATACTTATATATTTATATATAAGATATACATGTATATAATAATACATGATAATAAATTGATTTATAATATATATGTACACACCTATGTACACAGCTACACATGTGCATATACATGTAATTAAAATTTAAAGCCTTAACAGAGAATGGTTTTAATAATAATTGTGAATTTTATGAAAACTTCAATGGTGCCAGGTAAATAGTACTATCTGTAAACACCAATTTTGTAATGAAGAAAGAAGAAAAGAACAAGACACCAGGTGTGGTAGTACACACATGTAATCCCAGCAGCTGTTGAAACAGAGGCAGGAGGGTTGTGATTTCAAGGCCAGGCTGAGCTACATGTAACAGAAATTTGTCTCAAAAAACCACGGGTTAGGAATTCCATTCAGTAGTAGAATACTTGTCTACTATGGGCAACACTTTGGGTTGGATCCCCAGTCCTTAACAAGGGGAGGAGCAAAAGGAGGAGAAAGAATGCACTAATCATCCTTTACCATGTTTTTAAAGTATCTTGCAATGTCCTTTGTAAACTGATAAATGCTGTTCTTCAACAAAGCAGCTTCCTGCTGTTGTGCTATTGGAAATAGAAAAAGAACTGTCCACAAAGTTGCTTAGGTTAATAAACAAAGACATATACTTAGTTTTAAATGCCAAATACGGTTACAAACGATCATTTCTAGTACTATTGTTGTTACTATTATAAAAATCCAAAAGAGTATTACTATATTAAAAAAAAAAATCAAATCTCCCCAGTGCTACTTCTACTATTGTGTCTGCTTGGAATCAACTATGTTTCTTCTTCTACTTAGCTTCTACTTAGCTCAATTTTCTTAAAATATATGCTTTTATGGTTATTTCTTAATAAGTTTAAGAATTTTTCATTTAATTCCTTTTTGGGGGGTGGTCGGTTGTGGGACTTGAACTCTGGGCCTGGGCGCTGTCCTTTAAAACTCTTCAGCTCAAGGCTAGCACTCTACCACTTGAGCCACAGTGCCACTTCTGGGTTTTTGGTGGTTTATTGGAGATAAGAGTCTCATGGACTTTTCCTGCCTGGGCTGGCTTTGAACTGCAATCCTCAGTTCTCAGCCTCTGGGTAGCAAGGATTACAGGTGTGAGCCACTGGCACCTGGCTATCATTTAATTCTTAATATAGTGAAGGAGGACTTAAGCTTGCATACTCCCATCCACGTCCCATCCCCATTCCCCAAACGCTACATTTCCTCCTTCTCACTCTCCTATAAGAGCAATCTTTGCTTAAACAAATCTTAAAGCGCTTAGCCCATATGACGTTGTGAGGGGTTAGTCACAGATGAGCCAAATGACACAGCATGATAGCGGTTCTCTCTCTAAGCGTCGCGGGCCAATCATGGCAATGAAGGCCGTGTGCGTGCTGAAGGGCGAAAGTCTGGTGCAGGGCATCATCCACTTCGAGCAGCAGGCAAATGGGCCAGTTGTGGTACAGGGGACCATTACAGGATTGACTGAAGGCCAGCATGGATTCCATGTCCATCAGTTTGGAGATAGATAATACACAAGGTTGTACCAGTGCAGGTCCTCACTTTAATCCTCTATCCAAAAATCACAGTGGGCCAGAAGATCAAGAAAGACATGGACAATGTGACTGCTGACAAAGACGGTACAGCCAAAGTGTCCATCAAAGACTCAATGATCTCACTCTCGGGAGAGTGTTCCATCATTGGCCGCACTATGGTGGTCCATGAAAAAGCAGATGACTTGGGCAGAGGTGGAAATGAGGAGAGTAAAAAGACAGGAAATGCTGGAAGTCGTCTGGCTTGTGGTGTAATTGGGATCACCCAGTAAACATGCTCTACTATGTGGTTGTCTGAGTCCCAGTAACCCGTTTGTTACCTTGCTACCTTTAGGAATTTAACCCGATAAACATTAAACTCTGTAATCTTAAAAGTGTAATTGTGTTGACCTGAAAAAAATGGCTTAAGAACTTGTAATGAGAACTGATTTATGGTCACTTGGAAGATTTGTTTTATAAAAGAAGAATTGTTTTATAAATTGTTTTATAAAACAATTAAAATGCGCTTGATACCTGTATTTGCCAGATTGCTCATATATGGGTATTAAGCTGTTTGAATTTCATTTTCATTGAAGCCTATAAATAAACACTATATATGTCACTTAAAAAAAACTTTCTCAGTATCCTGTGTATACGTGATTAATTTATACCAAAGTCAATGACAGGATTATGAAATCTTTTTGAATATGGCTTCTCTCTGTGATGGTTTGGGTAAATGTACCCCCAGAGTTCATATGTTATCATCTTAGTCCCCAGAGTGCTGTTATGGGGAGAAGGTAGAATATTTAGTAGGTGGACCCTCCTGGCGTATCTCTGCCTCATGGAGGGGCTGCCCTAGACCCTGAAGGGACCCTGGCCTCTTTGCTTCCTGGTCCTGAGGTAAGCAGTTTGCTCCAGGGCACATTCAGTGCCATCAATATGCAAGCCCACCAAACAGGTGTAAAGCCAATGATTTGCTTAGTAGACTGGAGCCTTCAAAACTGGAAGCCAAGTGAAACCTTTCTTTTTTTTTTTTTAAATCAGTTATCATCTCTGGGATTTTATTATAGTGATGAAAAGCTGTCCAACACATCCATGTTGCCAAACCTACAAGTTTTGATGGCTAGGTGTGCTTTCCTGTGTAGTGATCAGGAAGTGATTGGCTATTTTTGAGAGTGGAATCCTCAAGTGTCAGTATCTGAGGTGGAGTTTTTTTCTGAGCGGTTCCATGTCCTTGGAGGAAGAATCTAATAGTCTCCACTTTGGGGACTTTCTGCTTTCAAAGACTATTTAAAATTAAGAAGTTGTTATGGTGTCATCTTTTTCTCCACGCTTGGCAAAGATAGAAACAATTCTTACCTGCTACCTGTGGAGACATTCTCAGCTTCACCTTCTGCTGTTATTTTTTTTTTTAATAAAATCTTCTACCTCTTACCATGCAATTGTTATGACAGGCTGTAGGTTTGATGAAGTTGGCCAGTGGAAATGGCCTCTGGTGCTTCATATATTCCTGCCCTCAGTGGTATCAGATGCCCTGCAATTCGGAACCAATTGCTTTGCCAGCGGTGAGAGGAGTCACTCAGCTACTTTACCAAGAGAGGAATTTCACAGGAGGTCTGACCACTGTTTCTAAAGTCATCCAGCCAGTCTTTCGTGCCATGACTTATCTAGGCCAGCCATGCCACTGTTTGGCAATTGGGTAGCTAGATCTTCTTCTTTTCTTTTTAACTTATGCTACTATTGGGGGATTTGGATTGAGGGCCTGAGTACTGTTCCTTAGCTTTCTTGCTCAAGGCTCACACTCTACCACTTGAGCCACAGCTCCACTTTCTGCTTTCTGCTAGTTAATTGGAGATAAGAGTCTTAGACTTTACTGGCTAGGCTGTCTTCAAACCATGATTCTCAGATCTTATCCTTCCACGTAGTTAGGACTACAGGCATGAGGCACCCATGACTGGTGAGATAAAATTATTTTACACACATTTTGTGATGCTTCATCAGGGAGAAAAGAAATATTTTATTACATTTCACTAAAAGCCTAAACATCGTGCTCCGTGTAAACTGAGCCAAGCCACATAGTCTATTGTCTGTAAGACTAGCAGCTGGCTAGAGCACTACCCCTCCCTGGTGAAGCATTACCTTTCGTGTCTTTTTTATTCATTACAGGAGACTCAGTACCTGCAACGTACTGCTTACTTTTATACTCACAGTGATTCTATATACTCCATCTAGACCAAAGGGAGAAGGGGAAAGGCAGTAAACTAGGTATGCATTGTGAGTCTGAATAAAACTAACAGACCAAGAAAGTCTACCCAAGTTTGCTAAATGAAAACTGAGAAGTATCAAATCAACTGATACATGGAAATCAGATTGAAAACCCCAACACTTATTATTGTAACATCCATATATTCTTAAAAATAATCCAGGGTTTCTTGGCAATAATCACAATTCATTTGTGATTATATTTATATTTGTGATTATATTTCAGGTGATTATTACTTTTTATTTTTTCAGGTAAACTTTGTGACACAGCTTATATTAATTCCTAGATTCATGTTTGTCCTTGCTAGCTGGTTATTGCTACCCAGTAGGTGGTCATGGTCTTTGTTCCCATTTCCAGTGCTTTTGGTGGTGGAAGGTTGGGGGAATGTAGAAAGAGATTGTGGGATGGCAGATGTTTATGGGCTTCTAGGCTCTGGGCGTCCATGAGATACAGAAGTAGGCTCAGGACCTAGCAGGGAACTCAATTTTGAATCAGGAAACCAAGGTAGCTGCTGCTATCTTCAATGGCAGAGGGAGGGTAGGAGGTAACCCAGAACAGTGAAGGTAACCCAGCTACTACCCCTACTTGAAGGATTGTTCCAGGAAAAACCCCAGGTATGTGTGAACATGCTTTTGATTTCTTCCATCATCATTCTGGATTGTTCCAGGAAAAACCCCAGGTATGTGTGAACATGCTTTTGATTTCTTCCATCATCATTCTGGAAGACAGTAAGTTCTAAAACTGGTTCCTGCTCTGAGACCTGCACAGACTCCCTGGATATGGTTCTTTCTCCTTAGATCTCAAATCTGTACAGTGGTTCTGGACCTTGGATATAGGGTTAGATAACCATATCTATTTTTTTTAAGAAAGCAACCATTTTGTGTTAAGCCCATACACAGTTATGCTATGCAATGAAATACAAAAGATGTATACATGCAGATGTATTTTGAATCACCCAAGATCCTAAATCTGAGATAAGACTTACTAATCTCTGTCATAGGAACTGGCTAGTGAAAAATATCTGAGACTTATCTACTTGATAAATTATTAAAGTTGTAGTCAGAAAAGAGATAAAATTTCAAACTTGCAATAATAACAAAAATAGTCTCCACATGGTGGCAGACACAGGAGCTACCCACAGTAAGTATAGACAACATAATATAGTGAACTAGTAGTTCTTATTTTTAAAGAATGTTTAAACGAGGGCTAGGAAGGTGGCTCAGTGGTAGAGCACTTGCCTTGCATGCCTGAGGCCCTGGGTTCGATTCCTCAGCACCACATAAGCAAAAAGAAAAAAGCCGGAAGTGGCACTGTGGCTCAAGTGGTAGAGCGCTAGCCTTGAGCTGAAGAGCTGAGGGACAGTGACCAGGCCCAGAGTTCAGGCCCCACGACTGGACCCCCCCCCCAAAAAAAAAGAATGTTTAAACGAGAAAAGGAAATTGTGGTATGGAGAAGAAAAGATTAGTAGATAGGGAAAAACCTGGAAAATAGAGGTTAAAGGTATTGGGAAAAGTTGAATGAATTTCACCACTGGCCTGTGATTAGTGACCCCTTTCTAGTGGAAGACAATCTAGGGTGGAGATTAATGTTTCATACATACGTTGAAGAATGGCGTAGGCATCTTTTAACTTTTGAGATATTTTTGCATACTCTTCTTCTGCTATGTGAAGTTGTGGGAGCCTAACAATTAGTTCCTCTTCTTTTTGTTTGTAAACGATTTCTTGCTGAACAATTAAATCCTTGAAAGAAAATAAGGCTAATTGAGAAGTGTAGTTTTGGAAATTTTACAGGATTCGGGGGGGGGGGGGGGAAGTAAGTTCTTCCAAAGGGAGAGTCCTGCCTTCTATCCTGAAGTGAAAAAGAGGGTATCTAGGCATTTACTAAATAGTTATTATCTCTGACAATCTATAAAGACATTGGATTCAACTGCCTTTCCCATCTGTTCTGTATCTGTACTAGTTAGTATATTTCTGTTGTTACCATGTATATCACCAAAATATACTTGAAAAAAATTTCCTTTGTTGATTATATTTTTTTTTAAAAAGGGGGAGCATCAAAAACAGAATATATAGGCAATACACTAATGGCTCACACCTGTAATCCTGCTACTCAGGAGGCTGAAATTTGAGGATCATAGTTTGAAGCCAACCTGGGCAAGAAAGTCTGTGAGACTCTTATCTCCAATTAACTAGAAGCTGTACTTCCAAAAACTGGAAGTGGAGCTGTGACTCAAAGTGGTAGAGCCTTGAGCAAAACAGCTCAGGGACAATACCCAGGCCCTGAGTTCAAGCCCCATGACACCCCTCCCCTTTCTTCCCCCCTTCCCCCCTGGTTCCAACAAACCCAGTATATACCAGTTCTGAGACATTTGGATGTAAATAAAATATGGAGAGGGGTAAGAATAATTTGCTATCACATTAAAAATAAATGAGTCAAAAGTATGCAAAGTAGAACACAACAGTTCTTGTCTACTTATGCAAACTTGTTTCATTTAGCTTTAAATAGAACAATTCTTGGACCTCTTTTAAAAAAAATTAAGAGGGCTGGGAAGGTGGCTCAGTGGTAGAGCGCTTGCCTTGCATGCATGAGGCCCTGGGTTCCATTCCTCAGCACCATATAAGCAGAAAAAGCCGGAAGTGGCGCTGTGGCTCAAGTGGTAGAGCCCTAGCCTTGAGCTGAAGAGCTGAGGGACAGCGCCCAGGCCCAGAGTTCAGGCCCCACAACCGACAACAACAACAAAAAAAGTCACAGGACTAGATTTTCCTAGAGCACTATAACCATCCTCCTGGTTCTGCTCTACTCATGATTGCCTCACCCCCGCCCTCCCCTCCCCTCCATGCCCCAGACAGGAGCGATGTGCGCCCCCCCCTCCCCCCGCCCTGCCCCGCCCCAGCCTTTCAAGGTGTGTCCTTATCTTATCTTGAAAAGGTACAAACGTTTGCTATGTTCTGCAGACTTGTGATCTTTGGGCCACTGGGCACTTCCATTGCCAGTTTTCTCTACCTTCCCCGGAATTCACACCTTACTTCACCCCTGGTTGGCATATGGAAGGTTTCAAGTCACTAGACTACCCTGCTTTAAAGAAGGATTTCTGAGATGTACTTTACTAGTCTCCTCGCCTCCTCCTCTCTCTCTCCGATTTTCCCACACTTTCTGTACAGTACCACTGCTCCCAAGGCAGATGCTGGCAGCACTCTGCATAATTTGAAGTATGTGATTTTTTTTCCCATGGGGGGGGGAATACTTCTCTTCACGTCCTTTCTTTTACTTTTCTTCACTCTTTTCTCTTGTTCCTCTTTATTTTACATGGAACTACTTAGGATAGCATGCAATATTATTTTATCTTGCTCGCCCCCCCCCCCACAGTCATTCAGTATTACACTTAGATGCAATACAAAAATTACCTTATACATGTTTAACTCTTTTAATAACTTTTTCTGTTTGCGAACAAATTTGTGCTTCTCATCTTTTAATGCTATTGAAAGTCTTTCGATCTCAGCCACAAATTCTTCGATTTCTTCTTGTCTTTGTGTGGTCTAATTAGAGAGAAGAAAAAAAAGAAATGGATCATTTCTCTTGTAAGTGTTCAGCTTTGTATTTTTCAGCATCCAGGCAAATTGATGCCTATGACTTTTCAGCTTATGTGATTTGTCAGTAACTACTGAAAAGATTATTTTTCCCTCTGTATATTAAGTTCTTCACCATATATTATCTACAAACAAATGACATGCGATGTGGGAGGCTCTGGGATGGTTGGTGGGCAAAGAGTAAATGTATGAGTACTGAATTGTATTTCCTCTCGTGCATTTATTTTAAGATTATTTCCTTTCTTTGTGTGTATGTGATGGTACCAGCACTTGAGCTAAGGGTCTCATACTCTCACTCATCATTTTTACTCTATTGTGTTCTACTGCTTGAGATCCACTTCTGCCTTTTTTGTTCTTTCTTTCTTTTCTTTTTCTTTCCTTCTTTCCTTCCTTCCTTCTTCTTCTTTCTTTCTTTCTTTCTTTCTTTCTTTCTTTCTTTCTTTCTTTCTTTCTTTCTTTCCTTCCTTTCTGTCCTTCCTTCCTTTCTTCCTCCCCCTTCCTTCCTTCCTTTCTTTCTTTTCTTTTCTTTCTCCTTCCTTCCTTCCTTTCTTCCTAACTTCCTCCCTCCTTCCCTTCCTCCCTTCTTTCTTTCTCCTTCCTTCCTTTCTTCTTTCCTAACTTCCTCTCTCCCTTCCTCCCTCCTTTCTTTCTTTCTTACTTTCTCTGTTTTTCTGTCTTTCTTTCTTTTTCTCTTTCTCTCTCTTTCTCTCTTTGTCTCTCTCTTTCTCTCTCTACTCTCTCTCCTGTCTTTCTATCTTTCTCCCTTCCTTCCTTCCTTCCTTCCTTCCTTCCTTCCTTCCTTCCTTCCTTCCTTCCTTCCTTCCTTCCTTCCTTCCTTTCTTTCTTTCTTTCTTTCTTTCTTTCTTTCTTTCTTTCTTTCTTTCTTTCTTTCCTTCCTTCCATCCTTCCTTCCTTCTTTCTTTCTTTAGCTGTTTAATTTAACTGGAGAGTCCTTTTTTTTGGGAGGAGGTCCAGTTGTGGGGCCTGAACTCTGAACCTGGGCGCTGCCCTCAGCTCTTTAGCTCAAGGCTAGGGCTCTACCACTTGAGCCACAGTGCCACTTCCGGCTTTTTTCATTTTGCTTATGTGGTGCTGAGGAATCGCACCCAGGGCCTCAGGCATGCAAGGCAAGCGCTCTACCACTGAGCTATCTTCCCAGCCTTAACTGTAGAGTCTTGCAGAATTTTTTTGCCTAGGCTAGCTGGTTTTGAACGGTGATTCCCAGATCTCCCTATCCTAAATAGCTAGGATTATACAATTCCAGGTCTGAACCACCAATCTCCTGGTTTTGGACACATTGCTTAGAAAGGAAAATAATTCACTCTAACCTTGAAGTCAGCAGAAAGAAGAAGACCTCTTAATATAAGAAGTTAATTAACTTTTGAAAGGAAAGGACTGATGTGCAAGGTAGGGAACTATGTTAATTCTAAGCACCTTTAGTTCCCTTACCTCTTCCAATAAGTCAATTCGTTTCAGTTCTGCCTCCTCAATTTGCTGTGCAATATCTTTTAGCTCATCCTTGAGACCAGTCAGCCAACGTTGATGCCTTTTTCTCGTACATGCTATTTTCCACTGAGTTATAACACTAGAGATCAGACCAAAAATAATTACCACAGCACAGAAATTTACCAAAGAAGATGAAGGAATTTCAAACAAAACACATGCTACTTTGATTTTTCAGAAACAACTTGGATCATTAACAATGCAGGTCCCCCCAAATCACTGAAATAATAAGAGGAAACATTAGCTTCCCCAGTATTCTCTCTGAAAGTTTCTCCCCAATGAGAAATGTTTGCCTTATGTCCAAGACAACAGCAGACAGACAACACTAAACAGCTCAAGGCATTTCATTGAAGGAACATGGCAAGGAGCAAGCTGAGGGGCGTGTGGAGAAGCAAGAAGCATAGGCAGAAATAAAAAGGGGACGCTCCAAATTGCCCAAAGTGCTAAGAAGAGATTTCAAATTCTGGGCTTCTCAATTTTATCTATCACACATAAAAAAGCTACCTATTTGGTGGATGGTAAAAATATGCAACTGGAGCCTTGTAGATCATGAGGTTAATGTCAGTGGCAACCACAAAAACATTACAGTAAAATACAGCTAACTATTAGCCAGTGGCTGCTGGATACACTTGATCTAAATACTTTCCATGGATCTTCACCACCTTATTACGGTTTGTAATGTGGTACAACCACTCCCATCCCTCACTTTACAGGGGTGGGAGCAAAGAGAAGGGATTCAATAAGTGAGTCATGGTCAGAGCTAGCAGGGAAGAACAACCACCAGGGGCCATGTGCAGAGCCTGGGGTCTTAAGCACTCTTTTCTTTTCCCCTATCCATTACCAGCATTGCTGGTGGGCATGGAAGCCTGAGCAAGCACCAGGCATTGCTCAGTTTCTCTCTCGGATCATTCCACTTAGTTGAAATGGAAAGCCGTGGTTCTGCTCAATGTCAAAAAGCAAAAATTCAAGCTAACAAACACATATAGATCTAAGAGAACTTAGATGCAACTTAATTCAGGAAAATCATACCCTTGAGTTCTTGATAACACACTATTCATAAACACACACATCTATCTATCTATCTATCTATCTATCTATCTATCTATCTATCTATCTATCTATGTGTACTTACGATCTCTGATTTTCTCTTTCCAGGTTATCCCCTAGGATTTTTATTTGTTGTCGATATATGTCATTTGTTGCTCTGAAAATAAGAGAAACATAGTTGATTTTTCATTTATGCTACTTTATTAATTAGAAACATTTTAAATAAAAGTTAAAGGGACTTAAAATGACAGAAATGTAAAATAGAGGGTCAGCCTTGGTTTAATGCTTAGGCATATTCTGGCCACTGGTCTCCATCATTGAAATGTACCTGTGTCCAAAGTATCGTGAGAATTCAGGATCTATCTAATTCTATAATGAAAGGTTGAATGGTAATGACTTATATAGACTATGAAACAAAGGGCCCATTATTAATATCCTTAGACATTGGCATGGGCTTATAGTTATGTGTTAAAAATGCACTGAAGGATGAAGATTAAAAACATAAAAGACAAAAACCATATTGGCACCAAGCATGATAACAAGTTACAGTAATCTCAGCTGTGTGGGAGATGTTGGTAGGAAGATTGTGGGCTAAAGACAGTCCTGGAAAAATGTAAGACCCTAATGGAAAATAAAGCAAGAAACTGCTGGTGGCATGGCTCAAGTGACCTTCCTAAAAGACCTGAGTTCAAACCCCACAACCTCTACCAAAATAAACCCAAACAAACAAACAAACACATGGACAACAAACAAGTACTTGTGAAGGTCTTCAAGTGCAGCGAGTCCTTCTTCCATGTTTTTGATGTCTACTTTTCTTTGTGATAAGAAGTTTTCTTTCTCAGCAATAAATGCTAATTGTTTCTGGTTTCTGTCATGATTTAAAAAAAAGTTATCTGTTGAAGGTGGAAATGACCTCCCATTTTTTTTCTAAAACCTAAAGATTGAACTAAAGTGCTGAGAATCAAATCCAACAACTTATGCATGATGGCAAGAAAGAATCATTTTTAATTCCTCAGGGTGAGAAAACATGCAAACCATGAACAATTTCAAAAGTAAATTGGAGGGGCTGGGAAGGTGGCTCAGTGGTAGAGTGCTTGCCTTGCATGCATGAGGCCCTGGGTTCAACTCCTCCACACCACATAAGCAGAAAAAGCCGGAAGTGGTGCTGTGGCTCAAGTGGTAGAGCGCTAGCCTTGAGCTGAAGAGCTGAGGGACAGTGCCCAGGCCCAGAGTTCAGGCCCCACGACTGGACCCAAAAATACAAAAGTAATTTGGAAAGTTTAGAATACAAATGATTTATCAAATAAACTAGTAAAAACGCCAACACATTTTTGCTAGCAGTAGCTACAACATATAATTTTCATAAAAATGTTGGACATTTACAAGCCACTGAAAGAACATTAACTGAAATAAAACCACAAAGCAGCAAGACCAATTGTACATACCTCATCTGAGATAAGCGTATAGGTCAGTTCCATCGTGATATTCTGAGCAAGGAGAGTTACACCAACTTAAGAGTACTGGTTCTATACTTAAAAACAGTGCGACCTTGGATAAGAAACTCTACCTGTGGTTAGGTTCCACCACTCATGAAACATCTACACTACCTAACTTACTGGATCAAAGGATTAAATAATAGCACAGACCAATGAGACTTTTTAAAAGTCAAGACAGGAAGTGGCACTGTGGCTCAAGTGGTACAGCACTAGCCTTTGAGTTGAAGGGCTGAGGGACAGTGCTCAGGCCCAGAGTTCAGGCCCCACAACTAACCAAAAAAAAGTCAAGACATATTTGTCTCAACTTGAAGGAGAGAATAATAAGGGCTGGGGAAGTTTATGGTAAGAGGCTGTGCATAACGAAGAGTACTGCATTAAAGTGACACATCTTCAAACTGCCATGGACTGAACCATTCCCCTCCTCCAGAATTTACATTTTGAAATCTTAACCGCAAATGTGGAGAGATTCAAGTAGCTTTCACTTTCTACATTTGCACATTTATGTACTTGAATTTAAATATAGAATGCTGGCATTGCTTCACAGTGAGAAAAAAATTAACTAAATTAAAATTTAGATGATTTGGAAGGACAGAAATGACCATCATAAGGAGTCATGTTTTCATAAGATTTGTGCCCATAATAAACACAGGGTCTTTGAGAAGGTCAGGAGGGTGGGGTCTTCACGATGGGAATAATGTCCTTGTAAGAAATGATACTGGAAAATCATCCCTTCCTTCCTCTTTAACTAGAAAACAGCCATATATAAGCTGGTAGGAGGGAATCCTGGCCTCTGGGTGTTTAAGCAAACCAGTCGATGGCATTTTGTTATGGTAGCTTATGTTAACTAAGACAAAAGCCCATGAGGATAGCTGACCCTAGGGCTACTGTTACTTATCATCAGTACATCTTATAATCCCAAATGACAACTTAGTATTCATCTGGGAAAGGTCTTTGTGTGAAGAATTCTAACACTATCACTCTCAGTACTCCATGCAATTGGACAAAATCAACACAAGGATTGTAACAATCCTTTGTAGCTTAAGTACTATAACAACGAACATAAGTTTAGCTAAGGGTAAGTAGGCCTAGCTACCAAAATTACACTACTGTGAGATTTAGCTTTGAGTGTAAGAATAACTATCGTATAATTGAATGCTCTGATATTCATAAAGAAAACATTGGTGAATATCCACTACTTTCTAGGCAATGTATGAGGTCCTAAGCGTACAGAGGGGTAAGATAGAGTGACTTCTCTGATTTGTTTGCAGTCCAGGGGACAAAGAGTTTGTTGTAATCAGTTGTAGTGTTTGTAGTGTGGAAAGAAAGTAGACAAGTTGAGATGAAAAATGACAAAATGGGAAAAAAATTTGAGAGGCAAGCCAAAACAAAGACATGAAGAAGCAAAATACAGTTGGAAAAAATATAGCTGGAAAGCAGTATAGATATGTTTGGGAAGTGAAATGAACAAACCTTGATGACTAAATGGAGTCAAATAGGTAGTAAAAGGTAAGTGATTCCTTAAGAGAAATTTCTAAATCTCTGTGTCAATAACTAAACCCTTCTCTTAAAAAAGAAAATATACATGTTGAGCTTTTTTTTTTTTTTTTTTTTTGGTGGGTCGTGGGGCTTGAACTCTGGGCAGCGCTCTACCACTTGAGCCACAGCGCCACTTCGGGTATTCTAGTGGTTTATTGGAGATAAGAGTCTCATGGACTTTCCTTGCCCAGGCTGGCTTTGAACCGTGATCCTCAGATCTCAGCCTCCTGAGTAGCTAGGATTACAGGTGTGAGCCACTGGCACCCGGCTCTATGTTGAGCTATTTTTAATGAAGGCAGATCTCATATTTTCTCTGGCTAGACCCACAAAATAAAAACACAACTATTCTCTCAAAAAACTGATAAGTCTTTGTTTTTTAAAAATAGATTTGGTGTGACAAAGAGTATTACTTGGCACTATAAGCCCAAATTAGAAGCATGTTTACTTATTGCTGGGTAAAGAACATTTCATTGTGGTTAGTAGGTTTTAAAACTAGGATGTTTAGTGGGGAACCAGCAATTGGACAGCAAGTACAACACCCCATTAACTATGACACATTGACGAATGTAAGGATCATGGGTACAAACATACTCTTCATAGAGCTTCTTGTATTGCATAAAAGCTTTTTCCTCATCACTTAAGAAAATCTTATGTTGTCTGGCAACAATAAACATATTACCACGTAGATCTTTGTTCTCAACTTGGGCTTTCTGTATGTTTGCTAGCACCTAGAGAAAAAACAAAAGAGTTGTCTGAGAGGTTTGTTCATGGTTCAATAGAGGAACGGTACAACAAGCAACTTCCAGTGACTAATACAGGTCACCTGCCCAAATATGCTGTAAATGCCTACTGACTTGATTCTGATGTAAAAATGTCAGTTATCTATTTGGACCCTGTCCAATAAGTGATGTAAAATGTATAGACACGTGACCCCAGCACTGGTGATACATGCCTCTGATGCTAGCTACTCAGGAGGCTGAGATCTGATGACTGCAATTTTGAAACAAGACAGACAAATCCATGCAATTTTTATTTCCAATCCATCAGCAAAAAACCAGAAGCAGAGGTATGGCTCAAGTGATAGAACTCAACACTTGAGCAGAAAGTTAAAAGACAGAACCCAGGCTCTGAATTCATGCCCCAGGATACTTTCTGTCCTCTTTCTCTCCCTCTCCCACCTCTCTCTCTCTCTCTCTCTCTCTCTCTCTCTCTCTCTCTCTCTCTCTCTCTCTCTCTTCCTCTCTCTTTCTGTCTCTCTCTCTTACACACAAGAAGCAAAAGACCAATATATTTCTGTTATTCAAATGAATAACAAATTCATCAAAGGTTTTTTTTATATATACACAGATACTATATATTTACAGAACTTTTCCAGGTGAATATAATATTTAATAATAAAAACATTAGGCTACTCCTACTGAGCCAAAAGAAATGAAAACAGTGTGTGGAAGAAACACCAGCACTCCTGTGTTCACTGAAGCACCTGCCACATGTCTATCAGTGAGTGAGTGGATAATGAAAATGTGGTTTATGCACACAGGGAATACTGTCCAGACTTAGAAAAGAATAAAATCCAATTGCATGAAACAACATAAATGAGGACATTATGTTAAGTGAAATAATCCAGGCACAGAAATACGAATCTTGCATTGTGTTATTTCTGTGTGGAAGCTTGAAAAGCTGAAGGTGTAGAAGTTGAGAGTGGAAGGGCTGCGGTGGGAAGAGGTAGAAGACAAGGGGAGATATTGGGAAGAAAAGTGAAAGCTCTACCCTTAATAGAATTTAATGTCATCTTTGAACTGGTCTTCAATAATGCAGGAGAATTCTGATAGATTCCTCAAACAGTCCAGTTTTTACCCTAGTACAAACAATAAATGGTTCAAGGCCTCCTCCCTTGGTAATCACTACTCACTTGTATCCTTGGCATATGGCTGAGAGCTAATAATGGAAGGGAAATCTCTCTATATGTGCCCTTCTAAACACAAGAGCTATGCCAGCATATAGGTCCTGGACTATTAGATAATTATGAAAGCTGGGGAATGTGGAGCCATTGCCTGAAGGCTGTCGAAGCGTCTACAAAGAAAGGCGGATAAATGGAAAGAAAAACGTATTTTGCTCAGAAAACAAAAGGCAAGTTTAAAACTGACCACCCAATGAACCTTGTCTCGTTTGTACTTTCCTTTCAGCCAAAAGGATCAGAATAGGGCTACTAGCTCTAAAGGAAAACTATCTGTATAGCTGAAGGTTCACAGCACCAAAACTGGAAAGAATGCAAGCAATGGAGGTCATTCTTCTGGGTGGGAAGTGCTTGAAGGTCTCTACTGATTTACAGGCCTGGGTGCAGGCCTCAGGTGGAAAGAGATGTTTTGCTTTGTAACAGTGAGGTTACACTGAGCACACTTCCTACAGCAAGGGATGAATGAGGGACCAGTGTAGTCGTTCGTATCTGTAATCCCAGATATTCAAGTAGCAGAGATCAAGTAGCAGATATTCAAGTAGCAGAGATTTCCCTTTAAGGCCAACCTTGAGCAAATGAAATTCACATACCCCCACCCCGCATCTCAAAAATATGCTGGACATTATAGCATGTCTACAAGTTCATGATCTGATATCAGCCCAGGTGAAATTATAAGACTGTAACTGAAAGATAATTAAAGCAAAAAAGGGCTGGAAGTATGGACCAAGTGGCAGGACATTTGCTTAGCAAGCACTAGCAAGGCTCTTGAGTTTAAATCTGAGTACTGCCCTCTCACCCTGCCCCCACCCCCACAATGTGCTCTTCAGTGAGATTCTTTCATGTAACAACTGAAATTCCCAACAAAGCTTGCAATAGATCCCAAGATGTTTGTGATTACATTTGTTTTAGAAAATATAGTGAAAGAGATGAATTTTATAACCTGATTGACATAGTATAAGACAGAGATAGAGGATATAGACAAAAGGTATGATGTTACAATGCTAGGACTAGGGAAGTTAAATTTGCAAATGTAATTTGTGCGTGTGTGTGTGTGTGTGTGTGTGTGTGTGTGTGTGTGTGTGAGAGAGAGAGAGAGAGAGAGAGAGAGAGAGAGAGAGAGAGAGAGAGAGATAACAAGAGCATTTCTTCTTCAATGCCAGGAGTAAAGAGAAGTTCAGTTATCACTGGTGTGTCTGTATATTTGTGCATGTACATAAACAAATGGGACTATATCACAGTAGGTTTTATAATGCAATCATCACTCAATAATATACTGCAAACATGACTAATATTTATTCAATTCTCTTTTGTTGGATTTTAATTGTATTACTCAGGTGCTGGTGGCTCACAACTATAATCCTAGCTACTCAGGTGGATCAAAGTTCAAAGCTAGCGTGGCAGGAAAGTCTTTGAGAGTCTTATCTCGAATTAGCCAGTAAAAGCTGGAAGTGGAACTGTGGCTCATGTGGTAAAGCCCTCAGCCTTGAGTCGAAAAGCTATAAGACAACACTCAGGTTCTGAGTTCAAACCTCAGGTACAAAATCATATTCCTCCTACTCCAGTTTTCATTGTTCTAATGAAGGTTGGTGAATAAGTCTTGGCTTAGACTCAATTACTTCATTATAATAAACTGAGTTCAAAAAGTCTAGAAAATGCAAAAAATCTAGAGCTAAAAACAAAACATTAAAAAAATTAAAAGAGAAAGAAAACAAACTCAGAAGAACAAAGAAGCAAAATAAAACAAAATGTACTTTCCTTAGGACTAACCCTGACTGAAATACTTTTTAATAAACACTAATTTTAATAAATATGGAACAGTTTGCTATACTTCACCTGCAAAATAGCAAGATCATAGTTTCTGTAAATAATTTACATAAAATATCCATTAATAACAGATATTGCTAGTGTAAAATTATCACACTTCACAGACAATTTCTATTCACATGGACAGCCTTTGCTATTTCACATATTTAAAATACATTGGGAGGAGATAAAATATTTCAATCCATTTTTTGTTGACAATCATAATTATTAGTCAACTTTAAAATTGCACGTTTCTCACACATATTTAAAATATTAACTAAGAACAAACTATAACCATAATCTGAAAGCTATCACTGCTGTCTTCTTACCTCTTTTATCTTTTTCATATATTCACCTTTTTCATTAGTAGTTGTAGTGTCCATTTGTTCCTTGTGTTTTGCAAAAAATTTCCTATGAACAAAGGAAATCAACAGAGTCACATTAGGACATGTTTTTCAGCAAAGAAAAATTTACTTATAGCATCTGAAAGTTCCAGCCTATATTTACTAGGAAGAACTTTCTTTTAGTCTTTTGAGTTAGTAAATTGATGTTTTATTTATTCATTCATTCAAAAATCAATTGTCAAACACCTAGGCTCTGCCAGACCCGTTGTAGGTATTAGGGATAGAATGTATGCAAAATCCACAGCTCTCATGGAAATTGCATTCTAGTGGAGTCATTATAATAGACACAAGGAATCAAAGAATCAATAATATATTTCAGAAAGTGTTAGATGTTCCAAAGAACACGGAGTAGGGTACAGAAGACTAAGGTCTTGAGAATTAGAATGTTCCTTCGGACAAGTAGTTAGGGACAGCTGGTGGATAAGCTGAGTGGTAAGGAGCCAGCCATGAACAGATCAGAAGGAAGAAGAGACAGCAAAGGAGAAAACCCAGCGGCAGGCTACATCTGGCAATATTTATTAAATTTTATTATTTTTATGCCGATCGTGGGGCCCTGTCCCTGAGCTTTTGTGCTCAAGGCTAAGCTTGCTGTATTTAAGGAAAAGATTTCATAAGGTTGAAGGGATAAAGACTTGAAAATAAGATAAGAGTTCAAAGGAAGACTTTTTTTAAGGCACAAGAGCAACAAAAAATGGATTCTGATCTTATAGAAGTGAGTCTGGTTACTTTGTGGAGAAAGATAACAGTGAGAGAGAACAAACTATGTGGTAGGCTACAGTTGTAGTCAGATTAAGGATGTAGTGATCACAGGCAGCATTAAGTGTAGTCTGGATATAGATCAAGGATGAGGGTAATAAGATGAGCCTCTGGATTTGTAACCATTTGTAACTGCAGTGGGTTAGAGGAAAGCAGAAGTAGTGAATGACTCTTAGGCTTTTTTAGTTTGGATACAGAGGTCAATGGTGGTGTTACAGTAAATGACCTGGAATGTCAATGAGAAGAGCTGTTTCAGGGTTGTAGAACATTAAAAACTCTGTTTAAGATCAATTATGGTATCTACATATATATAATATGTATAAATAAGTAATGTTTATACCCAGTATCATAAGATTTCACAAGTAGGAAAGCTTAATTAGTACCAAAATTGAAAATAGGTGACAGGTCGTTTCCCAAGGTTTGGCAGAGGTGGGCTTTGCTATGTGTCCTCCAAGAAGAAAACTGGACGCAGATAAAGAGAACAAGGTGCTTTCATGAGGGAAAGCTCACAGATGTGAGCTTTTGGATGTAGGGAATATTTTTCTACAAGGCCTGCTTGTATTTTCTCAGCAGGTTCTGTAGGCCACTTTGAGTATAAACAGCATATAACAAACAATGTGGTGAATTGTAGCCCTACAACATATCCCCATAACACTTCCTTTTCTGGCAGTTTTGTTTGTAGGGAGTCATGAATGGAAGTGAGGATAACACATTCGGAGTTTTTCCATTTTTCCAAAGTGATGACATCATCCGCATCTAAAAAAAATTCTCTTGGTCATCGGTAAGACTAGCTAATCTCCAAATGAACAAGTGATTCTGTGAAGCTCTCACACAAATCTGGGTAAACTAAGCAAATATAATTTCCACTGAAGTATTAAAGACATATTTAAAAATGAGAGTAGCATATTGACTGGGGAACCTTAAGTATCCCTTAAAGGATTATATATTAAAGACTTGATACTGGAAGATTGTGGAGCCTTTAAGAGACAGGGCCTCATGGGAAGCCTTAGGCCTTTGGCTGACACGCCCATGGAAAGTGCTCTATCACCCCAGTGGCTTCCTCTTCCTTTGGCTTCCTGACTATGAGGTAAATGGATTTTCTCTGCTATACATTGATACCATCATGGGCTGCCTTGCCATAGGCACCAAACAATGGTGCCAAATGAACATGGACTGGAACCTTATAGGTCCTGTGGTTTTCCTTATTTGCAACAATTAGTATATGTCTAGGATAATCTTAGCAGATGAGCAGAAAAGCTCAGAAGTTATGTACATATGACCATATAAGATGCTGCTAAGCAAAATAAACCCCAAGATATGGACACAAGAGTTTTTTCGTTGTTGTTTTTACTGTACTATTTGATTTCTTTTTTTGTTTCTTTTGTTCCTATGGTAAATCCCCTGTTGTCACTGTATTTGATTTTGGTACCCTGCATCTTGTATATACATTTATCTAATTTGAGGAGGAGAAAGGGAATAACAAAATGCTGAGACAAGGACACAGGATGACCCATTGCAACAATGATACTTACAAGACACTATATTGGAAATGAACTTTACAACTTTGGTGGGGGGAGAAGTGGAGGAGATGGGGGAGAGAAGGGGTAGTAGGAGAAAAACAAAGGAGAGGGTAACAATACTGGACAAGAAATTTATTCATTACCTTACTCATGTAACTGTAACCCCTCTGAATAGCATCTTTACAATAAAAGAAAAGAAAAAAACTGGGAACCAAAATATACCTTTTGTCTTTGTAAAGTGGTTGTCTCATGTGTTTGACCAATGATAGAAAACTAGACTTACTTCAGTAAAAAGGAATACCACTCACATTTTTCCATCCATAACAGTACAAGCTTTCTTCATATTTTCAACCTGCTCTTTCCAGGTATTTATTGCTGACTGTAGTCGTGATGTCTCTAAATTGTGCTCACTAACAACCTATTGGAAATTCAACAGAAGTATGACATACAATTATCATCAAATGATTCATAATAGCAGTTCTATTTCACTAAATATTCATGAATCATTCATTATGTACACTGGGACTATCCTTTAGTAGGAAAAAAGTAATCCTTATAATAATTATTATTTTTTGGGGGTCCGGTTGTGGGGCCTGAACTCTGGGCCTGAGCGCTGTCCTTCAGCTCTTCAGCTCAAGGCTAGTGCTCTAATCCTTATAATTATTAAATTTGGTCAAAAATAATAGTAAAATCATCAGAAAACCTAAACTTAAATGTGGTGGATGACTGAACACAGCAATGAGAATGCGAACACCATTAAATAAATTTAAAAAACTTGTAAGACAGAACAAATTTTATCTAACATTTTTTGAAAATGTAAGTAAATTCTTACTTTTATGACAATTAGTATTGTCATAATTATCTTCAAGGTATTATCTCAGGTTAATATGAGAAAGAATGAACACACACTGGGCCTTAAAAGATGGAAAATTGTTGGGGAAAATTAATAGTAGAACAGATACTTTTACAATGAAGTTGTGGTATAAAGAAGAGGGAAATCAAACAAATTCATTTCACCTTATGAGAGAAAATAGAGTGAGGGAAGGTTGCTCAAATACATTGTTCTTATTTATTTATTTACTTATTTATTTTTATGCCAGTCCTTGAGCTGGATTGATTTCATTGCTTGGGAGCTGTACTTTAGCTTCCTTTGCCCATGGGTAGTGTTTTACCACTAGCTTTTATTCTGCGTTTATTTTTAGGGGAAGGTAGTTTATTGGAGATAGTCTCATTGACTTTTTTGCCCAGGCTGGCTTCAAGCCTTGATCTCAGCCTCTGAGTAGCTAGGATTAACAGATGTGAGCCACCAGCTCTCAGCTTCAAATAAATTGTTCTTAAACAAAGTGTTAAATAAGACAGCCATCACATCTCTCTGACATAGAGACAGATTATTTAAACCATCTAGCTTTGGACAATGGTGGGGTAAGAAAAACACCTGTGGGTGTACAATAGGTGGGTGAAAACTACTCAAAGCAGTTTCTTTCTCTAGAGCATCTATAAGGCTAAACTTGTGGGCCACAGCTAGTACTAGAGTTAATAGGAGCCTGAAGTTCTAGGACTGCCATCAAAGTTAGCAGCGTGTTGAAAAATCTCTGATAAATTATCAGGCTCATGGCTAATGCTGAAGGTCTGTTTCTCTTGACTTGTTACTTCTAGGTGTCAGTCATTTTTACCTGAATGTGTGGCCTGCCCTAGAATCCCACCCATTTATTCTCTTCTGCCAACACTGCATCACCTTGACCTGGCTAGAGTCTTACAATGGAAAAGTGCTACATGTAGGTTAATCTGAACTTCTAGCTGGTCATGGAAGTTCACATACACCTGTAATCCCAGCACTTAGGAGGCTGAGAATTATGAGTTTGAGAAAAACCACAGGCCAGTCTGTGTTACACAGTGAGACTGTTTCTCAAAACAACAACAAAAATCTGAACTTCCCTGTGGTCTGGGTCCATAACCAGATGTGGAATCATTACCAAATACAAAGCCCTGAGCTAATAGTCTGATGATAGGCATGGCAACATTTTGTCTCCACAAAAATTCTTTGCAACAGGCAAAGAATATATATATATATATATATATATATATATATATATATATATACATACATGTATAATATACATAGTATACATATTTGTAATATACATTATATACACACTAGTTTTATATACTATTATAGTTCAGGCA
This sequence comes from Dipodomys merriami, assembly GCF_024711535.1. Lineage (NCBI taxonomy): Eukaryota > Metazoa > Chordata > Mammalia > Rodentia > Heteromyidae > Dipodomys > Dipodomys merriami. The sequence goes on along the minus strand of NW_027202270.1, from coordinate 139,489,874 downwards.
GGCTGGACTGAGAAAATGGAGAAGGACTTGGGATGAGTTTATAGTTGCCATCTAATTTGGCCCTACAGATCTTGGGGTAGAAATTAAGGAACATATACTTATTTTCCCCATGTTAGGTTTTGTGGGGTGTTTGATTTATGATCTATTAGGCCCAAACTGGAAATATAAACTCGAGCATACAGGCAAAATATGTTTTGTTTCACTCCTATATTTTCTTGTAAATCTGGTCTGATTTATTCATCCTTACTATGTTGAAATGTAAAAAACGAGAAAGCATGGTGGCAGAAGCCCATGATTCTAGCTACTCAGAAAGTGAGAGCGGGAGGGTATGGATTGCAAGGCCACCTAGGACAAAGTTCATGAGCCCCTACCTGAAAAACTAATAGCAAAAAAAGCCGGGGGTATAGTTCAAGCGATAGAGTGCTTGCATTTGTGAGGTCTAGGATTCAATCCCAGTACCACACACACACACAATCCAAAACCAGATACCTTAAATGCCCATATTGGGAGACATATTTTGTTTTATTTTATTTATTTTTTGGGTCTGGTTGTGGGGCCTGAACTCTGGGCCTGGGCGCTGTCCCTCAGCTCTTCAGCTCAAGGCTAGCACTCTACCACTTGAGCCACAGCGCCACTTCTGGCTTTTTTCTTATGTGGTGCTGAGGAATCGAACCCAGGACCTCGAGCATGCAAGGCAAGTGCTCTACCGCTGAGCCACCTTCCCAGCCCCAAATATTTTATTTTTTTTTATATCTGTTACCCAATTGTATATCATAACTGATATACTGTAATTAAAGTGAGCAGAGCCATGATTCTGTGTCACTGTGACATGAGCATGGTTTTACATGATTTTCAATACACATAGAACAGATATTCTAATGATTCATTCAACTAATTGTGGTAGAAGGTATTTCTGCTTTAATTGATACAGAGTACATAATGATATTAATGATACTAACCTCTTCATACTTGCAGTCACCTTCTATAACATCAATATTCTGATTTTTAAAATAAAGATAATCCTCACAAATACATGTTACTGTGCTGGTTTTCAATACATGTGATGATTTTAAAAAATTAAACTAGTTGGGCGCCAGTGGCTCACATCTGTCATCGTAGCTACTCAGAAGGCTGAGATCTGAGGATCACAGTTCAAACTCAGTGTAGGCAGGAGTTTTCATGAGACCCTTATCTCCAATAAATCACCAGAAAACCAGAAGTGGCACTGTGTCTCAAGTGGCAGAGCACTAGCCTTGAGCCGAAGAGCTGAAGGACAGCACCCAGGCCCAGAGTTCAAGACCCACCACCACTGACCAAAACTTAAAAATAAATAAATAAATAAACAAACAAACTGAAAAACTGTGAGGTCTTCTGTAATTCAAATAGACAAATGGTCTCTTTTTCAAGTTAATTATACCTCACATTAATGCAGATTGTAAGGTTATCACACATAGTTAGCTAGTTTTAGAGGATTTAAAAAAAAATCAACGACTCACAGTATTTGAGCTATTCATATACAGGTTGTACCAAAGACAACCAAAACTTCCTCTGCCCACTATATTCTTAAAGAAGAAAAGCACAGTACTGTGATTCTTTAAAAAATAAAAAGTCAGAAGCTGGGTGCTGGTGATTCATACCTGTAATCTTAGCTATTTAGGAGGCTGAGATCTGAGGATTACTATTTGAAGCCAGCCTAGGGCACACAGATTCAACTGATGTTTATCTCTAATTAACCACCAAAAAGCTAGAAGTGGAGGTCTGAATTAAATGGTAGAGTGCCAGGAGGAATATGAGGCTCTGAATTCAAGACCCAGTATTGGCACACCCACCCACCCACACACAGAATGTCAGAAAACGTTAACATGTCAAAAGTTCTCTTCCAGAATAGCATAAAGATGCATTCAAATCAATCTATATATATGTATATGTAATTATGAAAATACCATACAGAAGGGTTACAATCAAGCATTTCTTATCAAGCATTGTAGCCTCCTCCTTTGTTTGCCCTTCACATCCCTTCCCAGCCTCCTCCCCCCGCCCCCCAATCTTCCCCCCCCACCAAAGTTGTAAAGTTCATTTTCGACATGACAACTTGTACTTCTTATTGTTGCAATGGGCCAAAGTCAATTTTTTTTAATGAGATGCTCAGATCAGACTTGATACAACATAGTTTATCCTTTCTTACCTCTGAGGTAGCAGTAACTGTTTGATTCATTTCCCTAACTTTTTTTTTTAATCTATCGAATATTTTCTTCCTTATATAAGTCTCCTTCCTCTTACTTTCACACTGAGTTTTGATTTCACTTATCTGTAGTGACAAATAGTAAACCAATTAAAAAGCCATTTAGCACAAGAGTTTAGAAAATCTTTTGAATTTGTCAACTTAATTTATATTCAATTTACATGTGCTCTAGTCAATCTAAATATACTAACAAAGTAAAACAAAATCAGAATTCATTTATTTTGCAAGATCAAATATAAATGATGGACTCTATGGATTAAATTATATTCAAAAATGAAATAGTAAATTACAAGGGCAATAATATGAATTATCATTAATAACATCTATTAGTGCTATTAACAAACATTAATAGCAATAACACTAATAGATGTTTGCTCACACCTCTAAGTATGGCTACTTGGAAGTAGCCATAAATCCTCATATCTGGAGGACTGTAGTTTGAAGCCAGACTGGGAAGCAAAGAGCACAAGATTCTATCTCCTAAAAGTAGAATTGAAAGCATGGCTCACATGGTAGAACATCAACTGAGTAAGGAAACTAACGCAAGCGTGAGGCTCTAAGTTCAAACCCCCATATATATAAAAAAGTAAATTACCATTGTCGTGATTTATGAGCAAAACACCTTAGTAATGGTTGCGAAATTTACAATGACTAGACAGATTAGGATTGTCAAAGAAAAATTAGGAATTTTCTAGGTCTCTAAATTTATATTAGTTAATGAGAAAGAAAACCAAATAAAGACAGCACAAAAAAAAATCAGCGAAGAAAAGGTAGCTTCTAACCCTGGATGATTTATTTTCATTTTACCAAAATCAATACATTCTTTTAAACTTTTTTTTTGAGGGGGTTAAATTGAGGTTTGAAACTCTAAGCCTCACATTGAGCAGGTGCTCTTCTGCTTGAGTCACACTCTCAGCCCAAGATCAAACAGATTCTGATCATTGCCAGACCCTAATAAAATGGGTGATGACTTCCTTATCAAAATCAAATAGATTTACCTGCAAAACAAGTGATCAAGGAAAAGGTAATAAGTAGGAAAATCTAAGAAAGATATTCAAGTCTGTATTCAAGAGCTGTGAAAATCTACATCTGAAAACTTTCCATTTAATACAGCAACTACTTCATCTAAAGTAGCTACTCTGAATGAATGTGATCCTACTCACTTATTTCTGTATCAAGGCAGAAATGAACGTAAATAAAATGTGATGATTAATCAATTTCACTGAAAATTAGAAATCCACATGCATACTTTGGTTGGCTAGATTCTTCTCCCAATGTCTTATAATTATAGAGCAAACACTGGCAAAAAATACTTTGTTTATGTAGGGACGATCTGATGGGTTTGAAGATGCACTGACATTTGTGATAGGTTTTCCTTTATCAAGGAAGTAAGGAAATGAACTGGATGTGACCAGGGCCTGTCGTATGTCTTTAGCCTCAGTTGGTCTAACCTATTGGCACATGACTCTCTTTAAGGATTCATTGCTGTTCCAGGACTGAGCGCTCTGTGCCCCTACCCCATCAGACACGGTGGAGGAGGGCTCATAGAGAACCGTGAGGGAGATCACACTGGAATGGAAGGTGGAAGGGAAGATGAGTCACTAGTCATGGAGACTGACCCACTTTAGAAGTTACTGTTGATGAGTCAAGAGCCAGCTGTACCAGTTTAAGCCAGCTTGAACCAGGACTTTCTCCTCGTATCTGATAGCCTTTTAAATGGTACCTTCTTTCTGGGAGACAAATCTGAGGTAAGGTGTTATGGACCAAATCTAGCTACCATCATCCATGTAAAATCACTCACATTTATTTAGTTATTATTTATATCAATTTCCGTGCGAAAATGGCAAAAGTGTGTAGCTGTGACAGAGACTATACGGCCTTAAATATTGACTATTGGGCCTTTTACAGGAAAAGTTTGTGGGCCTTTACATAGAGACTTTACATAACAACAAGGAAGAAGTCATATAGCAGTAGAAGGAAAACAGTCAGGGAGGTGTAGTCAATATAGCTTTCAAATGGCAAAATAAGGTGATAAACCAAAATCTGCCAGACAATGAAATGGAGGGATGGGGGAATGGGCTACAAAGGAATGAGAAAGTTTAAAAAGACGACAAAAGAATGAGAGGATAAGGATGAGACAGTAAATCTTTGGCACCACAACCTTACAGGCAACAGAAAGGAGGCAGCCAATCAGAAAGCCATCTAATTCTCACCGTTTAATCCCAGACCAACTCTTGTAATGAAGAGAAGATGGCTGAAGATGGCCCAAGATGGCAGACATAGGCTAAATGCCATCTTCCCTGTGGTATGCCTATGCTAAGGGCTCTCTTTCTCTGTCATGTTTGTTTTCTAATAAACTTTTCTATCATCTTTGCTTATGCTTGCATCTTGCCTGAATTCTTCTCTTTCCAGGTGCAAGATCTGAGGTTGTTTAGTTGCTCTAAATGTCCTGGTAATGTATTTGATGTGTTAGCCAGGAAGTTAGGGATTAAGTGTACCTTGTTCTGACTTGGATTCATTGAATAATTACATTATTTTGGTGGTGTGACTCAGATTGGCTGTCCAGGTTACAGACAAGCCCGTCAGATCTGGGAATTTCCTATATGAAGACCCTCTGAGCTTCCTTTGGAAGGTTTTAACATTTGTATTAGAAAACTGAAAGAGAGGAAACAACGATAACAAAAACTCTTCCCTGTAGAGCTTAGAAGTTCAAATGCCTACCTTTGGTATACAGGCCCTATTCTTGGTGCTAGGATATGCCAGTGAAGAAACCAGACATAGGACTTGCCTTCTGGTGGGTAAAACTCATAAGAGCTGCCACCTTGGCTGACTGTTCTGGTCCTAGGAGATGTGAAGAAGGGACAGGAATCCCCACCTGACTCTTCCACTGCCCTGAAGTCCTTGCCCACTTATGCCCAGCCAGATGCTCACTCTTCGCCTTTGTAACTTCAGTGTTTAGAGCCATCTTGAAGATTCTGGGCTTACTGGAGGGAATAGAAACTAGCTGAGGGACAGAAACAGTGGGAGGGGCACAAATATTCCTCAGCGCTATTGTGGTAGGGAATGAAAATGCCAGTCTCTTTTGAACCTTGTTCTAAAACTTGCACTTGCTGGTGATGTCAGTAAATCCATGGAAGGTGTGGCCTGTCCATCAGATGCAGGGGACTCAAGCAAGTTGGCCATGGTCTATGTTCTCCCTAATTTTAGCATCACATGGAACATGGTGCAACCTCTGTCAGAAACAAAAGTTTAATAAAAGAAAACAGACCCCACCCTCACAAAATTGCTGGTCTCTATAGTGTTTGCTCTTAAGGCTGCAGAAATGACTGGCCAGCAAAAGGTCCCTCTTCTTTCAGATTCATTTGGAAGGAAAAGCAGGCACTGGCACATGGATTTCCTGGTCCTGTCCAAGATTGCCAAGAGCAACGAGACTGTATGCTAGAAAATATCTGATCTCAGGCTATGGAACAACCCAGTGTCACACAAATCCTACCATTGATATTCTTTTCCATGAACTGAGATCCTGGGACACAATCAAGTATCTTCACGAAGTGGTTCCAAATGTTCCCAAGCCTTCCACTCTTTGCCAGTCCCAATGACACAGAAGACAACAAAAATCTTTTACCACCCTTGAGGACAAATACATTATTGCCTATTTCTTCCTTCAGCTTCTAGATAATTCTGTATTTAAAAAATACACGGTGCCACTTACCTGTGTCTCTATTTCCTCTTTTCTTAATAAATATTCTGATTCATGTTTTTCTATTACATAGTGTGTGTCTTGTATCCATTGTTTTTGCTCCTCTACTTCTTCTTTCCTTTTACTGATTGTGTTATAGGTCTCGTTTATGAAAACATTAACCATAGCTTTTTCTTCCATTGTGCCATTGAGGTTCTGGACAAAATGTTGATGTTCCTTTGCCAGCTTTTCTTGCCTTTCACTGCGGGGAAAGAATCACTTCCAGCTTGAAAAGAATGGCATTTGGGAAAGGAATTTGAAGTCTGGTGAGGTGAGTTCTCGTAGAAAGGGAATGGGATGCTTATGTTCTAGCTGTGTTTCTGATCTGCACTTGATTGGGATGAAGACAGAACATAGGACAAGGGACATCCAGTCCTCTCACCCATACATCCTCACGTACTAGGTAGCAATTGCAGAATATTTTGGATAAAGTATAGCATCAAGCTAACATCACTTAGGACAGGTGAGTGGGATCTGGCCAGATGAATGTTTTGCTATGTATCATCCTTATGTCTGTCTTATCATTCCCAGGCATGTCATTAAGGAAAAAAAGGGTATTAACCCTATCACATCTCCAGCGACATTGCTGCTATAGCCTTATATGGTGTATCCAAGATAAAGCTATTTTTACAAACAGATCTGCTGGAGAGCTCATTTGAGCTTTCTTACCTTCTCAGACAGAACTGAACACAAGAGGGATCATTAACCTCACACATTCATTGCTGACCACACTAGGAAAAATCTTAATGTTGGGAGCTGGATCCAACCCAAAGTTTAACTATAAAATAATTTGAAGAAAGGATAATAGTGCCCTTTTTTTCATTTTACTTTTTAAAGCTCCTGCAATGTAAAGGACTTTTTTTTTCTTTTATATGGTTTCCAAGGTTAAGACTTTTAATTGTATATGTTTGGAGTGAGGGGATCTTGTAAGCTCAGGAAAATGCAAAAAAGGCTGTTGGGCAATTTATTTTTCAGAGGTCAATCTCCTTAATAGAAATGTAATAAAAAGAGGCCCAGGGAAGATGCCTAGTGAGAGGGCAGGATTGAGGAGAATCAGAGAAGTCAGATCAGAAAGCCTACCTAGGTAATGCTGCAATGGACCGAGAGCACACTCCAGGCAGAATGTGGGACCTGGGAAATCACACTCAAAGACCTATCTCTTTCAAGTCTCTCAGGGCCACCCAGAGAAAGGGATATGATCACCACTCATTAGAGTTTGTGGGTACCTTGACCACAATCTTCCTTGGAAAAATAGTGGCAACAAATGGTGATAGTTTGGCAATGTTAGCTTGTCAAGCAATCACCTTCCGTTTATAATTTGCCTTTCCCTAAAGATTTGTTTAGCTGATAATGGTGGCTCAGGAATCTAGCCAGGCAAAAAGTTAGTGAAATTTCATTTCAATCAATAAGCTGGGTGGGGTGGTATTGTAGTCCTGCCTGTGATTCAATTATGTAAGAGGTATAGGGGCTGGGAAGGTGGCTCAGTGGTAGAGCACTTGCCTTGCATGCATGAGGCCCTGGGTTTGATCCTAAGCACCACATAAGCAGAAAAAAATAAAAAAGCCGGAAGTGGCGCTGTGGCTCAAGTGGTAGACTGCTAGCCTTGAGCTGAAGAGCCGAGGGACAGCGCCCAGGCCCAGAGTTCAGAACCCAAGACCAGACACTCCCCCCCCCCCCCGCAAAAAAAAAGAGTTATAGGTACGAGGATCTCAGTGTGAGACCAACCTCAGACTCTATCAGAAAAAATAAAGCAAAAAACTCTGAGGGTGTGTCTCAAGAGGGAGAGCATTTGCCTAATAAGCACAATGCCCTGAGTTCAAAAGCCAGTTGAGAGAAAGATGGGAAAAGGAAGGAAAAAGACAGAGAGAGGGAGAAAAATAGAGAAAGACAGAGAGAGAAAGAAAGGAAGAAGAGAGAGAGAGAGAGAGAGAGAGAGAGAGAGAGAGAGAGAAAGAAAGAAAGAAAGAAAGAAAGAAAGAAAGAAAGAAAGAAAGAAAGAAAGAAAGAAAGAAAGAAAGAAAGGCTTGCAAATTTGCTTACAGTGCTAAGCTATCCAAGGGGTTTATTGCTCTCTTCTTTCAGAATGTATGTTTCTCTGGGTGGTTTCTATTTTACAGATTTTGGAGCAAAGGAGGCCTATGGAGCAAAGTGCTGGCCTGAGACAGCGGAGCTCAGAAAGAAAAGGAAAGGCCCTAAGAGCTGTCAGATCTGGAGCTCCAGACAATCACATAATTTATCTCATTAAATATTGATAAAATCTGGAATTCTCTCCTAAAAGCCAACCCCCATCCTTAGTCCCCTCCCCGCCCCCAGAAGACGAATAACTGAATGTCTTGGAGGAACCGAATTCAACAGTCCTGGTTTGACACATATTTGCAATATAATCCCAACAAGAGATCTTTAGAGTGAGGTGGAGTGATTAACACTATCTCCTTCTACTATGAGAGATGATTGTCCAAGTATTATGTGCTTCCCCAGCCCCCCAAACCGTCTGCTGAGAAACAAGATCGCTTGTGAAGTGGCACAGGTCTCCAGGCTGCAGTGATTGGAGACTTCTGCTCTCCCCAGTCTCCTCATCAGCCTGGCTCAGCTTCTACAACTCATCCCCATCTGTGAGCTTGCCCTGCCCCAGTTCAGCTAAAAAGGCAAAGCCCTCACCAGGGTTTATCCAGTCCAGCCCCAGACCCCTAGGCTCAGGTACTGATTTATACAATACTTACTGGAGAGATTCATTCATGTCATTCAGCTCCTGTATGCTCTTCTTTAGAAACGCTATTTCATTATCCGTGTTTACAATTCTCCTCACTATTCCTTTCATTTCAGAAACATTTAATTTGCGAGCATCTCTGATACATTCTTAAAGGCAAGGGGATATGTTATTCATTGACTTAAGAAAGAGCACAATAGTAGATGCTTTGTAAATCATTTCTTTCTTGGAAATATTTTAAAAATTGTGTTTCAGACAGCTCTAACTTATCACTTTGGTGCCTCTTAATCTTACCTATTTTTTTCTTTTTAATTTCTCTGATTTCTACTTCAGTCTAAGAGTACCTGTGATTCTCATCTGGCCTTGTGCTTCTCATTTCTTGCTTGAGACTTCTTATTGCTTCTGCTATGAGATGTGTGTGTGTGTGTGTGTGTGTGTGTGTGTGTGTGTGTGTGCCCACTTGTCTTTTCCACTTACGGCTGGTATTCTACCATTGGAGCCACACTCCATTTGTAACTTTTTGTGGATAAATTAAAGCGTCTTGCAGATTTTCCTGCTCAGGCTGGCTTTGAACTGTGACCCTCAGTTCTCAGTTTCCTGAGCAGCTACAATTACATGCATGGTTACATTATGGGATTTCTTTAGATACCTTGTCCATCCATCTACAACTAGAAAGTATAGGAGGGAAGAGGAAGTATTACTGATAGATGAGATCTGAAGAAGAGGCAATACTATGTCTCCGAGGCATGTTCTCATCATATTAAGTTATAATTGGCAGAAGCTAGCATCATCATGAACTCCATATTGGGTCTCCTTCTTCCCTGCCTTGGTCTCTTTTCCCACCTTTCTTTTGGGATTACATTCCCTAAAACCTATTCATGTGAAAAAAAACATTGCCTCAGACTCTCTTTCTTGAAATTGGTGTCAAAGAACTAGTCATTCATAGATTTAAAAAGCAGTGTAATTACATAAGATTTCAGAGAATTACTCAGCTCATGACAAAGGGACAATATACATGAAATTTTGAACACTTGCTTAGACAGGTGCAGTTTCTTTTTTATAAGCTAATATGAGATGATTTTTTTTTCCTTCTAAAATATTTTTCCTAGTAGAATAATGAAACCTGTGGAAAATATTTTGGGAAAGCAGGAAGGGGAAAAGGGAGAATGACTAATTGAAATATATTGTCAACATGTGTGAACATGTAAGCATAACCCCTCCATAGCTAATGTAAGCAAAATAAAATAAAACTTTTTTCCTTTGTACAAATAGAACTGTCTTTATGAAAAATAAAGTTATCCAAGGAAATAAAGCAGAAGCACTTTTAGTGCTGTCTTTGGTATAGACTCTTCTAAGTCTTACTTTTTCTCTCTCAGGTAGCTTGTGTATTTTCCCTGTCAAATTAAACTAGCATCAAACATACTGTTTGGTTATCTACTGTATCAGTCATAGTTTAGTTGAGTCAGAAATCTCACAGAAGTTTCAACAGAAGTTTACATTATAAAGGGCTTCTAAGTACAACAGAAGATTCCAGTAACAAGGGAAAAAGTAGCAAGAAGTCAAGAGAATTCAGTCCTAAAGGATTCAGGAATAACAGGAGGCATGAAAAGCACCCCTCGCCCCCGGGGTGGGGGCAGGGATAGAGAACTCTAGAAGGAAGCACTGCAGACCTCACTGGAGAAAGCTAGGGCTCACCGAATGTCAAAAGGACACAAACCATTTTAGATTGTTGGAACTTACTGGAAATCTGCTCTCTGAAGTGTTGGGTCTTTTTGTCCACACAGAGGTACCACAACTCAGAACTGCCCAAGGGATTTTAAGGGAAGCTCTTTATAGGAGAGGTTTGTCTTTGTGACTCTGTACCAAGAAGTACTACTGGGCACTGCAGACCATGGGATTGCTGCAGAATTACAGTTGAGGCTGCCAAGCTGCGCATCCAGATACCCGCCCTCCACTCCCACCCGCACTTCAGTAGCTCTACAGTGCCCTCTACAGACCAGTTGGAAAAGAAAACTGCAGGCACACCACTGTGGAGAGGACCATGAAGTATAGGTGTGGAGCTGAGCGGTGTCCAATGGGTAATGGGAACAACCATTATTTTTATTTTACTTTTTTCAAGACGCCTGTCTTGAACTTCATACGTCGCCCAAGGTGGACTCCAACTCTTGATCCTTCTTTCTCCACTTCCTGATTGCTAGGATTATAGATAGCAGACAGAACCATGCCTGGAGAGACATCTACTTTTATAAAAGTTATATATTGTTCCTTTTGTGGTTTCCTTTTTATTAGGAGCTCCTTATTAAAGGGCGCTTGTCAGGAAACAGATTCTAAAAATTGTGCTTTTAGAAACATCTCCTCTGGCTGGGCGCTGGTGGCTCATGCCTGTAATCCTAGCTACTCAGGAGGCTGAGATCTGAGTGAGGATCTCGGCTCAAAGCCAGCCGGGGCAGCAAAGTCCCGTGAGACTCTTATCTCCAATAGACCACCAGAAAACCAGAAGTGGCGCTGTGGCTCAAGTGGTAGAGTGGCTAGCCTTGAGCTGAAGAGCTGAGGGGACAAGTGAAACTGGAAAGCGATTTGAGCTATGCTAACATTTCAGACTTTGTTCTCTGCTGATGTGGGGGAGCCAGGTTTTTGATTCCTTATGGAGACCAATCACAAGATGTGAGAGGCAGACAGGACAGAGTGTAACAGGGGTGGCATGTCTATTTTGTCCAAGTCAGCCCTTAAGACAACATTTCTGCAGCTGAGAAAAGAAAGTTATTGCACGTACACAATTTTAGTAAAAAGTGATTCACAAACTTAAGTGGAGAGCTAAACTATAAATAAAAATCGAAGGGGCTGAGATTGCATGAGTCTTCAGGTTTTTTTTCTCCAGCAGTGCAAAAACAAAACAAAACAGCAACAATAATAATTTTAAAAAACGGTTAAAAGAAAACTAGGATAAGAAAGAACATCAAGACTTTGGATTTGGTAATGATTGCTTAGGCACAATACCAAAAGCACAGGTAACAAAAGAGAGAAATACATACTTGGGATGCTGAGAATGGGAAGATAGTGATTTTTAAGGTGGGCTCAGTCAGAAAAGTATTGGTGAGATCCTTCTCAACACAAATCTGGGCACACCTCTGTCTTCCTAAACTACACGGGAGGCTGAGATTGGGAGAATTGTCGTTTCAGGCCAGCCTGAGAGAAATGTCTGTGAAACTCCATTTAAGCAGAGTGAAATTGGTCACAGTGGTGTGCCTATTATCCCAGCAACAACGGGAAACCTAAAATCATTGTATCACAATCTAGGGGTGTGCCCAGGCAAGAAGCTAGACCCTATCTCAAAACTCACCAGTGAAAAACAAGGATGGAGACATGGCTCAGCAGTAGAACTCCCTGAGTCCAAACTCTAATACTGAAGAAAAATAAAGATGCATGAGGCTGCCCCCAAATTTAAAAATGTTTTGTTTATCAGAGGTCTATATACACAGAGTAAAGATACAAGCCATGAGGTGGGAGAAAATATTTGTATATATCTAATAAAAGGTTAGTATCTAGAATACAGGAAGAACTACTACTCAGTAACAATAATGACACCCACAAAATCCAGTTAGATGATGGACAAAGGACCTGAATAGACATTTTTCCAAAGCTGATATACCAACAGCCAATAAGGGCAGCAAAAGATGTACAATCTCACTAAGCAGTGGGAAAATGCAAATTAAAATCACAATGTGGTCCCAGCCCATGCTTAATAAAAATTAGGACAATCCAGCAGGTAGCAAGTGTTAGCAAGGATATGGTAAAACTAGAACCCCTTTGTATTGCTGCTGGCCATGCAAAATGGTGCAGTCACTTGCAAAACACTAAGAGTTGGTTCCTTGAAAACTGAACTCAGAATCTAGTCATTGCATTTCTGCAGATAAATCCAAAAGAACTGAAAATAGAGTCTCAAATAGACATCTGTTATCTAGTGTTCATAGCATTATTTACAACTGTAGAAAAATCAACCTCCATTAGTCAGGGTCTAGGTAAGCAGAGGGTGATAGGTGGTGAGCACTTGAAATGGAATAATAATCAGCTTTTAAGAGGAAGGAAGTTCTGATACACACTACAGTATGAATGAACCTTGAAGATATTATGCTGAAGAGAAATAAGCAAGTCACAAAAGGACCAATATTGGATTATGCCGCTTAAATTCCTAGAATCTCCCAAATCATAGAGTAGAGGGTTAAGTTAGCCAAACTGCCTAATTTAATTGGATAAATATCACTTTGGAATAGGCTAATCATATATCTTTACTTAGACATGGAATGATTTAAATTTCTATATAGAATATGTTGTTTTTCTTAAAATGTAAGAAACAAATTATTATCAGTGATATGCTGTCTTAAGCAATCGTTCTAGTTGCAGTTATATAAGTGACAACTATTAAATGCAACTTGGTAAAAGTTCTTGGTTTCTATTTTCATAGGAAATAAATTCAGTCTTTACAGCGGAAGTACCTTCCATTTCCCTGTTAATGATAGCAGGCACTGTCTCCAGCAGGAAGTAGAGCCTGCTCAGTTCCATACTCTCAATTTCCAAAAGATCGATTGTGTTCTTTCTCATTTCTTCCTGAAAAAATTAAGTTACATTAAAACAAATTAATCTACCAAGATAATAAGAGTGGTCTCCTAAATGAGCCTCTATAAATGTTTTCTGGGCTCTAATTTTTACTAAGCATCTACTGCCATTATTTTTATTGGAATAAAAAGGCAGAAAAAGAACAAATTCTACAGCCTTTTTTTTTTGTCAGCCGTGGGGCTTGAACTCTGGGCCTGAGCGCTGTCCCTCAGCTCTTCAGCTCAAGGCTAGCGCTCTACCACTTGAACTACAGCACCACTTCCAGTTTTCTGGTGGTTTATTGGAAATAAGAGTTTCAAGGACTTTCTTGCTGGGCTGGCTTTGAACCACAATCCTCAGACCTCAGCCTCCTGAGTAGTTAGGATTACAGGCGTGAGCCACTGGAGCCCAGCTTCTACAGCCAATTTTTAAGTCTCATTGTTATTTTTTTAAATTTCTACTTTCTTCTACTTATAAATCTTCTTAATATGTTTCTCTCCTGTCTACAGTTTTAATTACTTTAAAAGGAAATATTCCAACAAGAAGGGAACATTGAAAAAGAAAACAATTGCTAAAAAAAAGAAAGAAACGCTCGCCTTGAGCTGAAGAGCTGAGGGACAGCGCCCAGGCCCAGAGTTCAAGCCCCACGACCGACAAAAAAAAAAAAAAAAAAAGAAAGAAAGAAAATTTCTATAGAAAAATCTATTTAGGTATAAGGAGAATGGGTTTCTTCTTCAAACCTATAAATCCAAACAAGTCAGGTGAGAAGATTGATTCATTTGTTTGTTTTAGATAAGTTAATTTCAGAAAGGAAAAAACATTCAAAAATTAATTAGGAAAAGAAACAGATAATCTCTTTCTCTTTCCTTCCTTCCTTCTCTCTCCTCTTTCTTTCTTTCTTTCAAATAAAATATGTTAATAGCTACTGTTATTTTATGACATGAAAAATTATAAATATATTTTATTAACTAAAAAATCTGTTACAGCTGATTGCTGGTGGCTAATGCCCAATCCTAGCTATTCAGGAGGCTGAAATCTGAAGTTGACAGTTCAAAGCCAGACCAGGCAGGAAAACCTGTGAGACTCTTATCTCCAAATAACCACCAAAAAGGCAGCAGTGGAACTGTGATTCAAGTGGTAGTGAGCAAAAAATGTCAGGATCAGTACCCAGGCTCCTGAGTTCAATCCTTAGAACAGGTGTGTGTGGGCATGTGCAATCCATTGCATTATTGTGTATACATTATGATTGTTTTTCTTTAAAAAATAAAATTCATCTGGGTACAGTGGCTCCTGCCTACAATCTCAGTAGGGAAGTATAGATTAGAAGTAGAGATAGGGTGAACCATGGTTCAAAGCCAGTCTGGGCAACAGCTTAGTAAGATCCCATCTTAATAAAAAAGCCAGACAATGGTGGTTCACTTCTATAATCCTAGCCAAGCTAAAGGTCAATCCCAGGCAAAAGTTCAACAATCTGTTTGGAAAAACAAAACAAAAACAAAAACACTAAAGATCAGCTAGTAGGTCACCTGCATTGCTAGCACAAGGTGCTGAGTTCATACTCAATGCCAAAATAAAGTTCAATATAAACATCACATATACTGTGAAAGTATGATATTCTTTAAAGACTAACTAAAGGTTTTAGGGCAGTGGGATCATAGCAGTTTTTACTTTCTTTTCCTTACCTATTTTTCTTCCTCAGATTTTCAAAGAATATTTATTATTGTAATAATGGAAAGATTTTTCTGTTATATAAGAGGTCTCACAGCTCAGGTAATAAACAGATACATACTAGTTACTTTAATCAGACACAATGAATATTTTTGACTCTTGCACATGCTGGAGAAAAACAATCGAAAGAAATGAGGAAGAGGAAAAGTTTCCATAGGACCCCTTGGCAGTACAACATACACAAACTCTTCAGTGTACACTGGTTTCTATTCAATTGACTAGGATCATAAAGTATGACTAAGTACCATACATCCACAATTGCATGTAATTATGTAAGATATAAAGTGATAAGATTTTTATCTGCCGTCTCTGGACTCAACTCCCATACTTTACAGTTAGATGTTGACACTTTTAGATCTAGAACATGTAGTAGATTCTTATTTGATATTTTAAAATTAAATGAAACATTCAACATTTTGATCCTGCTGAAGAAGCCTTGAAAACATCATCCAGACATGACAAACAGATATATTGAAGAAAATTAAATTTTTTTCTTAAATATGTCTTTGATAGGAGCTAGGTTATAACTGAAAGAGGTTCTGCTGTTTTCATTAATAATGAGACTATTTCAGTGGAATAGACAAGATGAAAAATGATCTTTTATCTGCTGTGAAAGAAGCAGCTTAGAAAAAACTGATAGTAGGTAGCATGGGTGTTATTTTGTTTTTGTTGTTGTTAGGTTGTGGGGTTTGAACTCAGGGCCTAGGTGTTGTTGTCCATGAGCCTCTTTGGGATCGAGGCCAAGCGCCACTTCCAGTTTTTGAGTAGTTAATTGGAGATAAAAAGTCTCATGGGGACTTTTCTGTCCAGGTTGGCTTTGAACCACTATCCTCAGACCTCAGCCTCCCGATTTGTAGCTAGGATCTAGGTGTGTGCCACGGGTGCCTAGCTGAATGTAATTTTTAAAAATTTCTTTTTTGAGATTAAGTGATTACATAAATTTCACAGTATTGTGACATAGTGGTGCTTAGCTAAAGTCACAAACACATTTTTAACCTACACAAGGAGAATTGTCATTATCATGGCCTAGAAAGCTTATGAACTCTACGAACTTTGACACTACAACTATTTTTTTCCAAATCTGGTGATATGTACATTTCTCTCCTTTTGCTTAGTGTCAGCTGTTCCTTCTCTCTCATTCCCCCCTCCCATCGCTGCCCTTGAGTTGCCTGGTTCACTTTCATCAATGTCCAGTGCAGCTGAGGGACCCCCTCTGCTGTATTTTTCACCTGTTTCCCTCTGATTCTGTGCCTTCCTCCTAGCTTCCCTCATATGTGCACATGTATGTACCATATGTGGGGTCAAGAACATAGAGTCATCTAAAAATGATACCACAATTAAGAAGAGGTCCTTTGTTTCTTCAGTCCTGTTTACTTTGTCTTATCTTGTTGGGTTTTGAATTTAACATCTGCATATCAGGGAGACCATGTGCCATTTGTCTCTCTGATCTTTGCTTACCTAGCTCTATATGATTTGTTCCAGTTCCATCCATTTCCCTGTGAATGCCATTATTTTGTCCTTTCTAATGGCTACATAATATTCCATTGTATATAGGAACCATAATTTTTGGATCCATTCATCTGTAGTGGGGCATCTGGGTTGTTTCCATATCTTGTCTATTGTAAAACAGTGCAGCAATGAACATGGAGGTGCATGTATCCTTGTATCCTGGTTCCTGTTGCTCAGGGTAGATGCCTAGGAGTAGTATGGCTAGGTCATTTGGAAGGTCTATGTTTAGTTTTCTAAGGAACCTCCAGACTGCTTTCCAGAGTGGTTGTATTAGTGTACCTTCCCACCAGCAGTGCAGTAAAGTTCCTCTTTCTCCACATTCCTGGCAGTATTTGTCATTGGCTGAATTTAGGATGTGGGCCATTCTGAGTGGGGTAAGGAGGTATCTTGGAGTTGATTTTATTTGCATTTCCTTTATGGCCAGGGATAATGCATGTGATTTTTTAAATAGTCAGTTTGCTATGGTTAGATGGTAGTTGTTGAGTGAATGTTTACTTGGTTGGTTGGTAATAGTGAGTTTTGTTAGTTGTTGGTTGGTTGGTTGAGTTGAAGAAGTGGTTACATATTGGTGTGCAGGCATTTGCCATTTGGTCCTTCCACTAAGTTTTCTTACCACCCCTATTGCTTTCCTAAGTGACTTGACCTCATCCTTAGCACAGTATCTACAATTCATTTACTACATAGAAAACTGGGCAGCAATCTCTACTTATAGATATATTTTCCAAGTTGAACGAAAAAGATTTTTAACTCCAGACAAATGTTTCACCTATTCACCTATTAAAATAAATTGAATGAAGTTGGTGCCAAGTTAAGTTTTTTGAAAAATTAAGTGGATGATTGAAAAAGGTTGATCTAACAGATAACACAATACAGTAGATGATTGAAAAAGTAGTTCTAATAGACAACACAATACCAGTTGTTTAACAGCTACAGCAATGTCCTTAAGAAAGATCCTAGCTTCTTCATCGCATTTAAAATCGTCACTTTTCAGAGATTGTTCTAAAAAGCAAAGAGATTAGAAAATTAAGATCTTTTCTCTATTCAAATCCTATTTAACCATTTATGTTCTGGTTCAAATACTAGAAGTTATTTCTAAATGTATTGTATATGTGAACTTTGCTGGTACTTGCTACATCCTACTACATAGCATTGTAATTTAGACAAGCATTTTATGCTTTTTGGAGACAAACTCATCTTTGCATATCTTCTGGTAGAAAGAGTATGACTAAGATGGGGCAAAAATATTGATACTTATAAGAGGTTTAAATCTACCATGGCTATACTGAAGGTTTGATTAGCCATTATTTCATATGCATACACTAAATACATATTAATATAAAGTAATATGGGATTGTGCCAGGGGGCACATATCAAATAAACTGTTATTTTTACTTCCTTGCAAAAATTTGAAGCATGGAATGGGATTATTTGTAAAACTAGAAATTGTGAAGGAGTTTCTGTCTTGTTCCTAGCTGCGTGTGTGTGTGTGTGTGTGTGTGTGTGTGTCCTTTCTCCATATGTTCTGTAAGTGACTTTGCAAGTCACCATGTTAAAGACTCAGAGGCACTACTTATTTCTAGTGGGGTTTTGGTTTGTTTGTTTTAAGGAGGGAATGAGCATGCTCTTGTTCCACTTGCAAATAGGATGGAGAGCTGCATATTTTACAATCCATACTCACAACAAAAAGGTTTTTTTCTATCAAAATTTTTTGAGAGTCAAGACATTATTAATAGAAAAAATATTTGTGCCTGTATACTAAGGTTGAATGGACATGGTGATATACTGATCATCATGAAAAGAATTCAAGGCCTGGGCTGGGAAGCTTGCCTTGCATGCTTGAGGCCATGGGTTCGATTCCTCAGTACCACATAAGCAAAAAAACGGAAACGGCCGGAAGTGGCACTGTGGCTCAAGTGGTAGAGCACTAGCCTTGAGCTGAAGAGCTGAGGGACAGCGCCCAGGCCCAGAGTTCAGGCCCATGACCGGACCCAAAAAAAAAAAAAAGAATTCAAGGCCCAAGTTCTATCAATAACAATGATTATTAACAATGAATATTAACATATGAATAATGTGCATCTCATTAGTGGTGAACATTCTTCATGATAACACTTGTCCAGACCTGAGAACTGTGGAATTAAGCCTTTTATGAAGGAAGAAAGCATCCTAAAGAAACAGCAACATCGTCGCAGAAACCACTATGGTTATTTTGAAACAGAAAGATGATTCATTCGAGTAAAAACAATGAGATGTTTTGCTCTTTGGAGAAATGATTTTTGAGGAGCTACCCAGAAATACCCTTTCTTGGACTAACACATTGAGCTTTCTAATAAGTATGTTGGCCTGGACCCATTTAAATCTAAGTTTCCTAGTTTAATATAGCCTTTTCCTCTCCTATTCGTCAAATAAACCCTGGCCAGGCAGAGTCCCCTGGTTTCAGGAGGAGGATTTTCCATTAGAGGCGGTGGAGCACTGAGCTCCACCTGGCCTCAGCCTCCTGTCCCTGAACTTTGCACTCCCGGGTCCTCTCACCTATGGCAAAGAGTTGCTCTAGGGCAGTGGTCGCCACAGAGGAGCCCAGGGTAGGGGGGACGGTGCTTAGATCCAAGGACAGACTGGCGGAGATGGCGACATTCCTCCCCAACTCAGGGACCAAGGAGTACAGGAGTTTCCAGGCCATTTTGCTGTTGTTGCTCACAACCTCCCAGGCCGGAGTATGGCGGTTGCTACGGGCAACGAGGATGCCGAGGTCCTCGTGCGCCCCCTCGTGGTCCATATCGGAGGGCCGAACTACCAAGTTGTTATTATTATTATTATTATTATTATTAAAATTTTTATTGTACAGGTGATGTACAAAGGATTATATAAGTTAGATTATGAGTGCATTTACTTTTGAACAGTGTTACCCCCCTCTCTCATTCACTCCCAGCTTTTCTCTTTCTGACTTTTCACTCCCCGAAGTTATACAGTTCATTTCCAACATAGTGTCTAGTGGATTTCACTGCTGAATTGGTTCACCCTTTGTCCCACCGTTTCTGTGCTTTCCTCTCCCCAAATCAGATAAATTTATATACAAGACAAAAGGCACAGAAACAAATCATAGTGACAAAAGGAAATAGACCAAAGAAAAAAAGAAAAAGAAAAGAAAAAAAAACCCCATGAACAGTCTAATAATAAAAATAAACCTCTTGTTTCCACTTCTTGGAGTTTGATAAGCATCATTTTATATGATCACAGGCACATAGCTATTAAGCCTTTGTGATCCATTCCTAGGAATAACTTCTTTGTTCTCACAGTGTGAATGTTTAGAGTGCTATTTAATCATGTCCAGATGTACCTATTTGTCCTTTACTGTCCATTGGTTTACTTGTAGATTTATAGGAACATTCTAGATATTACAAATGAGGGAAACCATGCAGCCTGTGTTTCTTTGGGTTTTACTTTGCTTAGTATAATTTCAAACTCTATTACAAAGCTATAGTAATAAAAACATCTTGGTACTGGCACAAGAATAAGCCTGAGAACCAATAGAATAGAATAGAAGACCCAGAAATGAACCCACAGACCTATAGCCACCTAATCTTTGATAAGGGACCCAAAAACACAAAATGGAAGAAAGACAACCCGTTTAACAAATGGTGCTGGCAGAATTGGCTATACACATTCAGAAAACTGAAGTTAGATCTTTATATTAATCACTTTGCACCAGAATTAACTCCAAGTGGATCAGACTTCAATGTAAGACCAGATACCTTGAAAATATTACAGGAAGGGATAGAAGAATCACTAGGGCTTCTAGGTACAGGTTGAAACTTCCAAGTAAAGATCAAAATCAAAACAAAGAAAGACTGGATAAATGAGATTGCATCAAACTGAAGAGTTTATGCATGGCAAAAGACAT
The DNA here is from genome assembly GCF_024711535.1 of Dipodomys merriami. Taxonomy (NCBI): domain Eukaryota; kingdom Metazoa; phylum Chordata; class Mammalia; order Rodentia; family Heteromyidae; genus Dipodomys; species Dipodomys merriami. The sequence continues at coordinate 139,469,458 of NW_027202270.1, read as the reverse complement.
AGCTAGCAAGATAAATGGAAAGCCCACAGAGTGGAAGAGGCTGTTTACCAGCTATGCATCAGACAAGGACCTCATATCTAAAATATACTTAGAGCTCAAAAAAATTAAACCTTCTCAAAACAAATCCTCAAACAACAACTCAATTAATAAATGTGCTAAAGACTTAAAGAGATTTCTCTGAAGAAGAACAAATAAGAATGTCCAATAGACACATGAAGAGATGTTTCACATTTCTGGCCAGAAAAGATATTCAAATCAAAGCAAAATCGAGATTCCACCTTACCCCAATTAGAATGGCCACTATCAAGAAGGCTAACAATAACAGATGCTGGTGAGGATATGGCCAAAAGGGAACACTACTGCACTGCTGGGAGTGTAGTAGTGTAAACTTGTTCACCCATTCTGGAAATCAGTATGAAGGTTTCTCAAAAGACTAAACATAGAGTTTTCCTATGACCTAGCAATCCCACTTCTGGGAATCTACCTACTTGACCACAAACCAGGCTACACTAAAGCCACCAGCACAACCATGCTCATTGCAGTATTGTTTACCATAGCCAAGATATGGAATCAACCCAGATACCCTTCAGTGGATGAATGGATAAAGAAAATGTTGTATACACATTGGAACACACACACATTTACACACACACACACACACACACACACACACACACACACACAAAATGAAATTCTATGCTTCCATCAGAAAGAATAACATTGCCCCATTCATAAGGAAAAGGAAAGGCTAACTTGGAAAAAATTATACTAAGTGAAGTAAACCAGACCTCCCAAGTTCTAATGTCCACATGAATTAGGTGGTCTTTGAAGGATAACATTCCCTCAACCCACACCTCTAAATCTGCCTCCCTCCCAGACTCCCTAAACCATTCCCACTCCCTTAGTTTAAGATTCATATCTTCTCTACCTCTGAAATCACAATAACCATCATGTTTGCATGCCCGCCTCTGTCACCTTCTCCAGAAGAGCCTTTACAGGAAATAGCTTCATCTTTCATAAACCTTGCTAGGGCTATTCTTTTACTATCTCCACTTTTATAGACAGAGAAACAGAGGCACACTTGACTAAGTAAACTTCCCAAGACCAAAGGAGGATTGTAGTGCATTTAAAGTGGCGTATATAGCTATATATGAATTATTGTGGGGTTTTGTTATCTATTCCTGTACACATTTTGCTTTGAATCAGTTTTCTGCCTTTTCCTGTCTTCCCTTCAAATTGTGAGTTCTTTGATGACAGGAGCTTAATATTATTTTTCTCTGCATTTCAGAAATCTAGCGTAGTGTCAGGTTCCATTTCAGTGTGACTGCCTCTTTTCTGCCTCATTATGGACAAGCATAGATACTTTAACCGCCTCCCCATTCTCTCTCTCTCTCTCTCTCTCTCTCTCTCTCTCTCTCTCTCTCTCTCTCTCTCTCTCTCTCTCTCTCTCTTTTTCTCTGCCTCTCTGCCTCTCTGTCTCTGTCTCTGTCTATCTCTGTTTCTGTCTCTGTTTCTGTCTCTGTTTCTCTCTGTCTCTCTCTCTCTCTCTGTCTCTTGTGCTGCTACTGGGTCTTGAACTCATGGCCTTTAGCTTCCCCCCCCCCCCAAGGCTAGAACTCTTCCACTTGAGCTCAACTTCCAGCTTTTTGGTGAAAGAGGCTCATGGACCTTCCTGCCTGGACTGGCTTTGAACTACTCTCCTCAGACCTCAAGAACCTGGATAGGATTACAGGTCTGAGCTGCTGCCACCAGGCTTCACCCCTCACTTTTCTTTACAGATGTTGAAACTGAAGTCAGGACAGCAACAACAATAGTTATTGCTAGATAATGAGTTGAATGTTTCAAGTTTCAGGCACTGCTCTGCATCCCATTTAACGCTCATAGGGATTCCTGTGAGGGAGCAACATATTTATTTATTTACCTATTTATTTTATTATCCCCAAATACTTGTAGAAAGGTATTCCACTTCAACAGTCTCAGTTTATGAGAACAAAGCATTTTGGTCAGCGCCAGCCCTTTCATTACTCTCCCCACATTGATCCTATACACCAACCTCAACTTCCCTAGTTTCATTTTCACACAGGTACCTTGAGTACTATGATTATATTTGCACACCATTCTTTCCAATCATCCACTCCTTCTTACCCGCTCACCCCTCTCAGATAAGTTACATTTCAGTTTCTTGGTATTTATCTTGTTAAACTGTTAATTGTTCAAAAAGGTTACACTATAGAAGCCTACACCTGCAAATACAATAATTTATTCTGTGTGATTGTGTCTATATGCATTTGGTCTTGTTAGTGTTTTCATGTATGCTTATATTTTAGGTCTAATTTCCACACATGAGAGAAAACATGTGCCCTTTGTCTCTCTGAGCCTGACTTTATATGCATTTTATTTCCAAGTCCATCCATTTCTGTGCAAATGACATGATATTCTTCCTGATGGAGAAATAAAATCCCAAAGCATATCTTCCATTCTCTTTGTTTTTATTTTTTTAAACATTTTACTGTAAAGATGATGTACAAAGGGGTTACAGTTTCATGTCAGGTAATGAGTAAATTTCCTTTTGAACAGTGTCATCCCCTCTCTCATTCTATCCCAGTTTTTCCTCTCCTGATCCCCTTCCTCCCAAGTTGTATAGTTCACTTCCAACATCGTGTCTAGGGAGTATCACTGTTAAATTGGTTCACCCTTTGTTCCACCATTTCTGTGTTTTCCCTTCCCCTCCCCAAATTAGATAAACCTATATACAAGGCAAACAGTACAGAAATAAAAAACAGTGACAAAAGGGAATAAAGCAAAGGAAAAAGGAAAGAAGAAAAAAACTTCAAATAGTATAATAAAAAACCCTCATACTTCCGTTGCTTGGAGTTCATTTCAATAAGCATCATGTTATATGATCATATGCACATAGCTATTAAGCCCTTGTGATCCTCTCCTAAGAATATCCTCCTTTGTTCTCACTGTGAATGTTTAGAGTGCCGTCTAACTAATCATGCCCAAGTGTAATTTTTTTGTCTTTTACTATCTATTGTGTTTACCTATAGATTTATAGGCACAGTCTAGAGATTACAAATGAGGGAAACCATACAGCTTTGTGATTCATGTACAGGTTGTGGGGCATCTAGGCTGTTTCCATACTTGGCTATTGTGAATAGTGCAATAATGAACATGAGTGCGTAGGCCCCTTCATTGTATCTTGACTTGTGATCTTCTGGATATATTCTTGAATGAGGCAACATTGCCCACTTTGCCCACGAGACCCATGCTAGAGTGCCTTGGAGAGTGCTCAGCTGATCAACAATAAACCTAGTTCCAGATGTTTTTCTCACTCAGGAAAAACTATACCCTGACCTTGGACACTGTCCTGCACCCTTCCTTGTTGCTACAATTTGCTCTATTAGTAGTTTGACCTCTTGCTGACTTCCTGTGCTGTCATATGTGGTAGGAGCAAGAAGCTAGATGAATACATTTCCAGAACATCCATGCTATCTGGTTTCCACCAATAGAAGCCAAAAGCAAGAGATTAGAAGACCAACAACCCATTCTGCGCTTCTGTCTCCAGGAGAGGCCATTTTGGGACCATAGTTGATTGCAGGTCACAGCAGTTTTCATGGCTCCTGAGCTGGCAGGAGTAGGATTCAGGTTCCAGCAGTCTCCATAGTCACAGCACGAAGAGTGGGTGTGGGGGCACTGCTCATGGGAGGGGGCAACTTTCCACTCTCCGGGATCTTCTTTGCTTACTTCCTCTTTGGCTGTTACTGTTCTTGTAACACATTCTCCTGGAATTATCTAGTCTGGACCACACCAAGCCAACCTTTACACTGTCACCAGAATATTCTTCCTTCTTATCATCTCTTTTGTATCTCACTGCTCTTGGTTGTCTATGAAGGAAGCGTAATCGCTAAAGAGACACTGGTGATTCCCCAGTTACTGGCTAAGGAAGGTTGCATAGGCTTTCTGAATTCATAGGTCTCTTTGTTTCTCTTCTTGTCTCTAATATTCCCTCTCCTCCAGCATGCAATGGGAGAAATGTCTAGCCTCTCCTCTATCTCATGGTTCCTTTTATAAAAGATGTCTTTTACAAAAGTCATCCCATCCTTTTCTAAAACAACATGAAAAGCATTTTGGAAATGAAAAAAGTCCAAGAAATACACTGTGAAGAAGGTTACCCTCATGAGCATTCAGAGAACAATAATACACTTGTTTTCTGTGTTGTATAAGATTAAAATGAATAATAATTCAAGGTATAGACAGTAGAAATGTGAACAACTCTACCTCCTCTATCTTGAGGAATCTTAGCATACAGTAATATTTGTAAGAATGGTTCTTACAGACATAATCACTGACTGAGCACTGGTAGCGCCTGTAATCCTAGCTACTCTGGAGGGTAAGATCTGAGGATGGGAGTTCAGAACTGGAGATGTGGTTCAAGTGGTAGAGCACCAGTACTGAGTAAAGCTCAGAACAATGCCCTGACCCTGCATTTAATCCCCAGCACCAGTATACTCTCCCTCTCCCACACTCTCCTCTCTCTCTCCTTCTCTCTCTCTCTTCTTCTCTGTCTCTCTCTGTCTCTCTTTTCTCTCTCTTTCTCACACACATATACACATCACAATCATATGGAAGCACATGGTTTTTTGATGATAGTGTTGCACTGGTGGCTACTTCTTCACATAGATCTAGAATCTTTGGCGAAAACCCAAACTTCTTGGGTGTGTTTGTAATTCATGGGTGAGGCCAAACCAGTGTCCCACTCTTAGTAGATATGTTGTTGGATATCTCATGAATAGGAAATGCTTCCAGGTTACAGGCTTCTGTGCTATTTGTCAGGATCCTCTATGGCTCACAACTAGACTATGCTTAAATCTTTCTGGGAAGAAAATACTTATAGCAAGCCGAGTTTCTGTCTTTCTAATTTCCAGCCCTACCAGCCTGGAACAGGACCTCATCTCCCCAACAGTGTTTGATCAGTGGGATCTTGTTACCTGTCTACCATCTCCACCTGTTGTCATTTTCCTCCTCAGAACTGTTGCCTCAAACCAGTGGCTTACTGTGGCCACGTGGAAGCCCCCACTTCCTTTTCCTCAAGGAAAGAAGTTGCCCATAAACTCACACATTATCTATTCTTCTTTGAGGAAAAGTGAGGTTAGGCTGGGTTCCAGCCTCTGTAGGGAGAGCCAGGGACAAGGGAGCTCAGAAGAGCTAGAGGATTTCCTACAGAAAGTCATCCACATGGACATTCTTCAAGCTACTGTTTAATCAACCGCAATATGATCCCTATGCCAGCTGGCTAGGTGGAGTTTTCCTGGGTGGCTGGGAAGAATTCAGCATGCTTCTAGTATCTCCATTCTCAATTGGATCTTCCAAGTTAAAACCTCTATGTTGGATGTATGTATGTCTTACAAGTCCATAAGATGTTTATACATTAAAGAGTCTCTACTCCTTGAGTTTCTTACAGATTCTAAAGTAACCATCTTGTGGTCCTGGCTACAGTTCTCAGTTACAGTGACTTTAGCATATGCTTATAATAAAATGGCAGAAAGATCACTTCCTCTGGGTAGTTAAGAGACGCAAGCAGATAGGATGGCACCCATAATGAAATTATGCCAAACAAGGAAGGGCAGACTATGTCCATGTTTTCATCAGTCTCCTTTCAACTGCCTCTCTTGACTACTTGATTTTATCTAGCAGCAGAAATTCCTGAGCAGATTTGGAGCAGGTATTGGTTACATCAGATTTAGTATTGTTTTGGAATGGCTTATGTAGTCAACCTTATAGTTCCCATTTTTTTTCATCTGTAAGATTATGTCAGGTGCTGCTGGCTCACACCTGTGATCCTAGCTACTCAAGAGGCTGAGATCCGAGGAGTTCAAAGCCAGTCTAGGCAGGAAAATCTTGAGATTCTTATCTCCAATTAACCACCAAAAAGCCAGAAATAGAGTTGCGGCTCATGTGACAGAGTGCTAGCCTCGAGCTCAGGGACAGTACCCTGTGCCTGAGTTCAAACTCAGGACCAGCACAAAAAAATGAGGTTATGGGATTATTAAGACAAAGGGGAATGAAGATGTGCTATCCACACAGAACAGGCCACGTGTTTCCTTCTCTTCCTTCTACCAGTGGAAAATAGAAAGCATTTTTTCCTGAAATGCAAATATTGGCTATTCACCCCTGTAGTGAAATCAACATTTGCCACTCTAGCAGTGGGAAATTGGTCATATTTCCATGCCATTTTCTCTTGGACACTGCCAGGAAGTTTCCAAGGTCAAATCTCACCACAGAAGAAAGAAGTCTGCACAAACATCAGAGAAAAATAGGGCCACACATGGGTGCGTGCCAGGTTCTTCAGCTCAGTGCTTGTTGTATGCCTGCCATGTGCTGGCATTGTGCTGGTCACTGAGCATCTACCAAAGAGATCTTTAGGTGGAGCCAGAGCTAGAACCTTTGAGGAAGAGAGACCAGAGCATTGAGAAGTCAGGATGTGCTTGTTTGTCTTCTAGTAAAGAGGGACAAGAGGTAAAAGCAGGAAAAGGAAGGAGAGATGGGAAAGGTGGGAATTTAAACATCAGCTTTCTCCCACACAGTACCCTCCATCCCTCTCACCTCTCCATGATAGGGACAAAGAGCCTGAGGAGTCTGATTTTTCCCTAAAGGTTCACTTTTCCTCCTTAATCCCATCATTATATATCATAAACTCTGATCAACCCTTGAACAAAATACACTTGTGAGATTTGGCCCTAATTCCCCAGAAGATGGGAATTCCTCTTAAAGGTGGGGTGGGTTTTGAGCCATAGCTTACAACCTGATGTACTTGCATGTAAGTAGGGAAATGCCATAACTACTGCCACACCTGCAAAGTATTTTCTCTTCTTACAAAAATGGCTATTTCTCTGTGAGACTTTCTCCCAATGAGCTGGGATGGTTATGATTAGCCTACTGTTAAAAGAAAAATTACACAGACATGAGACATTCAGTGATCTTAAGCTTAGAGTTAGACAGTGGTGGGGTGGGGGCCTCTGACTCAGGTTGGGGACACAGCCTGCCCTGCCAGAACTGCCTTGTGGCACTGTAAGGAAGGGCAGATTGTTGGCTGGCAGGGGGTTGGGGCAATCTGATTACACAGGCTGTCAGCAGAGCCAACAATGTGGCCAATGAGAAGCAGGTGTCCAGCCAGGTATTTGGGTCTTGGGCCTTATTTCACTCCGCAGGGTCTTGAATTCTAAGTGAAACAGCTGGATTTTATGCTGCAGGCAATGTGCAGTGAATGATCAGCGCAGGCAGATTAGACTGTACCCTGCTGGAAGCTGTTTATTTCTTCCGGAAGTAACAAGCTACTTACAATGAAATAGGCTTTGTGATTTTTTTTTCCAAGTGAGCATTAGCAGAGAAATCTGAAATTAACTTGGGCCAGAAATAAACAATGCTATATTTGGCAAAGATGTCTCATTTCTCATTATCTTTAATCACTTATGTTTCAGGTAGTTTCTTCACTTCAAAAGGTAGCAATGATCATTTCTAGACATTTCCAACACTCATGGTCTTCAAAGTAGCAGTATTTTCAATTTTCCTTAATTTAATTCTTACTTTTAAAGAAGTGTATTACATTAGATGATTCATCTGAAGATGACTCAGGAAAGATGATGAAAGTAGGTAAGTTTTCTAATTTGATTTTCAAAAATCTGTCTTTTAAAAATAAATGGGCAGCATATTGGAACACACAGGATGAATGAGCATTTCTGGATTTCTTGAAGGAAAGGATAAACACAAGCAAGTTCCTGTAGCTCTGACTCCCCTTCCCACCCAGTTCCTCAGAGAACTTCCTTCCCCAGCTCCCCCACTCACCTGTCTTCCTCAGGTGGATCTGGTTCCTGTATTTCTCTGACTAAACCCAGGCCTGGCCTACCCCTTCTGCTTTAGTACCTTCCTGCTTACCTTCATTAGCAAACAGTTTGGCTGTGGTTTGGCTGCAGGTGTTCATGTGTCATGCACTTGGTTCTTTTCATGGGGGTATCAAGGTAGTGTTCTTTAAGTAAGGCCTCTGGCCAGTTCCACAAGCCTCTACCTGCTTCGTGGCTTGTGGATGATGTATTTTTTTATTTTTACACACCATTACAGTGTCATCTGCCATGGGCTCATGTGGTCAAAGTAGCCCTTTGTGGAATCAGTGTGATGCTGTTGGAACTTTCAGCCTCCCAAATGATCAGCCCAACAGTCCTCTTTTGTTTAGAAATACCTAACCTTGAGTATTTCATTTTAGTAAGCAAAATGGAGTGGTCACTATATTTGAAAGTGTTGTCTCCATCTGGGCTATAAGGTAATCCTTTCACCCTGAATTCTAAACTAACTGGACCTCATCTTCTTGTTTTTACTCAAACTCTATTTCCTACCTCCATTCAGCTCTTTTTCTGCAGAATTTTTTTTCTAGTCCTGGGGCTTGAATTTAAGGCCTGGGCGCTGTCCTTGAGTTTCTTTTGCTCAAGGTTAGCGCTCGACCACTTGAGCCACGGCGCCACTTACAGTGTTTGCTGAGTAGTTTATTGGAGATAAGAGTCTCACAGACTTTCCTGCCTGGTCTGGCTTGGGACCACAATCCTCATATCTCAGCCTCCTGAGTAGCTAGCATTATTGGCACCAATGGCCGGCTCCCTGAGAAATGGTGGCTGGCTCCCTGCAGAATTTGACCACGTTGCTCAATAAGCCCAAACTTTATTTTTGTGGTACTGAGGATTGAACCAAGGGCCTGTGCATGCTAGGAAAGTGCTTTACCCTTGAACCCTTGGTTTTGGGGGACAGGGAATTACTATGTAGCTCAGACTAGCCTAAAAATGAACATTTTCATCCCTATACCTCTGGTTGTTGGTGTTAGAGGTGAGCCTCACCTTGTTAGGCCCAAACCTTCTTTAGAAAGGGGGGAGGGGTTTAGTGCACTGGGGATTGAATTTAGGGCTTCACACTCTTATTTAACTTTTTCACTCAAGGTTGGTGCTCTACTACTTGATTCAACCTCTTCTTCTGGCTCTTTGCTATTTAACTAGAGTTTTATGGAATTTTCCATCCTGGCTGGCTTTGACCCAAGATCCTCAGATCTCAGCCCCCTGAGTAGGTAGGCCCATCTTAATTTGCTCCCAAGAGACCTACATTGTACTCTCCCCTCTTTTTCTGACTTTTTCTGCTTCATAGGTATCTCTGGCTCACTATCTTCTTCCTCCTGGTTGTAAAATGGGGACATTTATCCTGGGCCCTGGGCTCTTTGGAGTTTTTGTGTCATGTTCTCTCACACAGAGGCAAATCTACACAAATACCTTCTGGCAGTATCTGCTGCTCAACTCTAATTTTATAGCCAAAATAACCATTCTCATTGTGTATGCTGCTAGAATACCAAATTTCATTATGCTTGAAATCGAAGTCTGTATTGCAGGTGATTTTTCTGTTTTGAAATCACTCTGATATCATCAGCTCATCTTGAAAGCTGACTCAATCAGAATATTTTTTTCTTTACCTCACTAATCTCTCAGCATCCAAAGTACTTGGTTCAAGTTTTTCTGGGTGAGAATTATCCTAGGCTGAATGGCCTCATATACAATTCTGTGTAATAATCTCATTGTTAGCTCTGTAAACTGTAAGCCTAAATTTTGTCATCTGTACAATTGCAAAATTATAGGATGATCATAAGAACTATAGCAATTTATCTAGTGAAAGTCTTGCCTAGAACAAAATAAATCATCCCATATATCTAGTTATTATTATCTCTATACTATGAACCCCTTAAAAGACTTATGTCTCAGGCTGGGAAGTTGGCTTAGTGGTAGGGCGTTTGCCTTGCATGCATGAGGCCCTGGGTTTGATTCCTCAGCACCACATAAGCAGAAAAAAGGCAGAAGTGGCACTGTGGCTCAAGTGGTAGAGTGCTAGCCTTGAGCTGAAGAGTTGAAGGACAGCACCCAGGCTCAGAGTTCAGGCCATTTGACTGACAAAAAAAAAAAAAAAGACTTACATCTCTTATTCTCCTACAGCACCTAGTCCAGAAACTTGCACTAGATACTTACGATGTTGTTGCAAAAGATAAGAAGAGATTTGTGTTTGCAGAATTAAAAATACATATGGCTAAAATCTTCTTTGTGCTTGCTTTTGTGCAGGTGTTGGGGCTTGAAATCAGGGCCTAGGCCCTGTCCCTGAGCTTTTTTGCACGAGGTCAGTACCCTACCACTTGATTTATATCCCCACTTTCAGTTTATGGTAGGTAATTGGAGATAAGGGCCCCCTGGATTTTTTTTTCCTGCATGGGCTGGCTTTGAACCTTGATCCTCAAATCTCAGCCTCCTGAGTAGCTAGGATTACAGCTGTGAGCTACCAGTGCCCAGCTCTGTCTGGGTTTGTTAGAAAGGAAAGAGCTGGAGAAAGGCAGCCTCTTCCTCCTGATCTGCTACTCACCTTCTTACCCAAGCCAATGAGGTCTTACTGGTCATTCCTATCACAGAACCCTGAAAGACATTTTAAAAAATACTTTTTACTTTGTTTTAAAACTTATTGAAGTAAAATAATTTAAAAATGTAAGAGTTTTTGTCTTTAAGTAGTTGTACAAAGGAGTTACCACTCAACAAATCAGTTTATGAAGACAATGTGTCCTATTGATATCACCCCTTTCACCATTCTCCCTCTCAACCTTCCCCCCTTCTCAATTTTCTTAGGTGCTGTCCTTGAGCTCTTCAGCTCAAAGTTAGTGTTCTACCACTTGAGCCACTTCTAGATTTCTGGTGGTTAATTGGAGATAAGAGTCTTATGGACTTTCCTGCCCGGGCTGGCTTTGAACTGTGATCCCCAGATCTCAGCCTCTAAGTAGCTAGGATTATAGGTGTGAGCCACCAGCACCCAGATTCAATTTTCTTAATTTAATAGGATGTACATTGAATTATATGAATGCATTCTGCAGCCCCTTGCTCTCTTCATTTATCTACTCCCCTTGACTTCGTTCCTCACCTTTTAAGTACCAGTTTCCCGGTGTTGTGAGTTAGTCTTTCTAAAGAATTGCACCATTTGAACTCTCCCTTGGAAATACCATATTTCTCTTAATACATTTGTGTGCACTTGCATGCAACCCTGATGTGTTTATTCATTTATAAATTAGTTCTAGGTTCCACAGATGAGAGAAAAATGCTAATAACAGATGCTGGAGGGGATGTGGCCCAAAGTGAACCCCACTGCATTGTTGGTGGGAATGTAAACTTGTTTAACCACTTTGGAAAGCAGTATGGAGATTCCTCAAAAGACTCCACATAGAGCTCCCCCATGACTCAGCAATCCTACTTCTAGTCATTTACCCAAACGATCACAAACAGGGCCATACTAAAGCTACCAGCACAACTATGCTTATTGCAGCCTTATTTCCCATAGCTAAGATATGGAACCAACCCAGATGCTCCTCAGTAGATGAATGGATCGAGAAAATGTGGTATATATATACAATGGAATTCTATGCCTCCATCAGAAAGAATGACACCACCCAATTTGTTAGGAAATGGAAAGACTTGGAAAAATTTATATTAAGTGAAGTAAGCCAGACTCAAAGAAACAGAGGTCCCATGGTTTCCCTTCTCTGCAATAACTAGTATATGTATAAGACAAACAAAAGAGGTCAAAAGCTATGTACATATGACCATATAATCTGATACTAAGTGAAATGAACCCCAAGATAGGGACACAAGAGATTTTATCTTTCTTGCTGTTCTTTTTAAAGTACCTATAATGTATCATGTGATATTTTTTGGTTTCTTGTATGTTCTTCCCCCATGGTACAACCCCTGTTGTCAGTGTATTTGATTCTAGTGCCCTGCATCTTGTATATACATTTTTCTAATTTGGGGAGGGGAAGGGAAATAACAAAATGCCTGAAATAAGGATACAGGATGACCCATTGTAACAATGCGATGTATAAGACAGTATGTTGAAAATGAACTTAACAACTTTTTGGGAAGGGGGAGGAGTTGGGGAGGTGGGGAGGAAAGGGATGATAGGGGAAAAATTAAGGAGGGAGTAACAATGCTCCATAGGAAATGGACTCATTACCTTGCTCATGTAACTGTAACCCCTCTGTGAAGTATCTTTACAATAAAAATATATATTAAGAAAAAAAGAAAAGAAAAATAATTTTTAAAAAGGGAAACAAATGCATCCCTTATCTCTCTGAGCCTAGCTTTATTTAACAGAACTTTTTCTGGGCCCAACCATTTCTTTGTAAATGATGTACTATCATTCTTTCTAATGGATGAATAAAATACATTGTGTATATGGTACCACATTTTCTTGATCCATTCCTCCATTGAGGGCTGATTCCATACAGTGACTATGGTGAATATTGTGCTGCAATGAACAAAGTTGTGCCAGTAGATTTACTGTAATCTTTTGGGTAAACATCATTCTACTGCATGCACCAGAATTATCACTTAATGACTATGCTTCAAAGGCTAAATTCTTTATTAACTCAGGTTTCAGTTAAGGTGACCTCCTGATTCTCAACTCTGCTGGAGTTAAGGAATGAATAGTCAGTCCCCTTGGCTTCGGTGATATGACATCTTTTTCCTGCCGCAATGTGGATGTAGGGACTAGGTTAGGGGAATGTGTATAAAAAATTAAGCCACCCTATAAAGCTCTTTAAGATGTGTGTCTTGGGCTGGGAATATGGCTTAGTGGTAGAGTGCTTGCCTAGCATGCATGAAGCCCTGGGTTTGATTCCTCAGTACCACATAAACAGAAAAAGCCAGAAATGGTGCTGTGATTCAAATGATAGAATACTAGCCTTCTATCAAATGAATTCTATCAAATGATAGAATACTCAGGGACAGTGCCTAGGCACTTGAGTTCAAGCTCCAGGACTGGCACACACACACACACACACACACACACACACACACACACACACACACACACACACACACACACACACACACACACACACACACACACACACACACACACACACACACACACAGATCTCTGTCTTTCTTTTCTGCTGTATTTATGGCAGGATTGTTCTGTAAACCCTAGATTTAAGAACTGTCTTCAAGCAGGAAGGTCAAACCAGTGAAACTGTGTATTTAGAAAAATCACCACCAGTTAAGCCCTTAATCTCCCTTAGCATAGAAATAATAGAGGCTTACTTTAGCCATGGTCAAGCAACTGCATCTGTAGCTAGACTGATCATTCAATCTTTGTGTATATGAATAGCAATTTGAGATGAGGTGAATTGAATATCCTGTTTTCAATCTCAGATCTAAATCTTGTTTAAGACGGGTATGGGATGATCAAACAATGTATGAACTATCCAGTTTCCTTTACTTCTGAAATCAGCCATCAAGTATATTGTAGCCTCTTCATCTATGTACCTCTTGCCTACCGCATTCACCCAGAGGATTGCTATTACCACAGCCAGAATCAGCTCACTCACCCTGGGGTCACCCTGGGACCTCTTCTCACCTCTTCACTGCGTCCTCATATTTTTTCATCACCTCCAATATCATACTGGCTAATGTCTGATGGAGAAGAAACAACATACCACAAACCCTGTGTTCTATTTGTTAAAGGTGTATGTCCATACCTGTTGTTTTGTAATCCTGAAGTTTCCCTCAGGAATCTTCTGTACTACTGCCAGAAAAAGGGATTCCCTAACTAAATCCTTCTAATGACAATCCATCCTCTGGACCAAGAGGAGGGAAGAAAACGCTGTGAATGCCAGTATTGAAGACACTTATTCTATATAATAGAACTACACAGAAGAAACTTCATATTGCAAAGACTGAACATTGAAAAACACAAAGGAAGATGCCAGGGATCAAATCCAGTATATGAAGCACACATACAACCACAGCGTTCTACACTCTTGTAGTCCAAGTAATCCTTCTATTTAACAACTATCAAAAAGGACATAAGACACCAAATTAAGATTATTATTTCCCTTCCCCTGTTTTCTGTTGGAATTATGTTACAATTATTGTATTCTTCCAATCTTCTAGCCTTGCACCTTTATTGTGTTGGCTTTTATGTAACGCTGTGATTGAAAGAATAAAGCCCCAAATCTTGGGCACAGGTGTCTGTTTCTCCACCCCATGAAAGCATCTTTCCCCGGCATCACCATTCCCAGCATAAGCACCTTGCAACCCAGTTCAGCTTATACTCACCGTTCTCTTCACACACTGTGCTCTTCCACACACAGTACACTTGGCTCCTTAGTTTCTGTCTTTTTCTTCATTCTGGGAACCATCTTCCTCTGGCAAAACCCAGTCCAGGATCCAGCCCTGATGTTCAGTTTCCTGAATCTTATCATGTTGCTTGAGCTTGTAACACTGCTCTGGTTTTTCTGGCAGGCTTTGTCTACCTAGCATTTAGAAGTACCCCAACATCAAGACGGACATTCCTTGGTGGAGTCATGATGTCATTTCCCTTGTAACTCTCATACCTTCTCTTGACTCCTTAGATACTTACTGAGGCCAAGTCTAAAATTGGTCAGTGGCAGCATATACAAGTGAACAATTCCTTTTCTCTTCTGCTCATTTTTCTCCTCCCATTGCTGCTCTTTCATTCACTTCCACCTATTCATCTTTGTCTTGAGTATCATAGTAAAATAAATGTGCAATTGTACTTCTATAAAAGCAGAGTATGTTCATAGAAGACTTGGTATGGAAAAGGCAGGAACTATTAACTTTCTGATTCACAGTCCTATCACTGCTCAACAGCAGTGGCTCAATAAATCATTACCAAAAGAGCCAGCAGAGGACAATGACAACTGTTCTATGCCCGTGTTGTGTGGCACATGGTTACTAAAAGTTGATGTACAGATTTACATCACTCTCTAGCTTTTATAAACTGAAATATCAGCATCAACTATTGAAAGAACAATAAGAATTGTTTTTCTACTACTCTTTAATGGTTTCTATTATTAACTCAAATAAGTTATAAAAACAATCTGGGGTTAAAGCCTTATGGAGAAAAGAAGCAGGGTAAACACTTTTGCATTTTCTAGTAAGATCAGGACAAGACAGGAAGAAACTTTCTACATTTAGTAACATTTATTTATGCATTCAGTATCAAGTACATAAGTGCAAATATCCAGAGTCCATAATTAAGTCCATTAGGAACTACAGAGAAAGTAATACAAATTGTAATAAAGTTAACATGCTGGTAACTTTTGAGTGACCATACATGTAAATCAGCCCGTCCATCCCATACAACAAAAGGACTGTGTGTTCATGTTGGGGTGTATTCATTTAATTAAGTTATACAAAACTGATTACCATCAACTGCTTTTTAAATTATATTTTTTATGTTGTATGTGTTGGAAAAGTGCTAAAACATCAGTCTACAATTCTATATAGTGTTATTAAAGATTAATCCAACCAGCAACCCAAGGACATATAAGCGATTTCCACTATTGCGTCAGTTCACTGGGCAGGAGAGGACTAGCTGCGGGTTAGAAGCTACAGAAGCATTGCAGAGAAGAAGAGGAGGAGGAGGGAGAGGAAGAGGAGGAGAACACCATAGAAGAAAAGATAACATGGGCTCTCACCATCATGCACTTTTTTGTTTTTTAGCAACACAAAATTAAAAACCACATCTAATACACTTTTCTCTATACTTTAGTGCTTGACACAAGTGACTCAAATATTCTAAGAGTACAGAACAGCCTAAAAACAGCTGTTTTAAGGTTTGCCTCTAAGAGTATGGTAACTGGGAGGGAAAAATGATCGATTTGCAGTAACGAGTCAAACGAGAGCGGTTACCACGGCAGACAACCCTGTTTATATTCTGTTCTTGCTGGGATGTCCATTTACTCAATGTGCCTTTTGGCTCCTGGGATTTTAGCCTGAATTCTAAAAAGAGAATGATAAAGAGGTTACCAGTGAGATCATTTTATGCATTCATTATGTTGCACTCATTAGCCAAGTGATCAAATAGCTTGATATGCTAAAAGCCATTATAATTCTTTTGTTTGTTTTGTGCAAATGCTGGGGCTTGAATTCAGGGCTTCATCCTCTTGATTGGCATTTTTACTCAAGGCTGCACTTTATCAACTGAGCAATGGCTTTTTTTTGCTGGTTAATTGGACATAAGAGTTTCACAGAATTTTCTGCCTGGACTGGTTTCAAATTACTGTCTTTCAATATCAGCCTTCAGAGCAGCTAGGATTAAAGTGTGAGTAACCAACACCCCACTGGTGTTATAGTTTTAAGTGTGTGTCTAAAAACTCTTCTACCAGGCAATAAAAAACAAGTGAAAATTGAATAATGAATGACTCAAGAATGTTGTGTTCTTTAGACTATAACTTTTTAGGTAGATAACTATATCAACTTTTTGCAGGGAGACTCTAGAAGCTAAGATATATCAAGGGTGCCACTGATCATGTAATTTGGGGCATTTCTACAAGAGACCAAAAGTACAGTAACCAGGAAAAGTAGCATACACAGAGTTGGTTCTGGATTAAAACAAAATAAACAAGTCTATGCCTATGTTCGCATTAGGCTCTGGTAGTTTATGCCTGTAGTCCTAGCAACTCATGATGCTGAGTCCTAGAATTTATGGACTAAAGCCAGCGTAAGGTAGGTGAGACTTGGTCTCCAAAATGACCAGCAAAAAGAGGGCTGGATGCTAGCTCAAGTAGAAGAGCTCCAGCTGAGTATACATGCCGAGTGATTGCATGACAGTACAACGTGCCTAATACTATAACAAATAAGATAATCAAATAATCCCACACAAACTTATGTGTGGTCCAACTGCCCTAGAACTGGAATTAAGAAAATTGTCTTAGACTAAGGTATGCTATTCATTCAGTAAATGAACATTTTTGGGCTTACATACTCATCTTTAACAAGTGGGTACAGATTAGATATTGCCATAGCTCCTAACATTCTGCAATGCTCACACTATGGTTGCATTACTGTAGGATGGGCTTGCACTTTCGAATTTGAAAGTATATGAGTCCATCAGGTAGATTTTAATCCTCTGGGCTGGGAACCCTTCCACGTTCTAGAATTCCAGGTTTAACCCAAGGGAGAAGGTACTTGCTTTCATGGAGTTTTTATTCTTGTAACAATTAAGCAGAGAGAAACAGACAAGAAAATTACACATGGTGACAAATGGTATAAAACAGAAGAAGGCAGTGTGATTGGAAGTTAGGGGCAGTATGGTAAAGTGAGTAGTGCTTACTTTAAATCCACTGATCTGTGAAATAGATGCCCAGAGGGCAGGCAGGAGTCACTAGACAAAGATCTGGAGGTTAGGGGCAAGAGGAGTAGAGGCTGGTGGGCTCCGTGTGTGGAGGGGACAGGCCTGTTAGGTAGGTAGTCACTGAATGGTATTAGAACTTGTGGGCTATGGTAAGGGGTTTAGATTCTCTCCTATGTAATGGCAAGCCATTGGCAAATAGATAGTGATAGTGAGTGTTTAAAAAAAATGGAGAAATAAGAGGAAGCAATTACAGAGGGATTCCAGTGTCAGATGAGCATGGTCAGGGTGATACGTTAGACATGAAAACAGCAGGTGACAAGTTTGGGATCTAGCTTGGAGATGGGGCCAGCTTGTTGATGGATTGAAAGCATGGATGAGGAGAAGAGAAAACAAAATTAAAAAGATTGTTTTTGGTGTGAGAAGCCAGGTGCATGATAAGGCCATTCATCAAGAAAGCAAGGATTGGGTGAAAAAGAGGTTCTGGCTGTGGAACTGCAAGAAGACTGCTTGTGAAAACTGAAATCCATGGACATATGAGAAAATACCCATTAGGCAAGTGCGTAGAATTGATGCTCCCTCAACAAGGCTAGAAATTTTACTTCTTTCGGTCTGTTGGGTTTTAGGATTTCTGTTTTTGAACAATGTTCCAGACTTGGGTCCTACCAAATTTTATTCTATACCATGCTGATATTTCTTAATATAAATATTCTTTATTTGTATAATCATTAGATGTTGATTATACTTGGGTCCAAGCTCATAATTTTAAGCATTTTTGAAATAACTTACAAGGAAAAACGTAAGGATCAACTTTGTATACATTTCAGGAGAGTACAGCAACCTCCTAGCAGAAGAACTTTGAAGTGTTTATCTTTTGGATTTTGTGTTTGTTATACATTTTTGAGCACTTAAACTCCCTCTCTGTATATTTGTTCACCAGCTAGGTCCAGCCACATAATTATCTGGTTACTAGATGAGTTTATGCTGACAAAGTCTAGTCTTTTGATGGCATGTATTTGTAGGTGAAGATGAGTTCAACTGTTGTTTAAAGCAAAACCTTGAGTAATATTTACAACATAAAAACTACCATGGTAGGTGGCAACAAGCCTAAAGATACCAAGTGAAAATTGAGGGGAAATAACTAAATTAGATGAGCATATTAGCTACAGATTTTTTTAAACTGAAGTGTTTACCTCCTAATATATTAGGTAGCTCAAAAAATATGGTCTGCTAAATACTCAGGTTTAAAAAGCACTAGTATCAGTTCAACAAACAAATATTTGTGGAATTAAATAATGTAATTAAAATATTTAGGTGACATAAATTTTAGTCATTTTGCAGTTCAGAAGTATCTTAATGCTTTAAAAACTGGTGTTATTGTTTAAAAATTGAAATGGTTTGCTAAACTAGTATTTTTTTCTATTTCAACTTACCTGTTTACTTAATTTTTCTAAACTAGTTGTCCCTTACACCTTATCTTGGATATGGGCCAGTCCTGAAGTAAGGCTTAATATTATTCATTCATTAAAGCTCACTCCTTATGACATCTGAAACAAGTCACTAAAGAATTAAGAATTTTGAAATTTATACTTACCTTCTGACCTAGTATGACACAGAGAGAAATGAATGTAAATCAAACTATTAGTTTACCATCTTGTTATAACACAGGGCTAATCCATTTGTGTGACTCCTTTTCATGAATTGCACTGTGAAACTTACTTTGCCACCACAGCATTTATGTGAGTCCTCACAAGTCCCAGATATTGGTCAATCTGTGCCTAGGAAGAGAAAGAAATCATGAGTACAGCCAAACACGATGAGGTCAAAATAGAGCAAGAATGCCTGACATGCACAGAACTTACCTGGTGCTTAACATAGACTACAGGTAGAGTGAACATTGAAACCACAGCTATGAGAAAAAAGAAAACACAGAATTAAAACTCTGAGAGTCGCCAACAAGAGTCAGCTTATAGACACATTCGGTATAATGTTGCAATATCATAATATTGTTGGAATAAGTAGCACTTTAGGTAAAAGATGATGGGGATGTATGTGAGAAAAACAAAAGAATGTTGAGTTCTCCACAGATACTGTGCTAGTAGTCCTAGAATGAAGGTGTTTGGTCCCCAACTGAGATGAAAATAAATCTCTTTCCATAACTGCAAACTGATACATAGTAGAAGCACATAAAATCAGATGTGATTCACAGGGAAAAAATGCCTTTAGACTTAAAAGTTCACTATTAATCATATATATAATATAATATATTTAATATAGTATATTGTTTAATTGAGCTATGATGGTAGGGGAAATGATCTATATTCCAGGATATCCAGCATTCATTCCTAGGAATATATCAAAGCAAGCTTACATATAATAGCTTGGGAAGCATATGCTCTCAGAGAAAATTAAAGAAGGCATGGCCCTGTCCCCTCCCCAGTCTGTTCTTACCCATGAGCAGCAGGGTCAGGCCATTGAAGAGAGCGCCAACGTAAGTCAGAAGCCACATCAGGACTGCAAACTAAAGGAGGAAAGAATGGTTAGGGCTCCTAAAAGCATTCCTGACAGATAAGAGTCTCATGTCATTGTCTTTTGTTTTAGATTGGGATCTAATTATTTTTTCTAGTTAGCATTACCTATTCATTTTTTTTCTAATTAGAATTTTAATTAGATTTTTTAAAGATTAGAGTAAAATACAGTAGGAAATGCATTTCAGTAAAACAATTTTCATAGGAAATGAAAGAGCATTAAGGAATTTAAAGACCATTATGGAATCATAGAAAGAGAATCTTCTCTAGTTCTCTTGGATTTTTTGGAATCACGTTATGTAAGATTTGAGGGGCTGATGATATAATAGTCTAGGCCCCGGTGTGTACGTGGGGTAGGGTGTATGGCCTGCAAACTATTCTTGATTTAATTTTGTATAGTCCCAAGAACTGAGAACAATTATTACATTTCTAAAGTCAAATAAAATAAAAAATGTTTTGTGACATGTGTAATGATGTTGAATTCCGTTTTTAGTATTCATCAGTAAAGTTTGATTGGGACACAGTCACAATCCTTCATTGACAGATGCTGTTTTTGTTGCTTTGTGCTTCATTGCCAAAGTTGGGTAGAGATGCTCTGGAGTTAAGACCCAAATATTTCTTCTCTAGCCTTTTACAAATAAAGGTGGCTGACTCCTGCTCCATAATTTTTTACATTTTACGAATAGAAACATTACCTTAAGAACACCACAGCACGTAGTTATTATCACTCTAGCTAAGTTATGACATAGTGAGTTCTTATTCTAGTGAAGTTCCTTGTGGATCAAGACCACATCGCTTAGTCTTTCCTCTGTTCTTCCAGGAACACTTACCAGGCAGTCTCTGGTACAGAGCTCCTAGAGAGCAGGAACATTCTCATAACCAGTCCCCCCAACCCTCCCCACCCTTTACCCTCACCCTACACTCTGATCATGGCCTTGCTGAGTCAGGATTCACCTACTTGAATTTCACATGTAACTTGAAGTGAGGCTCAAACATTCTGCTCAAAACTATCCGGTGGATTCAGTGAAAGTACCAGGATGAAGGCCTGGGTGGTCTGGATCCTCACTTCATGCTGGGATGGGCACGCTCCTGCCCTCCAGACAGTTCTGCCTTAGTGACTGGATCTGCTTACCACACACAAGGCTCTGAGTTTCATTCTCAGCACTGTAATCAAACAGGTGTCTCAGCCTAAAGACATCTAGAGGACTTACTATTTTAGGCGATTCAGAGTTTCTTTCAATGAGGAAGTGTGCAAAATTTTCACATTTCCCTGACTAGATTATTATTTTAAAATGAAATCTTGGTGAATTGGCTGAGAAATTGAAAATGGTTAAGGAAAGATACCACAGTGTGCTGTAAAAATGATAAAAATAGTTACTGTGTAACGTGGGTTTGGTCCAAGGCCTACCAATGACTACTGGGCCTCGGGTAAGTATCTTAACCTCTCTGGGATACAGTTTTGTTATCTGTAAAATAAGAGATTGGACTGCATGAACTTTGTGATGCATATAACTAGATGCTTTCTAAGTAGACTATAATCAACACTTGCTTTATAATCTCTGTGATGTGGCAGTTTACAATATTCTTCCTTTAGGGAAAGCAACCCAGGATTGCCATGCAAAGGGCTTAAACAACCATACTTTTAAGGAATCCACCAGGTCCTGGACAAGGAAGAGCCTTCGGAGTTCTTTCAGCGTGCTGTTCACATACAGCTGCAGGCAGTCTGTGTACTTCTGGACCTGCTCCTGGGACAGGGTGATCTCAAGCTCCAGGTAAGTCCTGTCAACAGATCATCCCCAGAGATGCATTAGAGGGCTGTACACGGGCGCCAGGCACATGCTCCAGGGACAATGAATAGCTTGTCTCCTGGATTATGGCAGCAGGGTGCAGGGTACCACACATGCCTACTTCTAGTGCATTGGGAACTTGGGATATTGCAATTCTTTCCTTCCACCAAAAGCAGCATTACAGAGGAAGCTGAGAGCGCAGAGAAAAACCAGTGCAAAAGAAACTTGTTCATTTCAATTGTCCACTCATGAGTGCATAGGGATGAATATCTTTAAGCTGTTGAACTATTTGCAAATTCTTGCTGCTAGTCATTGTTCCTCCCCAGACATCTAAGAATTCTTGTTTAAATTCTAGAACTTGGAAGTGGTGCTGTAGCTCAAGTGGTAGAGCGCTCGCCTTGAGCTGAAGAGCTGAGGGACAGTGCCCAGGCCCAGAGTTCAAGCTCCACGACCGACCAAAAAAAAAAAAAAATCCTAGAACTTCCAGGTTTATCCAGAGAGCAAAGAAAACTCAAATGATCTGCACCAGTGAAAATATTCCTTGGTTCTAGGGGATGGCGGTTTTAGTAATGGCATTTTCTATTTGTTCAAGCAGTTAAATTAGACTCACAGACAAGAAAATGCACAAAATACAAAAGATAAAAATAGGTGAAATCATCTAATGTATTCCTTTTCCTTGGTCATGCTCCTCCACCAAGGGCCAGCCTCCCTCATCTTTCCTGCCCTGTTCCACAGAATACTTAAGAGAGATTAAAGGGCTCTGGGAATTGTGATGAAAGAGTAGGCAGCATTTGGCTTAAGCTGTAGGAAGTTAAGACAGAATGCCTGTCCCTTCAATGATGAGTCAGTGCCTTTGGAGTTGACTAGGTTAAGGGGATAGAACACTTGGACTGAGATTAGTGGTCTTATAAAAGGGACCCCAGAGCGCTCTTTCTGCAAGTAAACCAGCTTTCATAACAGGGAGGCATATGTTTCTATTTACTGTGTGTGTGGGGGGGGAGGGTCCTGGAGCTTAGACTCAGAGCTGGGCATTGTCTCTGAGCTTTTTTGGTATATATTTTTATTGTAAAAATACCGTACAGAGGGATTGCAGTTACATGAGCAAGGTAATGAGTACATTTCCTGATGAGCATTGTTACCTCCTTCTTTGTTGTACCCCTAATATCCCTTCCCTCCCCACTCCCCCACCTCCTCCCTCCCTGCTGCCCCTCCCCCCCACCCCCACCCCCCACCAAAGTTGTAAAGTTTGTTTTTCAACAAGGCTCTCTCCACTTCTGGCTTTTTTGGAGTGGTTAATTGGAAATAAGAGTCTCAATAGACTTTTCTGCCCAGACTGGCAGATCCTCAGATCTCAGCCTCCTGAGTAGCTAGGATTACAGGCGTGAGTCACTGGCACACACCTGCACTTCTGTTCTTTAAGTCATCTAGTTTATGGTACTTTTTCAATGTCACCTGAACTGACTAAATGAGGGAATTTGTTTTAAATGGTATGACTTTTCTCTTCTTTAGAGAAAATACAAAATGATCAATTTTCCTAAATAGTGCATTCTGATGAAATAATATACCAAGTCAGACATTTCTTTTGCTAATAAAAATGACTTTACCAAAAGCAACCTTGATATTTTAAACTTGTCTCCTAAAGAATGATAAAGTACTTGAGCTCATTATAGATACATTCTTGTTCCTTTTTACTAGGTATTAGAAGAAATGAGCGGTGTAAGAGAAAAGTCCCCCATGTCATGTTTCAGCCTTGAAGGATAAGAGTGTAGCAGAAACACTGTAACAGGGATGGTGGGGCCTCAAATGGCTAAGGGCAGAGGCCAGGGGGGATGAATAAAGATAGGGATAGGTCACAGGTCATATAGGCCAGGACCATTAAAGGTAAATGTTTGTGCATGCCTTATTAGAAGTGAGAAGACTCCATGTCTCTGCTCTCCTAGCCTGTGAGATGGGAACTTACGTAGACAAGTTACTGTATATCCCAGATGACCCATTAACAGCATTAGAAGGACCGGTACATCCCTAAGGCAAGAAAGCCCAGACTATACCTGTATTCCACACTGAGGTCAGGACCCAGAGTCTGGGAAGGAAGGTCTGATGTGTAGCTTTTACCTCTTTGTCCACAAAGTCTCACAAACAGTCATCTTTATAACAGTCATCTCATAAACAGTCAGGCTTTGAGTCAGCTGACTAATGAAGCAGAGCTGGGGTGGATGCAGTGGTGGCACTGGTGAACTTTCTAGGGCTGGCCTAGAAAGTACTCTGCAGCATTGGCTACCTACCTCATCCAGGACTCAGAACTGTCCCTCAGTTACAAAAGATAAGGTCATGCAATGGGCCTGCAAGGATCTCAGGGGAGCTAGTGAGCAGGGGTGGGGGTGACACTGGCAGTAGGTGTTGCAAGTACCCAGGTTTACCATCTGGAGATGGAGGATAAACTGGGGGAACTAGGAGGAGGTAGCTGGCCAGGCTGCCATTGCTCTCTGACATACTACATGTGTCCTCTTAGTGGACTGCCCCTTAAAAGAAATTCTTTACTTCAATATCCATTCTGAACAGATTCCCCACATGAAAATGCAGAGAAGGAAGGGCACAGAATGAAACTGTTCATTAAGCTTGATCCTGCAGTGTTAAATTTCCAGAGATGGCGTGGAAATAATAGTCCGAGGCTCCACACTAGGTCCTGGCCACAGGACCTTATGTATGTATTGTAACTTCCTGGAACTTGAGTTTCTCATTGGTACATAGAGACTACAATGCCTGCCCTGCCTTCCTTTATAGCATTGGTTGGATTAAGTAATTGTTGGAATACTCTATAAATTATACAACATTATATACAGATGAGGGATGATGATTACTATTCATAATGAATTATAAAAACTCAATCCAGGGAGAAATATTAGGATGGTGATTTGATTTTTGTCACAGAAATCTACCAGCACTGTTAGATACTAATGGCAAGTGTTGGGGGGAGCCTCTAGAAGGTCTTCAGGATTCCAGAAAAATACCCTCAGGTGTATCTGTGGGCTAGGGAAGAGCCTAGGGCAGGCAGGCAGGCAGGGAGGCAGGGATGGAACACTCACTTGAAAGGGTGGCCTTCATCGGTTTTCTGTACAGCTTGTAAAACAGACTTGTAGATACGGAAGCTGATGGTGGCCGAGAGCGCAGCCAGGGCCAGGTAGGCGATGACGCTCACCACGCTGAACTGGGTCAGGGAGAAGAGCAGCAGCAGGAAGCTCCCAAACACAATCCCCGTCTGCTTGATGTCCCGCCAGTACAGCAGGTCAATAGCTGTGGAAGAGGACACATACACACACCTCATGAACCCTGCTTGTGCTAGAATGAGCTGCTGGTCATCTGCCCAGCTCTTGGGGCTGCGGGCTCCTACCAGGCACTGAGACTGCTAAACACAAAGCAGTGGACAGATGCCTATAGCAGCGATTTCCTTTGGGAAAGATGGAGGATACTTCTCCACGTTCACAGATAAGACTCCGTGGACAGCAGTGCTACAGAGGCATTGCTGTGGGCTACAGCATCTACACAGTGGCTGGAATTAGGTGAATTCAATACAGAAGACTATGTGAAGCCCCTGTGCTCTTCTTTTGGAGAATAGGGATTACGTTTGCACCCTGCCATCCTGGTGACAACTTTCTCAGTGGCAGCCTGTATGTAGATTCATACATCAGCACCCCTGCTGCTAAGAAGGGCAGAAACAATAAAAATAAGAGCTTTTATTTTTGCAGAGAGAGTGGTACCTTTGGAAGTATGAAGTCAATCTGTGGGACACCAGCTTTACAGATGCATATGATACAATCCATATTGTACACATTGGAATGAAGACATCACCCACCTCCTAAACTCCAGCAGACCTGAGCTGTGGTGTCAACTAATCCTGGGGTTGACATTTGCATTCAACTTTTGGGCAGCATGATTTGTTTACTTAAATTCTATGACTGAAAAAAATCTGGACTGCAAGTCTGAAAATTGACATTACATTTACATCATCTTTTTTCAACCTATAGCTGTGTTCAAAAGAATAAGGCCAGATGCAAGAGCATGGCTCAAATGATACGGCAGCTACCTAGCAAGCGTGAAACCTGGAATCCCAGTCCCATGAATCAATACATAAATATGGTGCCTAAGCCCTAAGTTCAAGCTCCATTACTAACAACAAAAATAAATAAATAAATAAACAATAGTATAGTGTTTCACACATGGTATAGAATAGAAATATTTTGAATATTTCAGTTGCTAAAAAAAAAAAGCACATGAGGCTTGCTGACAAAGCTCTGCAAACTTTTTTTTCCTTGCCAGTCCTGGGGCTTGAACTCTGGGCATGGGCACTATCCCGAGCTTCTTTTGCTCAAGCTGAGTGCTCTACCACTTGAACCACAGTGCCACTTCTGGCTTTTTTTGAGTAGTTTATTGGAGATAAGAGTCTCACAGAGTTTCCTGCCTGGGCTGGCTTTGAACCACGATCTTCAGATCTCAGCCTCCTGAGTAGCTAGGAGTATAGGCGTGAACCACCAGTGCCCAGCTGCAAATGTATTCTTTAATTTGGCAAATGACAAATGGTCTTTACACACTGTTATTTTCAATCAGGAAGAGAAAATGTTATTGTCAATCAGGAAGAAAAAAATCAGAAACAAATGTCCCATGTCATAACCAGATGTAAATCGCAGTAGCTTATACTGTAATTTCCTGTGCTCAGTACTGGAAGACAACTGGTTTACAAGATTAGATTCCAGTCACTTGTATGGGGTGAAGCAAATGGAAGTGATCAGGTAGGGGGAGCAGGACACAGCTCCTATCATTCATCTGAGTGCAACTGCTGAAAGAACAGTGCAGGCTGAGAATCTCTTGTCCAAATGCGTGGGAACAAACATGCTTTGCATTCTAGAACACTGTTTGGATTCTAGATTTGGGGGGGGGGATTCTGGCTTATTTACATCTACAGAAGAATAGATCTTGGAAACTGGACTCCAGTGCTAAACCTGAAACTCACTTCTGTTTTAAATACATCTTATACACATATGAAGGTAATTTGAGACAATATTTTAAAAGTAATTTTATGCATAAAACAGAGTATCACCATATGGATGTTTCCACTTGTGGTAGCATGCTGATGCTCTAAAAGTTATAGATTGTGGAACATTTTGTGTTTGTGAATTAAGAATGGTAACCTTCTATGGTTACCATGGCAACCTTCCAACCTTGTACCCTAGTGACAGTCCCAGGCTAAAGAGGTGACATGGAATAGGGCTAGAGCTAGGTGCTAACCCTCCTCATGCTGGCTGGCTACAATTCAGGGGCAGAGAAGCAAGGGACTCAACAATGGGCTCATGATGACCTCCCATTATGACACTGGAGAAGGAATTTACTCCCTATCCACTGGCCCAAGAGAAGTGGGAGAAGGAGCCCCACGGAAGCCTGGTCCCTCTTGGGGCTGAATGTAGGGGAAAGATACAGAGGCAACAAGCCAATCCTAGGCTAACTTTTTAGAGCAGCAGTATCTACCACAAAAGGAAGGAAGGAAGGAAGGAAGGAAGGAAGGAAGGAAGGAAGGAAGGAAGGAAGGAAGGAAGGAAGGAAGGAAGGAAGGAAGGAAGGAAGGAGAGAGGAAGGGAGGAAAGAGAGAGGGAGGGACAAAGGAAGGAAAGAAGGAAGGAAGAAAGGAAGGGAAAAAGAAGAAAGGAAGGAAGGAAGGGAGGTATCAAGGGAGGGAGGAAGCAAGGAAAGAAATATAGAAGGGAAGAAAGAAGGGAGGAAAGGAAGGAAAGAAAGAAAGAGAAAGAAAGGAAGGAAGGAAGAAGGAGGGAAAGAGAAAGAAAGGAAAGAAAAAAGAGAAAGAAAGAAAGGAGGGAAAGAAAAAAGAAAAGAAAGAAAGGAAGGAAGAAAGGAAGAAAGGAAGGAAGGAAGGAAGGAAGGAAGGAAAGAAGGAAGGAAGGAAGAAAAGAAGAAAGGAAAGAGACAGAAGCTAAGAATAACAGAATGACTTGCATCTGGTCTGGGCTGTCTTGGGTAGTCTGTGGACAGAGCAGTAAGTCACATTAGTTTTGTGTAGCGTTCTCCCCTAACAGTTCTATCAGTCCAGTTGCACAGACTGAGGAAGATTTCTACTTAGATTAACAAAAGAATGATTTTAAAACAATGGCCAGTGGATTCTAGGTAGTTTGTGACAGATACCCATTTACCCTCAATTCTTAAATGTTCAAAGCACTTCATACATGATCACATTTAAACCTCACACTAAACTCCATTAGGTCCAAGTGACAGGTGAGGAAGCTAAAAATTAAGAAAATTGTATCCTGACTAGGTATTACAAAGAACCAGAAAGCACTCCTAAATTGTTTGTTTTTCCCCAAAGAAAATAGTTGTCTGTCTCATGTGGTATGTTGAATAGAGCCTGGGTGCTATCCTTGAGCTTTTTCACTCAAGGCTAGAACTCTTCCACTTAGAACTACAGCTCCACTTCCAGTTTTCCAGTAGTTAATTGGAGATCCAAGTCTCGTGGCCTTTCCTGCCTGGAGTGACTTTGAACTGCGATTCTCAGATCTCAGCTTCTTGAGTAGCTAGGATTGCAGACATGAGCCACTAGCGTGTAGGAATTTTTTTTCTTGAAGTGAAAACAAAGGAATTATCAATAGTCGATCACTGGTTACCTAGTAAGCCCAGGAATCAAGCAATCACAAACATTGTTCCTTTTCTTAAAAAACTTAAGGCCTAGCTGAGATGACTGTGTGTTCATTTAAATAAACTCTGACTCAGTGTCAGAATATCTTGTGATGTGGGAGGTGGCAAACTTTTAAAATGAGGACCAAGCATGCCTAGGGTGGATAAAGGAAGAGGATGTGGGGTAGTTTGTAAATGTAGGGAACAATTTGTTAAGGAGATGAGGTGGATAAAAGGAAATATTATGAAGGGTTAGTTGACAAGAATGATGACTAATTAGCTGTGGGAGAAAGGAGGAAGAGTTAATTATGGGTAGAAGCAACATTTCAAAGCTGGATGATTGAGATATGAGCATCAGTGACAAAAATAGCAAGCTGAGGGTGAACTGGTTTGGGGGGGAAGATGGCACTTGTGTTTCAACCTCCAGATTCTGACATGAGCCTTGAAAGCAGGCCACTGTAACATAGCCTGTGGCAAGAGCAAGATAGGAGTCACCAAGGAGACAGACTGCCAATTAAACAGAAATCCCCTTTTTCAAAATTCTGTGAGGTTAAGTGACTCTTTTAAGTCTTTTAACTCAGTGGACTTGAGTTAAAACCAATCATATCAATTACACAGTGACATTCGGAAGAGTAAGCACAGCGGACCATTTGGAAATGTAAGCTGAAATTTGGTAAACAGGAGAATGTTTAGAGTTCGGTGTATTCTGGGTAGAAATAACGATTGAAGCCAAGGGAGGGCAAGGGGTACCATTTAGGATCAAGTCATAGAAAAGAATAAGTGGAACTATAGAAAAAAAGGGGGTGGGCAACCGCAGTGTCTAAGGGCACAGCATCTATGGTGATGGGAGTTCCCAGAAGAAAAGCAAAAGCTACCAAGTGGTATTCTGGAGAGAGCTGGGGGAGGGGGATGAGAGCCAAGAAAAGGCAGACCAGTGTATTTGCAGCTGGAAGGTCATTCACAGTTTGGCCGAGGGTGGTGTTGGGAGTCATGGGGTGGAAGCCCCATGTAAGTGGTTGGGAGAGGTTGTGCAAGTTCAAAGAATAGAGATGATTGTGAAGGAGCAGCACATGCAAACTCTTAGGGTGAGCAAAATCTGGGGACGTTGGTAGAAAGATGGATGGGGATTCTAGAGAGAGAAGATAATTGATTCAGCAAGATCTCAGAGAAGGCAGGACAAGATCTAATGTCTTTTCAAAGAATGGAGAAGAAAAGAGATGGGAGAGACTTTGGGGGAAGGTATAGGAGTGGCAATAGATATGTGTTAAGCTAAAAGTGTCCTGAGCTGCTGGGCACTGGTGGCTCACACCTGTAATCCTAGCTACTCAGGAGGCTGAGATCTGAGATCACAGTTCAAAGCCAGCCCAGGCAGGAATAGTCCATGAGACTCTGATCTCCAATTAGCCACCAGAAAACCAAAAGTGGCACTGTGGCTCAAGTGGTAGAGCACTCACCTTGAGCTGAAGAACTCAAGGATAGGACTCAGGCCCACAGATCAAGCCCCCAATCAACAACAACAACAAAAATGTTGCTTGAGCTAAGTTGCCTTGATTTTTTTTTTGGAGAGTAAGTCCTGAGGTCTTCCTGAGACTGAAATGGTCAGGGGTAGGCAGGAGTTGAAGATAGTAGGAAAAGATGAGGCCTGTGTTGTGCAATACCCTGGTAACAAGAGGCTGCTGAGCACTCAAAGTGGCGTGGTCCCAAATGAGACTTTCTGTGTCAACTACTATATTGGATTTCAAACTTAGTGTAAAAAATGTAAAACAGAATATCTCCTTAAATGCTTTTCTTTGTACTAATGAAAGGTGAATATTTCAGATATATTGGATTAAATAAAATACAAAAATCTATGTTGCCTCTTTTACTATTAAATATGGCAGACATTTTAGTAATATATGTGACTCACATCCTATTTCTATTGCCCAACAGGGATATAGAAAAATAGTAAGGATTCCCAAAAGGATGAATGAAATAAATGTCAAAAGTGGGTGTGGCTACAGTCAAGAATTGATAGTGTAGTCACTAGGGCTGGATTCTGGATGCTCTGATCAGCAGTAGAAGTAGAGTGTGAGCTCACCCGAGGAGCATAGCCAATGAAGCATACAATTCAAGAGGACAGAATCAAAATGAACAGGCCTGGGACTCAGGCTGGGAATGATGGTGGAGACAGCTGGGGACTGAGGCGGGTGTGAGTGATAAAGGGCTGTGGGTGATCAGAGCAAGCCTGTGGTCCACAGCTTTAACGTCAGAGTGGGAAGGCTGGGAGGTGACAACATTGTGATCAGAGCTGAGAATTTCCCTGTTCCAAATCTTCCAGGACATGCTGATTTTTCACATTTTAACCTTGCATTGGATGTTGTAAACCATTGTGGGAAGCTCTATGCTAGCTGCTATGGTGTGAATGTGGTTTGTCCACACTGGAAGTCACTTTGAATTTTAATCCCCTTTGTGAGGTATTGAGAAGGTAGAACTTAATCTAATCCTGGTGTTTAGAAGTGGGGTCTTTAGGAATGATCCAGATTAGATAAAGTCATCAGGGTAGAGCTTCACAGATGAATACGATAGCTTAGTGAGAACAGACCAGAGCACTTATATACAGAGTGCACAGGGAGGCATATCAAGGGGAAGTGAACCAAGAAAGGATCCAAAGACTGTAAAACTCATTTTCTCCAACCCAGCATCTCTTGCGCCATATGATGCCGTGTACCACCTTAGGATTCTGCCAGCAAAAGGCTGTCACCAGACGTGGGTTTCCAGAGTCATGAGCCAAGAAACCTTTCTTTAAAATGGTGACATTGTATTATTAGCCACAGACCACACTGGATCCAGAAAATGAGATATTTGAATAACAGTTTCCTTGGAACCCAAGTAAGAAAAATCGAAGTAACTAACTGCTGCAAATTAACCCCATTAGTCTCTGGGTACAATAAGCAATGTATAACTTTCCTCTCAAGGTCCTCCTCACTTAGAAAAACCAGGTAAGAACTTAAACAGCTGAGCATACATTTGCTATACCTGCTCTTTAGGGGCAGGTATATTACTCTATCACTCTGACAATTATAAAAATGAAAGCTACCTTGCTAAAAAACCAAGAGGCAATGCATTGATTTTGAAGTGCTACATCAGTGAATCCTATTAATCCTATCAATTTGATGAATGGGCTTGGTGATGTCCTCTTAGTCCTGATACCACAGATAAAAGAATAGTTTGCAGCCGACCTGGGACTGACTTAGAGCAGATTCAAAGGTAAACCTGACACATTGAAGACACTATTCAATGCCAAAACCACTGTTCTCCACATCCCTGGGATGTAATTAATAACAGAAGAGAAAAATAAGAAACATGATTCTAGGCTGGAATGAATAGCTAACTATGTCAAATTTCTGGATAGAATAGCTCTTTACTGCACTCCAAACTTGTTTTTGATTTGGGAGACTATTTTAGATACATTCAATTACATAACCCAATAGTGACTGCAGTATTTAGAATGTTTATTAAAAATGTATGAACTAAAAAGATATCAGTACAGCTACTTATATTTTATTTATGAGATAAAATGAGGTATAATTAAATAATATAAAATGGCAATATATTGTGCAGAGCTATCTGCATTATTGTGCCATTTTCTTAAATGTGTATTTATATCCTATCTTGGTCTAGAAAAGGTTTCAGGCAGCATTGTACAACTTGCTGTATGACAACTTAGTGCTACTTTTAAAATAAAAAGGCCAAGTGAATGTCACAGAAATACCATCATTTCACAAAAAGAAGAATTGACAAATGACACACTTGCTTTAAATTCGTCATGTAGTAGAACAAAACAAAGAGAACCATGAAGACAGAGAGTTGATGCTTTTTGTTTTTGTTTTTAAGAAAGGGTTTTATTGTGATAATCGCATACATGTGTATAGTTGGAGCACCCCTAAGTTATATTTTCATTAACTTTCTCGCCTTTTTAGTGTTTGGTGGGTTTGATTACATGCAATGTATGTACTTCAATCCTCTTCACCCCAAATATCCTTTCCTTTCCTCCTCCCTCTCCTACTGATTCCTCCCCTTTGGCATGAAAGTTTCATTATTATTGTTAGTATCGTCCTCACTATTTTATGTCTAGATTCTACAAATGAACACAAATGGAAGAATAATATCCCACAGTATGTATATATCATATTTTAAAATGAATTTAAAAGTCAAACTAAGACCATGATGATTCTTTGTATGAAGTGCTCTACCACTTTGAGCCACTCCTCAAGCCCTGAAATTATTTTTTGAACTAAGAAGATATAGAAAAGAAATGAGCTTCAATCATTCCAGTGTTTGCTTATTACAATGTAAATGTGATGCTCTTCCTCACATCAGTTCCCACTACATTTCAGATCTGCCACTCTACAATTTGGTGAGCAGGCTCTTGAACAGGGGAGATAAAAAATATGACCATGACTGAAGTTTGCTTATTGTGAAATGGTAGAGTTGCAGTAAGTTCTAAAAGCTAAAATCTGCTATGTTGGTACTTTTCATTTGTTCAAAATTAACAACGGTATTGGCAAAGAACTTGTAAATAATACAGGAATTACTTCCCCTTTTCCTTTTGGCAATATAAAAAATAAAGCATTCAATTATTGCACTTCATGAAATTAAAAACGTTGCTCAGATTTTACTTAAAGTTATAGTTCAAACATATTTTGGCAACAATCAAACAAAAAATCCTTTAATTCTAAGTTCTAAAATTCCTAACATTTTTTGCTAGTATTGGGGTTTGAATTCAAGGTCTCCCCATCAGCTAAGCTTGCTGGTGCTCTACCACTTAAGCCATTCATCCAGCCTGGTAGTTTGCTGATTAATTGGAGAAAGGATCGTAAGGACATTTCTTTCCCAGACTGGCTGTGTATTTTGATGATCCAGATCTCAGTTTCCTGAGTAACTAGGATTACAGGAATAAGCTATCAGCATATGGCCAATGTTTAAAAAATTTGAAATATATGCTATACATTTATAACGATTATAATTATCAAGGTTTTAAATCATTTCTTATTTGTAACCTAAGCAAAAGTTAGTTTTTTAAATAATCATTAATGACAACTTCTTAGCTTTTCAAATTGTCAGCTTAATAAATAGTCAGCTTGATTAGATTTCTCTGAATGGCTGCTTATATTTTCAAAAGAACAGGAAAGGTGTCTATGTATAAATAATGCATGAATCTTAATATTGTAAATATGCACACAATATCAAGAACAGGTTGAGAAGGATGGGAAGGTTTAGAGTCACATACGTTTAACTATTTTCAAAAAGGAATATGATATTCTGAAGGTCATACACTCCAGGACTTAAATAGATTTTGTTTTACTGGATCCAGTGGATTTTTAGAATTTAAATATATTATAACTAAATATGCAATTTACTTCATAATTGTGTTGCATCTAAAGATGCAAAATAACTGGGTGCAACATATCACTGCAAATATAGAGAGGAAAAAGACAATGAAGAGAAGGGAGAGATAGAAAAGAGATCTGAAAAATAAAGAAGGAAGTACTTGCTAGCTAGAGTGGAAAATTGCATATACAATCTATTTATATTTATCATAAAATATCAGAATTATATTTTGTTATCAGAATTATTGTTTTAATGAAATTATTATTCATTATATTAGTTCATGAAATCTGAAAGAAAGGAGAGATTTGAAGGTGTGTGTGTGTGTGTGTGTGTGTGTGTGTGTGTGTATCCTGAACCTTGAACTTAGGGCCTGGGCACTGTTCCTGAGCTTTTGGAATCAAGGCTGGTGCTCTACCACTTGAGACACAGCTCCATTTCTGGCTTTTTTGTAGTTGAGATACGTCTCTCTCAGGTTGTCTGCTAAGCTAGCTTCTAACTCTCACCCTCAGATCTCAGTCTCCTTGGAGCTAGGATGACAAGTGTGAGCCACTGGTGCCCACCTTGAAGATGTGATTTTTTTTTTGTGCCTAACAAAATTTTTGTTCAGATATTGAAATCGAGATTGAAAGGTTTTAGAAAAGCTGCAATACCAGTTATGATTTGATGTTACAATCATGCTGTAAAGAAAAATAGGCAGGGAGAAAAAAAACTTAAGGAAAGCATAAAATGTTCAAAAGTATTTTATAAAAAATTATAAATGGTAAAAATTATACATGATTTTTAAAACTATTTTTGTTAATTTCTAATTAATGTCCACATGTAACTTTTCAAACACATAAATATATTACCAACACTTCTGTCAATTTTTTTCACTTAGGTTAGGTCGTCTTCTAAGAAAAGTTAAATGCTATAGAATCTTCCTGTGAAGTCTAAAACTAAAACTAAAAGCTGATCTAACTTACTAGTTCATACGTCTTTCTCTTTATTTTAAGGAAAGCATAAAGTGTAAAGAAACGTGATTAAAAGGTGTTCTAACTTACTAGTTCAGACGTCTTTCTCTTAGTTTTAAGGAAGGCATAAATTGTAAAGTAACATGTGTCTGAAGTTTCACAGTTCTTTAAGTCTCATGTCAGCAACTTCCATCTGATTATTTTAAACTATCTTGAAGATCTATAAATCTTATTTATAAACATGATCTTTCATTGGCTACTCAGCCCACTGGCCTTAATTTTATAGTCTATTTTTTAATGGATGCAGCAACATATCAATGTATCTATCTATCTATCTATCTATCTATCTATCTATCTATCTATCTATGTAAATATGTCAAACAATATTAGGAAATATTAACTCTGGATGGTAGAATTTGGGGTGATTTGTGGCTTTCCTCTGAAATTTTCTTCATAAAAATAAAACTCATGATATGGATACATGATCTGTTTTAGGAAAAAAAATATATAGTCATTCCTGTCACAGACTGTGAAACATCCCTTTGTAAAGTTTTTCTTGGCAATGATAATAAATTTTGTAAAAGGCCTTCATTTTCCAGTGGAGTAAGTGAAGCATCTAAATATGCAATTAGCAAATTCGCTTTCCCATTGTATCTCACTGGAATCTACACAAAGGGAGATTTCAAATGCAATTTTACACTCATATTCCAAATGCAGCCTTATTTTAGATAAAATTATCAATTTTCCTTTATATGTGTGTGTAAAATTGTTTTTGCTGAATTCCCTTTTCAAATGACCAGCCTTTCTTGCAACAACTGTGGCTCATACAGCTCTGTGCTCTGTGTATTCTGGAAGGCTCAGCTCTTTAACAGGGATCTCAAAACAGCCTGGAGAGCCTTGATGTGTTTCCACAGAGCACTGTAGGCTAGCATGGAGTTTTCAAAATGTTTATTTTATATAAAAAATAATAAATGCTTTTAGGTTTGACCTCTGTGGCATGTGTTTCATCCTCCATCAATAGTTTCCATGCTGGGGGAGGCGTAACTTCAGAGCATGCCACCCACAGTAAAAGGGAGCTAAAGCTTATCCTTAGCCAAGCACAAAACAGGTACCCACCCTTCGTATTACTATAGATCCCACCAGGTGAATTCACACAGTGAAATCTGGAAAGAGTGACATTTGACTAGAGATGGAATTGTATGGATGAGGCTCTGATTCTTTCCCCCGGTACAATATTATTTGGACTTAGGTAGTGTGGTGGAATAAAATGTAGGATTAATGATTAGGCTGCTCTTATGTTCAGGACCCAGTTTCATCCTGGGCAAATTACCGATCAAAACCCTCCATTCCCTCCTGGATACTGAGTAATTTTATGGAGGCTAAATTAAGATAAGGTTTGTCACAGGAGTTTAGGACAGTAAGTGACACATAGCAACTATTTATAGAAATTTAGGATGGTGATTTGATGATCATGGTGATTATCATAGGTATCATATGAATTAGATAAGATTGTTGCCTCACTGCTGGATTTTGTTTTGTCTATAAAGAAGGAATCTATGTGAACATAACTCATTGATGATAAATGGGAGTCTACTTTCTGTCATTAAGCATGAATTACAATGTTGAAATGGCCAAACACTCTGGATAGGATGCCAAGCAAGTCAGCTTTTACTCTTTCAGTTACCATTTAGCACAGAACATTGACCAAGTCACTTGGTTTCTGATGGCTAAGAGTAAACCCGACATCTCAAACGAGATGTGTAGCAAAATCAAAGCTTGTGAACACAAGGGTCATTCAGCTCACACAAGCACCCTTACACAGATCACTCATATCTTTAGAAAAGTCCTGGAGGGAAAAGCAGTCCACTGCGGAAGCAGATGGCAGAACAGTGAGAAGTGTGGCCTCCAGCAATACTAGCTGAGTGCCTGGATAGAAACCTCAGCCATCACCTGGCACATGAGGATCACCAACCTTATACAGCACAGGACTTGAGAGGATTAGATGCAACAATGCAAGCAAATCACACAGCAAGAATGAGCCCGTACGATTAGTATTGTTCACTGCGATTATTATCTATGTGGTGCTTATTAAGTCATTGTTTTATCCCATTTCTTTTTCACTGAATAGAATGTGCTTTGATTTATTATTGATTGAGTGCTAGTAGTATAAATTTTTTTACTTAGAAGCAGAATCCTGGTACTTACTAGTCACTAGGTAGAAAATGATCTGTTCCCTCCTGTGGGGACAGGAGGGGAAACTGGGAGAAAGCCAGGGAAGGGAAGAGATGGTTCAAAAAGAATTGAGCTCATTACCTGATTCATGAAAGTATAAGCCCCCTGCACATCACCTCTACAATAACAATAATAATAAAATTAAAAATTAAATAAGAAACAGAATTTTCACAGGGTATCATAATGTAGACTTTAACTTCTCTTTAAATATGCTTTTTGTTTGTGTGTTTGGATATTTGGTTTGATTTTGTTGTTTTTGAGACAGGATCTCACTCTGTAGCCCACACTGGCCTTGAAGTCTCTATCTTCCTGCCTTAGCCTCCTGAGTGCTAAGATTACAGACATGCACTGCCATTAAACATTCTTGCCTATAGCCAAGATCATACATATTAATAAGGTTATACATAGTCCTTCTACATGCGCATTATAGATTTTATGATGCATAGTAATTCATCCTAACTGAATTCTGAATTGGCTATGATTTCCTATTTCCATGAAATATTTTAAAATATGGAGGAAACTTGAAGCATGCATTATTTATCTTTTCCCCCAAGCAAAACCTTCACTTCCTAATACTTCCAGGGGACATTCCTGACAATGCCGTGCTGACTTGTTTTAACTGTATTTATGGCTGACTCAGTCACACTCATGTCATTTGTGTACTGGACTTTTGCTGCCCTATGTGTTCAGCACACTAAAAATTATTACACCAGTGGCTTCAACCCTGGATCCATATTAAACTCACCTGAGGAATGTTAAACAAAAAATACAGATGCTCACTGGGCTCTATTGAATGAGGATCTCTCAGGGCGGGGCCCAGCATCCTTTGTGTGTTTTAAAGCTTCCCAGGGGATGCTAATGTGAAGCCAGGGTTAAGGACAACTGCTTTTAATGAAAGTGGCATAAAATGAAGAAGATGTGCATCTTATTGTAGGTTTAGATGAAAAGTTCTCACACTAGCCTGGAGGGAGAACATTTCTTACCACTTTTCTTTTGTGCAGATAAACCCACCCAGTCCGTTTGCACGATAATGGTTTTGTTCTTTCTGAGAAAAGGAAGTAAAGGGAAGACAACCAAAGGTCACTGCGTGTGACAGATCCTGAATGATCCTGAATGATCCTCTCGTGTAGCTGTGTTTGGAAAGAAACATGATGGACAATTGATGGCATTTTTGTGTTCATGTCTGATTATAAATGTCTATACATTTAAAAAAAGACAGAAAGTCAACTGAGGGAAAACACAAGATTATGATGAAACAATGCCCTGAATCTCACACAAATAAAACAGGAGAGCTGCCATCTTTTGGTATCTACTTTTGTTAAGAAGAGAAGAAACTCATAATCACAGTCTAACAGCCAGTCTTTATGTCCAACTAAACAATATTATATGAAGCCATAGTTACCAAGTATATTTCTATCTATCTATCTATCTATCTATCTATCTATCTATCTATCTATCTATCTATCTATCTATCTATCTATCTATCTATCTATCTATCTATCTGATGGTTCTAAACACATAATGAGAATACCGCAAAGCCTTTTCCGCAAAGCCTTTTTATCTTCAGCATATGCTATTGTCATCATTTCCTAAAATGATGCCTCTCAATTGGCATGTATTTCTTATTTATTGGCTTTTAAATTTATTGTCCATCTATTTTCTTTTGACAATCGCATTTCCAACAAACTCAGGCAATTTGAAGCAGCCTACTGTCTTTATGTCATTGACACCCAATGCCACATACAAGAAGCATGCTTTTAATTCGGAGGCTTGTGTTTACTTTTGCTTAAAAAAATTTCCAAGAAAATCTCCCACAGAAGCATTAAAAAAGCACTCATTTGTCTTATGATATAAAATTACGAGGGAAAAGATACCCAAGTGTTGTGTTTTTTTCTTTTCATGAACTACTACTCCAGGGTAATCTTGTTCCCCGGAGGGATGCTGCAGGTTACACCAAAAGCGCCTTCTTCAGAGACGAATTTATTACAGCTCAAAAGACACCTCCTTTACAAACACCCAGGTTACAACACGCATTTCATTCCTGCATCGTATCTCTTTCTCCTCCAGCAAGGTAAGGGAGGGAATTTCAATGTAACAAAGGAGAGAGATGGATATGTGAAGTATGAGGCTGAATAAAAATGGCTGAAAAGCAATCCAAGCGAGGCTGGAGGGTGGGCCACACCCAGTGCGAATATGGACAGTTTCAAAATAAATCTGTTATACTCCAGGGCTGCCTCCACTGTTTGGTTATTTCCCTCCATTTCCGCCACAGTAACCCGTCATTAATAAATAATATTCCCAGGTGATGGGGATGACAGACAAAAGCATAGGAATATTTCAGAGTGAAGCATTCTAATACGTAGCTACGCCATCATAGTTTCAGGATTTGGAGAGCCAGTCTGTCTTTCCAGTCTCCTTTGTGTGGCCACAAAAAACAACCCTGAGATGGGTGTGTCCCCTTAGAAAGCTGCACTGGAGCCCTCTCAGTGAATGGTTCTGCCAGGAAAGATTGCGATCTTTGGGCAGAAGTAAATGCACCGAGATGCTTGGAACAATAAGAAAGCACTTTAACTCTGGGGATGAGGAGAGATTAAACAAGTCCTGAAGGTTAACACCCAAAGAGCTCCCGCAGGAGGCAGAAGATGCACGATCTCCACTACCCGCGTTACACTATGAAAACAAAGGGTGCAGGAGGAGGTGTAAAAGAAAAGGGGGGGGGGAGAGGGGTAAGGGGAAAAAAATCAAACACCACCCACTTTGATTTTGAAATAACAGATTTACTCCCCCCCTCCCCCACAGAAAGCTCTCGGGTCTAAAGCATGCATGGGTCCCACAGGTGAAACGCTGCACAATGGACGGACGAGTCAGGTTCCCGGGGTTCGCGGGCGCCGCAGGCATGCACTACGGAAAGAAAGAGAATACCCTGACTTTTCCAGTTGCTCCACACACAGTCCATCTTGGTGGAATCGGCTGTGGCCTGCATGGTGCGGGCTTTGGGGGACTCGCCGTGGCTCT
This sequence comes from Dipodomys merriami, assembly GCF_024711535.1. Taxonomy (NCBI): domain Eukaryota; kingdom Metazoa; phylum Chordata; class Mammalia; order Rodentia; family Heteromyidae; genus Dipodomys; species Dipodomys merriami. The sequence continues at coordinate 139,429,690 of NW_027202270.1, read as the reverse complement.
CCTCCGAGGCGCTGAGCTCGCACGCGGGCGTCGCTGGACCCGGCTGCAGCGGCTGGGTTCGTGGTAGCCTCGCGGCTGCAGACAGACTGAGGCTGCAGCGGGAGCGCGCGCGGCGGCGCGGGGCGGTGCGGGGCGGCGCGGGGCGGGCGGCAGGGCGCGGGCGCCGCAGTTCACGCGCCACCAGCGAATCAGCGCGGCGCGGCTCCGGAGCTGCCTGCGCGCGCGCGCGTGCGTGCGTGCGTGCGCGCGCGGGGATGCGGGCAGGGCTCCGTGCGCAGGGACGCGCGAGGGTGGGATGAGGCGCGGGCTGGGTCGCTTTAGACTTTGAGGATGCTCTGGTCCAGACAGTTGTGCGGAAAAGAGATCTAGGGCAAGAGCGTTAGTTAGAGGGTCCAGGGCTATTCCCGACGAGTATGGTACCAATTCTAGAAATGTCTTACCGACCCAAGAAACCTGTTGGGAGAGGCAGAGTCAGTGGCCTTGGAGTGTCAGGTCTGCAGCACAGTGTCCTCTAGTTGTCCCTTCGGATCGTTCTGTTCCTGATTCTTTAAAAAAAATGCTGGCCACAACGAAATTTGAATTGCTCAAGATCTTTCCAAAGAAAGTGCCAAATTCCCTCCCTCTTTTGGAATATTCCACAGTTATCCAAAAGCTTTATCGGCAAGCAACAGTCATGGGAGAGAGATCCTACAGCTTAGTGCCCTGGGGTGGTGCTCTGTTCCGGTTGAAAGAATCAATGTCACCATGTGGTACCTGTAGGTTCCAGAACCAGGGGATGCTGGCCACTGCAGACCCAGGGGACGCTGGCCACTGCAGACCCAGGGGACGCTGGCCACTGCAGACCCAGAGGACGCTGGTCACTGCAGACCCAGGGATGCTGGTCACTGCAGACCCAGGGGATGCTGGTCACTGCAGACCCAGGGGACGCTGGTCACTGCAGACCCAGGGGACGCTGGTCACTGCAGTGCCGGGCAGGGGCGATCAGGTGTGGGGACATGCAGACGGAAAATGCAGAAAGCAAAGGGCATTTTGTGTCTAGAACATCATCTTTGGGACTGGGCGCTGAAGGTGGTGGAGGTGGGTGGTGTGCACAGTTTTGTGTCATCTGAGAGAGGACGAATATTTTCCAGGGTTAGTCACAGATTTTAGGGGTCCCCAATGAAAATGAAAATGCCAAAGTAAGGAATGCCAGACTTTAGCATAAAATACTTGGTCTGAATATACACTAAGACTTGGGAGCCTGGGGACAGGGCCTACGTGTGTTTTGATGAGGAAAAGGTAGATAAAGGCAAAGAGAAAGAAATGTCACGTGGGCATGGTCTGGCTTGGGGTTCCGTGAGACAGGACAGAGCACGAAGCCAGAAGATGCCTAGGGGACCACAGAAGCCTATCAGAGGAAGAATTTCTAGGCACCAGAGACAAACTTGCTGCTTCATTTTGCTGTGGCCTGGCCTTACCCATGGCACAGGTTCCACGCACCTCCCCTTCCCCCCCTCCTCCCCCCCCCCAGTGGAGTTTCAAGATTTCTCCCCAGACACAGAGGTGTTCTTTCTTAGACTGAAACCTGCATTTATTTGCACAGACTGCCTGCGTGGCTTAACGATGGGAATCTCAATATTATGCTTGTTGACATAATGTATCTTTATTTTTTGTCGGTTGTGGGTCTTGAACTCAGGGCCTACACGCCATCCCTGAGCCTCTTTGTGCTCAAGGTTGGCGCTCTACCAATTGAGCCACAGCTCCACTTCCATTTTTTTGAGTGGTTAATTGGAGATAAGAGTCCCCAGAGGACTTTCCTGACCTGGCCAGCTTCGAAAAGTGATTCTCAGATCTCAGCCTCCTGAGTAGCTAGGATTACAAGCGTGAGCCACCAGAACCCGGCTGTATCATTCATTTTTACGAAGCATATAGACTTTAAAATACAATCTTTGGAATTATGCCTTTTCTTCTTAGGATACAAACTTCAAGAGAAACCAGCTGGGCCTCTCTGCATATCTTTATAATATGTCTGAAATAATTCTTAAGGAAGCTTAATAGATATGACTAGAGGAGGATGATTTTGGCACTTCTGGGCAGCTGCTATCTGCAACAAGAGGAGGGTGTCAGCATGATTACAAAGCACTCTTCAGAGCAGCCTCCTATAGAGACATTAATATTTATTCTATTCGTATCTTCTGCCGCCCCCCCCCACACACACTGGTTTTTTTCATTGTCATGGTTAATGTTGGGAATTCAGTCAGCAAGTTACTGAAAATATTGGTGCAGGATGATGAACCCATCATTACTTAATTCTCACATCATGGTAGAAGCTCAGCATGGAAAGGCTTGCTAGGTGAGCTGTTGCTGCTGCCCTGGCCACTTTTCAACTGGGGATCTTTGGAGCCTTGGCCACTAGGAGGCACTGGCAGTCCAATGATAGCTTTAACCTTCAGTTGTAGGTCCAGAAGGGGCCTTCAGTGAGGGAGAGGGTGGGTCACAGAGAAATACAACTCAAGTGCACATTGTTAATCTGATACCCTGTGTAGTGTGCATTGCTAATCTCGGTAGCAAGCTGAGAATAACACACCCCCAACCAGACAAGCCCTCCTTCAAGCACAGGATAGATGACACCAGACTGCTTGGGTTGTGCATTCTCATTGACCATAAAGTTTGACCTTAGAATGCCAACTTAGCCGACAGAACATATTATTATTGTTGATGTTGTTGTTGTTGGTGGTGGTGGTGGTTGTGGTAATGATGGTCATAGGGCTTGAACTCTGGACCTGGGAGCTGTCCCTGAGCTATTTTGCTCAAGGCTAGCACTCTACTATCTTGAGCCCCAGTGCCACTTCTGGTTTTCTGGTGGTTAACTGGTTAAAGATATGCAAGAGTCTCACAGACTTTCCTGCCTCCTCTGGCTTTGAACAGCGATCCTCAGATCTCAGCCCCTTAAATAGCTAGGGTGACATGCATGTGCCACTGGTGCTCAGCTTGTATTTCTTTTCTAGTTCTGGGAATAGGACTTGAACTGGGTGCCTGCGTCTGCTTTTGCTCATTAGCTAGCTGTCTATCAACTGACCCATTCCCTCCAACCCCAGGACCACATTATTTATAATCTTGCTAAATCTGGAGAAACATGCTTGGTGGCGGGTATATGAAAACCCATAGTTAAAAGTTGGAGAAGTAAAACTACAGATGACACAAACAGGATTTGCATCAGTGAAGTGTGGGGCTGTAGATTCATGCACAGAAAGTAAGAGAAACATAACTGAGTTTGTTAAAGGAAAGGGTGCAGGGTAAGGAGATCACTTGACTGGAAATCATAAGTCATAGATGTAGTGGATCTACCCACATGAAGGAACTTAGTTATGTGTGGCCTTTTATCTTCTGTGGACCCTCCCTCCTTCCTAAAATTTACAAATAAGTTACCATTTTAGATGTTTGCTTTTATGAAATAATAGGAATTTATTTCTTATAAACATTATAAATGGATGTTCCTTTGTACAACTATTCACACAGATTTTCAAACTGATAAAAAGGGTAGAAAAGATATGTAAATTTTCCTTTGGCAATGAAAGAAAACAGAAAGCAAAAGAAAGCTTGCTAAAAGCAGGCAGGAACTGCCACTATCTTTAAGCCAGTAGAGAACAGACGGGTTTTATACACAGCCAATTTCAGAACTTGGTTTAAGTGCCTGCCAGGAGAGGAAGTGATTTCTTTAGTTTTCAAGATGAAATCATGCATTAGGCAGTCTGTTTTAAAGGAAAAGCAAAATCGTTGAGTTTGTGATCTCATTCCCACACTGATGAGTGTTGAAGGCTGGCATGCTCAGGGTGGCTGAATGGCATGTCTTCTAGCATTAGGAGTTTACTCATGAGAATCAATGGTACTCACATTGATGTACTTATTAACAAATATTTATTGAGCTCCTACTGTATGCCAGCCACTCTTCTAGGTAAAGATGTTTATATGATAGAAGTTTATATGATAGACTGTGGATAGATAGGAAGGAGGGCAAAGAATAACAAATAAAAATAGTTTTATATCTCTAATAAATGTATATATTTCAATAATAAATACACAATATTTCATTCGTAGACATGCACTAGAAAAATAAAGCAGAGAATAGAGACTGGGAGTGGGTGAAAGTCTGCTATCATAAGGAAGATCAGTAAAGACCTACTTCATAAAGTAAAGTTGGCGCAGACATCTAAAGAAAGAACAGGAGAGGAGAAGAACAATCAAAGATGTGCCAAGATTTCATGACAGAATTTAAGAACTATCATGCTATATCAAATAATCTCATAAAATGTCTTTAATTTTTTTTATGCTTGGAGAGGTGTAGCAATTGGAAGAAAAGGCAAGGAACTAGACTTAATAGTAAACTTCATTGTGATCAAAGAACATTAAGTACCCTGACTTATGCCAATGGAATAAGGAAATTCAAAGAGAGCCAATCATAACCCAAGGCAACTAAGATAATGCAGGAATCAAAGAAACTGAAACAATGGATCAGTACTTAGAACTTGCAAAGTTGGTTAAAAATAAATTTTGCAAATGTTTCATGTGGTATATAACCAATTGTTTTAAGACTCCTATGAAGTAGAGAGTGTTTACTCTCATTTTTAGATTTTGTTTTTTTGTCAATGCATTCATGTGATCTACAAACATTTATGGAGCCAATACTAAGACTCCATCTCTGTAAACACAAATGGAGCTGCCTACTGGGAGTCTAGGTGGGGGAATGTTACATCTAAATAGAGCTAGTCAGTCACCTGATACAGGAACTGGAAAGAGTAGCTACACAAAATAATATGGTTAGGGAGAAGAAGTTTTGGGCAAGCCTACAAAGAATATGTGATAATTCAACTCGAGGTCTGCACAGGAAATAGCATCACCAATTTGGTTGACAGAAATTTCTTGGCAAACCGATACTGATTGAGAAACTTAATAATAGGAAGGGACCCAACTGTGACAGGCCTGAAAAGTAATGCTGTCAGTAAATGAAGAAGGCACTGAAGGGTTTCTAGAAGTGAAGCTATATGCAAAGATGAATAAATTGTCTAAATTTGGACTTTTCCAGCATTGATAAAAGGCAAAATTCTAAGGTTAGTGACAATTGGTCCTTCCTTAGTAAGACAAAGATTAATTCAGTACCTCAACCCACAGCATAGTAAGCCAGCAAGGCATCCAATACAAAAACACATATCTTAAAAGCAAGCATAAATAAAAAGGAGAGACTCAGTAGATGAATGGATCAAGAAAATGTGGTATACAATGGAATTCTATGCCTCCATCAGAAAGAATGACATTGCCCTATTTGTTAGGAAATGGAAAGACTTGGAAAAAATTATATTAAGTGAAGTAAATCAGGCCCAAAGAAACATAGGTCTCATGGTTTCACTTATTTGCAATAACTAGTATATGTCTGAGACAAGCAGAAAAGGTCAGATAAGATGATGTTAAGTGAAATGAACCCCAAGATAAGGACATAAGTGGGTTTTTTCTTGCTTGCTATTGTTTCCAATGTATTTATAAGGTACCACGTGATTTTTTGTTGCTTTGTGTGTCCCTCCCCCATGGTATAATCCCTGTTTTCATGTATTTGATGTTGGTATAATTTGGGGAGCCCAAGGGAAAAAACAAATTGTTTACATAGGGATACAGGTTGACCCATTGCAACAATGAAATGTACAAGACGCTATGTTGAAAATGGACTATACAATTTAGGCCGGGGGCGGGGGGTGGGGGGTGGAGGAGTGGGGGGATGTAGTTGTGGAGATGGGAGGGAAGGGATGGTAGGGGAAAAACAAAGGAGGAGGCAACAATGCTTGATAAGAAATGTACTCATTACCTTGCTCATGTGATTGTAACCCCTCTGTACTGTATTTTCACAATAAAAAACTTATTTCAAAAAATGAAAAGAAAAATGAACTTTACAATTGGGGGGCAGCGGAAGTGGAGATGGGAGGGAAGGGAGGATAGGGGAAAACAAAGGAGGAGGCAACAAGGCTTGAAAGGAAATGTACTCATTACCTTGCTCATGTAACTGTAACCCCTCTATACAGTATTTATGCAATAAAAAAGGAAAACAATAAAGGAAGAGAAATTGTTAAATCAGCAGCAGTGTTTAACAGAATGAAAAGATAATATGTTGAGACAATTATGTCCTCAAAGTAGAAAGGGAGAATAATTGTCATCTAGAGTATTGCTGGATACAAAAATAAATGGCATTTTTCTTTTTTTTTCTTTTTTTAAATTTAATTTTATTTGTGAACATACTGTACAGAGGAGTTACAATTACATGGGCAGGATAATGTGTACATTTCTTACCAAGCATTGCAGCCTCCTCCTTTGTTTACCCTTCACATCCCTTCCCAGCCTCCCCCCTCCCCCCAATCCCAATCCTTCTCCTTACCCCCCCTTCCCCCTCCCCCCCCCCCCCCCCCGCCCCGCACCGACGTTGTAAAGCTTGTTTTGGACATGACAATGTGTACTTCTCATTGTTGCAACAGGTCCACCTGTATCCTTAAACAACTGGTTTTTCCCCATCTCCTCCACAAGTTATACTGACATCAAATATAGTGAAAGCAGGGGTTAGACTGTGGGGGAGGGACATACAAAGCAACAAAGAGATAATCTTATAAATGCATTAGAAACACAAGCATGAAAGAAAAAAACATTAAAATACATATCTAAGGGTTCATTTTCCTGACATCACATTATCTGACCTTTTCCACTTGACTCATATATATACTAGATATTACAAATAAGGGAAACCATGGGACCTATGTTTCTTTGGGCCTGGCTTACCTCACTTAATATAATTTTTTCCAAACCTTTCCATTTCCTAACAAATGGGGAAATGTCATTCTTTCTGATGGAGGCATAGAATTCCATTGTGTATATATACCACATTTTCTTGATCCATTCATCTACTGAGGGGCATTTGGGTTGGTTCCATATCTTAGCTATGGTAAATAATGCTGCAATAAACATAGTTGTGCTGGTAGCTTTAGTGTGGTCTTGTTTGTAAACATTTGGGTAAATGCCCAAAAGTGGGATTGCTGGGTCATAGGGGAGTTCTATGTGAAGTCTTTTGAGGAACCTCCATACTGCTTTCCAAAGTGGTTGAACAAGTTTACATTCCCATCAACAATGAAGTAAGGTTCCTTTCTGTCCACATCCCCTCCAGCATCTGTTGTTGTTAGAGTTCTTGATTTTTGCCGTTCTAACTGGAGTGAGGTGATATCTCAATGTTGTTTTGATTTGCATTTCTTTTATGGCTAGGGATGTTGAACATTTCTTCATGTGTCTATTGGCCATCCTTCTTTCTTCTTCAGAGAAGTTTCTCTTTAAGTCTTTAGCCCACTTATTTATTGGGCAGTTGTTTCTTTGAGGATTTGTTGTTGGGGGGTTTAATTTTTTGAGTTCCAAGTATATTTTAGATATGAGACCCTTGTCCGTTGTATGGCTAGTAAAGATCTTCTCCCAATCCGTGGGTTTTCTATTGATCTTGCTAGCTATATCATTTGCCCTGCAGAAGCTCTGCAACTTTATGCAATCCCATTTGTCCAACCTTTCTTTGATTTGTTGTGTTTCCGGGTCTCTATTCAGAAAATTTCGGCCTGAGCCAAGGAGACCTAGGGTTTCTCCTATTCCATCCTGTAATGTTTTCAGAGTGTCTGCTTTGAGTTCAAGGTCTTTGATCCATTTGGAGTTGATTCTGGTGCAGAGTGATATATAAGGATCTAGCTTTAGTTTTTTTACATGTAGTTAATCAATTTTGCCAGCACCATTTACTGAAGAGGCTGTCTTTCTTCCATTCTATTGTTTTAGCTCCCTTATTGAAGATTAGATGGCTATAGGTCTGTAGGTTCATTTCTGGGTTTTCAATTCTATTCCATTGGTCCTGAGGTCTGTTCTTATGCCAATACCAAGCTATTTTGATTACTATGGCTTTATAGTAGAGTTTGAAATTTGGTATTGATATTCCTCCAGCAGTGTTCTTTCCGTTGAGGAGCGTTTTTGCTATTCGGGGTCTTTTATTGTTCCATATGAATTTTTGTATTGCCTCTTCTATTTCCTTGAAGAATGAGGTTGGAATTTTGATAGGTATTGCGTTGAATTTGTAGATAGCCTTGGGAAGTATTGCCATTTTCACGATGTTAATCTTTCCAATCCAGGAGCATGGGAGGTTTTGCCATTTTTTAAGTTCTGTATTGATTTCCTTTTTCAAGATTTTAAAGTTTTCATCATAGAGGTCCTTCACTTCTTTAGTTAATTCCTAGGTATTTTATTTTTTGTGGGGCTATTACAAATGGAGTTGCTTTCCTAATTTCAGCCACACTTTTCTCATTGTTGGCATACAGAAAAGCCATTGATTTTGGGGGGTTAATTTTATAACCTGCTACTTTGCCAAAGTTTTGAATCAGCTTGAGTAATTTGGGAGTGGAGTCTATGGGATTCTTTAAATACAAGATCATGTCATCTGCAAAGAGGGAGAGTTTTATTTCTTCTTTCCCTATTTGGATCCCCTTTCTGTCTGCATCTTGTCTTATTGCTGTAGCTAGGCATTCTAATACTAGATTGAAGAGAAGTGGAGAGAGTGGGCATCCTTGTCTTGTTCCTGAGTTAAGAGGAAATGGCTTTAGTTTTTCACCATTGAGTATAATGCTGGCTGTAGGTTTGTCATATACAGCCTTTATTGTATTGAGGAATGTTCCATGGATTCCTAATTTTTCCAAAACCTTCATCATGAAGGGGTGTTGGATCTTGTCAAATGCTTTTTCTGCATCTATTGAGATAACCATGTGGTTCTTATTCTTGCTCCTGTTGATGTGATGAATAATATTAATTGATTTGCATATATTGAACCAGCTTCGCATCCCTGAAATGAATCCTGTTTGATCGTGGTGTATGATTTTTTGGATGAATTGTTGAAGTCGATTGGCCAAAATTTTGTTGAGAAGTTTTGCATCAATGTTCATCAAAGAAATGGTTCTATAGTTCTCTTTCTTTGATGAGTCCCTGCCTGGTTTTGGGATGAGGGTTATGATGGCTTCATAGAATGTGTTCAGTAGTGAGCTTTCTCTTTCAATTTCATTGAAGAGTTGGAGGAGTATTGGTGTGAGCTCTGCTTTGAAGGCCTCGTAAAATTCCACTGTAAAGCCATCTGGTCCTGGACTTTTCTTAGCTGGGAGGTCTCTTATTGCTGTTTCTATTTCAATGCTTGATATGGGCCTGTTAAGATAGTTTAACTCATCTTGGTTTAGTTTTGGCATGTCAATATTTGCTAGGAAAAGGTCCATTTCTGTCAAGTTCTCAAACTTATTAGCATAAAGTTTTGAGAAGTATTCCCTTATAATGTTCTGAATCTTGGTTGTTTCCGTGGTGATGTTTCCATTCTCATCTCTGAGTTTATTAATTTGGGTGTGTTCTCTTCTTTTTCTGATAAGATTTGCTAAGGGTCTGTCAATTTTGTTAATTTTTTCCAAGAACCAACTCTTTGTTTTGTTGATTCTTTCTATAGTGTTTTTGGATTCTAATTCATTTAATTCTGATTTAATTTTGATTATTTCTTTCTGTCTACTGGATTGGGGTTTATCTTGCTGCTCTTTTTCAAGGAGGTTTAGATGTGTCATTAAATTGCTAGTTTCAGATCTCTCCAATTTGTTGATGTAGGAGCTCAGAGCTATAAACTTGCCTCTGAGTACTGCCTTTGCTGTGTCCCAGAGGAGCTATAAATGGCATTTGTATAGTATGGCAAAATCTTTTTTTTTTGTAAAATAGGACACTCAAGTTACCTATCATAACAGTAGTAAATCTATAAGGTTGCTATGAATAAATGTAACTGAAAGCATCCAGAAACGTGAAGAGATTATAAAATTTTTAAAGGAAATCTTAAAAAGAAAATACCATGTGTCATAATGACTCCTTGTTGTACATTGTTAGACTCACTGTTTGGAGATCCTCAAAATATTAGAGTGACCACGTGATTTAGCTATGCTACTTCTGATTATATTCCCCAAAGGATCAAATTCCACTTACTTTCCTGTGTACCTATACTCATTGCTGTACTGGTCACAAAGCCAGACTATAAAATCAAGTGCCCAACGATGAATGAATAAAGAAAATGTGGCATGCATACAAAATGGAGAATTACTCAGCCATAAAGAAGAATGAAATGATGCCATTTGCAGGAAAAGTTAATAGCACCGGAGATCATCATATTAAGTAAGATAAACCAGTCTCACAAAGACAGCTAGAATATATTTTCTCCTATTTATGGAATATAGGGTTAAAACAAAAGGGCATAGAAGCAGAAGAGGGACTGTGAGGAATGTGGAAGGAGAAAGGAGAGGAAAAGTGGAGGGGGATAAGAAAGGGCAATCGAGGAAGTGAATATGACTCAAGTGCATTGTAGACATGTATGGAAGTGGCACAATGAAAACCCTTTACCTTACAATTAAATAAAAAACCACAGCATGCCAGAAATACCCTTGGTTTCAGAGATAATTCCCCCATAAATTATTCTACCCATTCAAATGCTTTCAATAAAAAATTCCAATAAGCTTTTTCATTGTACTTTACAAACTAATCCTAAAATTCCTGTGGGACTGAGAAATGCTGCCAACATTTGTTGCAATTTTGAAAGAGAAAAATAAGTAAGGAAGAAGGGGAAGAAAAAGGAGAGAAAGACGATTCTCATCTTTTAGGTATGAAGACATATAAATTCTCTAATGGAAATAAACATAATGTTGTTGCAGTCGTAGATAAACAGACCAGAGAGGTCAGCGATGAACCGGGGAGTGTATGGGATTTGGTTATCTCCACCAATGATATTAGTTAGCACTGTTTCCAATACTTTACATTTGTTAATATGGTGTCGATATAGTGATATATAAAGCACTAGTCAATAAAAAAGTACTAGAATAATTGTCTATGCATTGGTAAAAAGACAAAATTAACTCACATTATCTATAAAAAGTAACAACAAATAACTTAAAGACTAAGAATAAAAATCAAACTGTAGGAAAAAATGTATTATATTATATTTATAATACATAAATATATTATATAGCTTTATATTATATTTATAATATATAAATATATAATATATTTTATGTATTTTATATGTATTAAATATTAAAAGAAAACATTGATCACTGGTATTACATTAAAATGAAAACCTTGTTTGATCAAGAAAAGTATAAACAGAATGGAAAAAAAAGCCACAGACTATATCATGTAACAAGCCTCACACATCAGTAACAGAAAGGAAATTCAACAGAAAAATAGGAAAATATAAAAACTTTCCTATCTCAAGTATTCAGTTGGAAATACCTTGAGCCAATAAACACAATGCAATTCTCCTCCCCCTCCCCCTCCCCCACCCCTCCAGGGGGGCACACACACACACACTTTCTAAGAGCACTAAACCACTGTGAATGACATTGCTCAACCTAGGAGAAACTAAATGTTTAGTCTGATGTTATTAAGATGGAAAATGTATAAAGCCATACATGTTGTATGAGCTCTGCCGAGCAGGTTGGCAATTTCTAATACCATTTATATGCATTCCTTATGACATAGCAATTTCAAAAAGTTGCTTACTTAAGAGAATTTCCCAAGGAATTATGAAAAATGTTGCTTATTTTAGTGATATCTATAATATTTGCAACAGAGAAAGGGATAAACTGTGGGTTATTCATATAATGGAAACCTATATAACAGTTATGAAGAATGAACTAGGGTTTCAACAAAACTGAATGTGAAAATATAATGGTTTACTTGTTTTTATTTTTTTGTGATGCTAGGGCTGGAACTCAGGATCTCACACTTGTTAGGAAAGTGCTTTACCACATAAGCCATGCCTCAAACCTGGAAATTCTATGTTAAGCAAAAATGTAAAATATAATTTAATTAAGGAAACTAAATGTAAAGCACTATGGAAAACAAGATGATAATGACTCAACAAATAGGAAATACCAATAAAACACAGAAATTCTAAAAATGAACCAAGTGAAAATCCTAGCAATGAAAACATAACTAAGAAGTGAAATTCACCAGATGGGCTCAACAGCAGATTTAATATAACAGAAGACAGAGTAACTAAATTGGAAAATAGATGAATAGAAATGATCTAATGTGTTAAATAGGAAGAAAAAAAGCTTGAAACAAAATGAACAGAGCTGCAGAGACTTGAGATATAAAATCAAGTGCACCAACACATGTGCAATTGGTATTCAAGAAGGAAAGAAAATAGGAAGGAACAGAAAAAACGCTTTAAGATGTCAAGTGAAATGAACCCCAAGATATGGACACAGAGGTCTTTCTTTGTTGTAGTTTTTCATGTACTATGTGATTTTTTATGTTTCCTTTGAGTGTTCTTCCCTCTATTATCACTGTACTTGATTTTGGTACTCTGCATATTGTATCTATACATTTGTCTATTTTGGGGAAGGGAAGGGGAATAATAAAACTCTGAAACAAGGACACAGGATGACCCATCAACATTGTTACCCACAAGACAGTAATGGACATGAACTTTAGAACTTCGGTGGGGAGTGAGGGAAGCAGGGGAGGGAAGGGATAGTGGGAGAGCAACAAGGGAGGGGGTAACAGTGCTGGACAAGAAATGTACTCATTGCCTTGCTTATTTAACTATAACCCCTCTGTACAGCAGCTTTACAATAAAATAAAATAAAGAGAGAATTCTTCAGCTGGACACTAGTGGCTCATACCTGTAATCCTAGCTATTGAGGAAGGTGACATCTGAGGATTGCAGTACAAATCCAGCCCATACAGGAAAGTCCATGAGACTTTTATCTCCAATTAATCACCAATAAGCCAGAATTGAAGATGTGACTCATGCAGTAGAGTGCCAGCATTATGAAAGTGGAGAAACAAGACCCAGGCTCTAAGTTCAAGCTCCAGTGTGACACACCATAAAAAATTTTCCAAGAATCTCAATTAAAATTGGTTAATATATAAGAACCCTAATTAACTTCAAATAGCTTATATACAAATAAATGTACACCTATACACATGTTTATTAAAAAGTTGAAAAAAAGAAGACAAACACAACTCTATCATTACACTTCCAGATAAGAAATGGGACAAAGAAGAAATCACAAGGTTAATAAGAAAATATTTTGAAATGATGGAAATAAACCAAAACCTAAGGAGTTCAGTGAAAGCAGGACTTAGAACTATATCACTGTAAAAACTTATATGAAACAATAAGAAGTCAATCTTTATACTTCACTTTAAGAAATTGGAAAAGAAGAACAAATTAAACCCAAAGCAAGGGATTAGGGGAAGAGTTTAGTTGGTAGAGCAACATCCAATGAATGAAAGCATCAGTACCCAGTTCAAATTCCAGAAAGGAAGGAAGGAACGAACGAAGGAAGGAAGGAAGGAAGGAACGAACGAAGGAACGAAGGAAGGAACCCAAAGCAAGCAGAGGGAAAAAAGTAGAAAAGATCAGACTGGAAATAAATGCAATCAAGAAAATCAACATAGAAATATCAATAAAACCAATTGTTGGTGATTTGAGTGAATCAATAAAATTGACAAAGTGTTAGCTAGAATGACTAAGACCAAAGACCAAAATACCAAAATCAATAATAAAAGAGAGAAGATTGTGACTGATCTTATTGAATACTATAAACAAGAAGCAAACTAGGAGAAATGGACAAAGTTGTAGGAAGACAAACTATAAAAGTGACTGAAGAAGAAAGTATTAGGTGATATTAAGAGAGATTGAATTAGTTATATAAAAACTTCCCACAAAGAAAATGCATAGTCAGCAGAGCATGGTTGTGTATGCCTGTAATCTCAGCACCTGGGAGGATGAGGCAGAAAGAAGAATCAATCAATGAATGGACAAACACAACCATGGTATATTTTTCAACCATAAAAGGAAACAAATTATTAATACAAACTACAACAGGGGTCAACTTTGAAACATACTAAGAGAGAGAGACCAGATATAAGGTTGTTTACTGCATGATTCCATTTATATGAAATGTCTGGATGAAATTTTGGTTTATAGAGATTGAAAGTAGACTAGGACTGGCAGAAGAATATGGGGAATAACTTCTAATGGGCATAGTTTCTTTTTTTAGGAAGATTACTGTGTTTTGAAATTAGCTGATTGCACGCGTCTTTTCAACTATACTAAAAACTACTGATTTGCACTTTTTGTTGTTGTTGTTTTGTGTCAGTACTGGGGCTTGAACAAGTCAGGCAAAAGTGAAAGGCCCTGATTTTTCTTTTAAGATTAGCACTCTACCACTTGAGTCAATCTCTACTTCTGTTGTTTTGTTTTTGTTGTGTTTTTTTCTTACTGGTTAACTGGAGGTAAGAATCTCTCTGTTTGCTTGGGCTGGCTACAAACGATGATCCTCAGATCTTAGCCTCCTGCCTAGCTAGAATTGCTGGTGTGAGTCACTGGTACTGGCTTGATGTGTACTTTTGAAAAGGTACGTGAGGCTCAGCGAACAGAATGTGAGCTACCATCAAGGTTTACTTGCCATCTTGGCTAGGCCCTTGAAGAGGGCACAACTTGGCACCCTTCCATAGCAGCTTGGATTGCTTCTGAGAGCTGCGTCTGGATAGGTCTTGTTCTCCATCTTAGCCTCTGACAACAGAACCACTTCTTGGCTCAGGCCAGGATTCCTTCTGGAAACCCGAGGCAACCTGAGTTTATTTCCATCCCTTTCCTGTTTTTCCCTTTCAGCACATGGCTCAAAATTTCTCCTGCCCGTCTTCCCAAGCTCCTGACTTGGTTGATTTCTCAAGTTTGCAATTTCCACAAACAGGCTTGATTGTATTGGAGTGTTTTTTCCTTATAAGGGATTTGATTCCTAACACCATTCATGCATGTCATCTGTCAGTCACTGGATGATTTACAAGAATTAGCATAATCCTCTTTTCTTCTTTCAAAAACCGTATAAGACTTCATGCAAAAGCAAAAAAAAAAAAAAAAAAAAAAGGTACCTAACCTACAACTAGCTGGAAAGAAGGAAGGCTATGAATAGTAAACAAAGCACAAAACAACCATAAGCTAGTAAAACTAAATGCAACTAAAGGGACTGACATTAATGTTTATGGTGGTAGAGCCTCAAGAAATAATCTCAGAAAGAAATCAGTCATACAGTATATGAAAACCTTATTTCATGTGTATCAATCATGTTTTCTATTTTCTTTTTTATGATGTTAGATATTGTTTCTGTACTATAGCTTTATGTTTATCGGACATGTGTCCTTTTTATTTTTTAAGCTGATACTAGAGCTTGAACTTGCTTAGCTTGTTTTCTTTTACTCAAAGCTGACGTTCTATCACTTGAGTCATACCTCCACTGTTGGGTATTGCTGATTAATTGGATTTGTCGGCCAGAACTGGCTTCAAACTGAGATCCTCAGATCTCAGTCTCCTGAGTAGTGGCTATCTGTATTTCTTTTAAAACCAGTATCTGTTTATATCTTTCCTCATTTGTCTCATGAAATTATTTTTGGTTGTTATGTTTAATTGTACTTATTATATATGTCAATACAGCATACACAGATCTAATCCAGCCTCCCTTTTCCTTCTTCTAATCTCCAGTAAGCACTATTCCACTTTCTTCATTGTAGTTAATGTTCCCATATGAGCGAGAACATTTTGTTCTTGCCTTTCTGTGTCTCACTTATTGTAATTAATGTAATGTCATCTAGTTCTATCCATTTTGCTGCAAATGATAGGACCTAATTCCTCTTTGCAGTTGAATAATATTCCATAGTATATAAAGACCACATTTCTTTATCCGTTTATCTGGTTTTGGACATCTAGGTTAATCCCATATCTTAGCTATTGATCATAATGCTGCAATAAACATAGGTGCCCAGGTATCTGTTTAGTGTGCTGATTTCATTTCCTTTAGATATATATATTCAGAAGATGGGTCTGTTAGATGACATGGTAGATCTAATGTTAGGGTATTGTTTTGTTTTGTTGCTGCTTTTTAGAAACTTTTACCCTGTTCTCCATAATGGATATATTAATTTATATTTTATACTATCAGTGTATGATAATTCATATATCTCAACATCTCCCAAAGCACTTACTATTTTATTTTATTATTTATTGTTTATTGGTGATAGCTGTTGCAATTAGGGTGAGCCCTCCTAACGAACTGTTAAATCCTTAAGGCAATAAACTACTTTTTGGGGAGTATATATGCAAGCCAATTGCCTTCATATATCTCTCACATTCCAAGCCTGTATTTCCTCTGCCCTATGTTGTCCCAGGACTAGATACCAGGCAACCAGAGATCACTGTTATAGTCCATTGTTTAAACTAGCCAATCTTAAATCACTTATTCTGCCTTGCTTTGACTTTCCTGTAGAACACTGTTCTCTCCACTTCCTAAGGAGCTCTCCCCTTAGGTCTCATAACTAAACCTGCGTCATCCTGCGTGGAGGGGTATCTCCTTACTGTGAGAAATGTAAGTAATACAAGAAATTGACCTTTGTGTGTCAGCACTCAATCATCTTAATAAATTAAATCTATTAAAAAATGAGACATTAGTCCTGATTGAAGTGTTTTTCCAAAGTCATCCATGGGAGCAAAATAATTCTGCTCAATCTTTTCTGTGTACTAGAGTCTGTGAAGTTTTTCTTTAAGCAAGCTAATCAATTTCATCTTGTAACATTCCAATAAGTTGTAGCATCTTATTTTTTTAAGATTATAAAAAAATGCTTAGTTTGAAAAGTGTTCTGCTGAGAGCACATTCCCTGCGCTTTTTGCTTTAGCTTTTTAGCACCTTACTTTGTGTCCAGCCCACATGGACTGGTATCCTCCATTTATGTCCCCCTCATAGCTGGTCTGATAGTCTTGTGCCACCGTGCCAGCTTTTTACTGGCTGAGATGGGGGAGGGGATAATCACTTTTTTTTTTTTTTTTTTTTGCCCAGACTGGCCTTGAATTATAATCTTCTCAATCTCATCCTCCAGAGAAGCTAGGATTACAGGTGTAAGGCAGCACATCCAGCTTTGAGGACACATTATTTTTAGTAAGAAAAAGAAACACGACTGCCAATATCCTGGCTGAGCTGGTAAAGCGCTAGCCAATGAGCAAAAGTGGCAGGTAACCAAGTTCGAGTCCTTGTCTTGGACAGAAAGAAACAAAGAAAGGAAAGAAAGAAGGACAGGGAAGGTTCCATATGCTTTTCAGGAATAAAAAGTAGCAATCAGATGAACCTAAAGTGACCAAAGGGTTTGCTGTGTGACGCTGCTCTGAAGTGCAGGGTGATATGAGCTGCCTTCCATTAGAGGAAAACCACCTGACTTTTCAATGAGGACAACCTTACTTTAAACAAGAGTCCAGGGCTGGGAAGGTGGCTCTGTGGTAGAGCTCTTGCCTTGCATGCTCCAGGCCCTGGGTTCGATTCCTCAGCACCACATAAGCAAAAAAATAAATAAAAAATAAAAGCCGGAAGTGGCACTGTGGCTCAAATGGTAGAGCGCTAGCCTTGAGCTGAAGAGCTGAGGGACAGCGCCCAGGCCCAGAGTTCAGGCCCCACGACAGGACCTAAAAAAAAAACAAAACAAGAGTCCAAAACTCCAAATCATTATTATTTGATCAAAAGGAAGAATGAAACCTATTAGGAGAAAATATAACTAATAAAATGAATTGTATTTTCATTAGTAGTGACTCTTAGGTGATTGGTCTATTTTTCATTATTTGCCTCTATTAACCGGAAGGTAGTGGAAGATTCATCTGAAGGTACAAGAAATTAATAGGGTGATCCTGTTTATACTTTACACAGTTTTCTCCAATTGGAACAGTTTACAAAACTCTACTAAAATATCTTAACCAAGATATTGATCTGGATTTGAGAATTGTAGTGGAGCTCAATCAGATTTCCTCAGTTTCATCTGCATTTATTTGCATGTGTTCATATGATTTTAATCACCTCTGTAGGTGGGTCTACTTATAGCCACAGTTTAAGTACTGTCAATCTCCAATATTACAAAGCTCTCTCTTCTTGTCCTTTGAAAATTACAGTCACCTTTCTCTTGTCTCTCATCATATTTGAACCTCGGGTTCTGCTAACTTTCCCTCTACAACTTGGCCATTTTAAAATGTTATGTCAATAACACTGTCATTATTGGGGATTTTCTTTTTTTCTTTGGTTGTCACTTAATGAAACATTCACAGAAATTTATGCAAGCTGTTGAATGTATCAATAGTCTCCCCTCCTTTATTTATTCATTTTTTTCTGATCTCATTCCATGGGATGGATTACAGATAGCTTTATCATTCACCTGTTAAAGGATAGCTTTTGATAATTATAGATAAAAACTGCTGCGTAGCCAAGTTTTTGAAGAAGCACAGGTTTTTGTTTTTCTAGGGTAAATGCCAAAAGACAGCAGTTGCTAGGTCATATGGTAATTGCATGCATATTTGTGCAGAAATCACAGAAGCAGAAATGTCTGAGGAAGCTGGTGTCTCCACATTCTTGCTAGCATTTGCTGTTGCCATGTCCATTATTTTAGCCATTCTGTCAGTACAATGATATTTGTTGAGCTCATTTACATTCCTCCTTTTCTACAGTCCTGGGGCTTAGACCCAGGGTCTCACCGCACCAAGAGAGCTATATCCCCAACTCTATTTTTTTTTCAGTCGTGGGGCCTGAACTCTGGGCCTGGGCGCTGTCCCTCAGCCCTTCAGCACAAGGCTAGTGCTTTACCACTTTGAGTCACAGCACCACTTCCTGCTTTTTCTGCTTATATGGTGCTGAGGAATTGAACCCAGGGCCTCATGCATGCAAGGCAAGCACTCTACCACTGAGCCACCTACCCAGCCCGCTAGTCATATCTTTTATTGACATTTTAATTGAATTATTTTGTGTTCAGTATTTAAAGAACTTTTTTTTTTTTTTTGCCAGTAATGAGGTTTAAACAAAGGTCTTCATGTTTGCTAAGCAAATTACCTTACCTCTTCAGCTCTATCTTCTGCCCCTTTTGCTCTGTGTGAGATAGAGTGTTGCTTTTGGCTTAATCTAGCCTGCCTGGACCATGATCTTCCCACATGGCAGGCATGTACCACCATGTCCAGCCTTTTCTATTGAGATAAGGTCTTGTGAACTCTTTTTGACTGAGCTTGCTTGGAACTGTGTTCCTCCTGACTCCAAGCTCCTGCATAGCTAAGATGACAGGGACATGCCACTGTGACAAGTTGTTCTTTGAACAGGGAGGTTATGTTAATTTTTTTTTGCCTCAGCTGGCCCTGAACCACAACACTCCCAATCTCCTCTTTAGAACCTAGGATTACACGTGTGAAACACTGATGCCCAGCCTGGAGAGTTCTCTATGTATTCTA
The DNA here is from genome assembly GCF_024711535.1 of Dipodomys merriami. Classification (NCBI taxonomy): domain Eukaryota; kingdom Metazoa; phylum Chordata; class Mammalia; order Rodentia; family Heteromyidae; genus Dipodomys; species Dipodomys merriami. Next base: position 139,410,339 of record NW_027202270.1, on the reverse strand, counting down.
GACACTAATCTATTATCAGATGTATGGTTTACCAATATTTTTCTCCTGGTCTGTAGCTTGTTTTTTTCATCTTTTTTAGGTGGACTTTTATAAAATAAAAGTTTATTGAAATTATGAGAGGTTAGCCCAACATTCAAAAATCACTTACTATAATCTATCACATAAATACACTAAAATCATGTAATCATACTAACTGATAAAAAAAAACCCAAATTGGCAAAATGTAACCCTAATTCATAATACTAAGTCTCTTAGAATACTAGAACACTCGGGAATACTAGAACTCCATCAACATGATAAAGAACAGATGAAAAATCCTAGAGCTGACATTACAGAGTGTTCAAAGACTCAGTTCACTCCTGAATGTTTTCCCCCAAGCAAGGATTTCAGTCCACAGGGCACTGGAAATCCTAACTTAATCATGGAGTGCAATTCTTCATTCTTTATTTTATTTTTATAGGAATAGGTATATTGATTGAGAATGAGAATAGAGACTTTTTTAAGTACATGATAGGATTTTTGTCATTGTTGGTGGTGGTTGTGGGGCTTGAACTCAGGGCTGGGAGCTGTCTCTGAGCTCTTTTGCTCAAGGCTAGTGCTCTACCACTTTGAACCACAGATCCAATTCTGGTTTTCTATAGATAAGAATCTCATAGACTTTCCCATCTGGGCTGGCTTTGAATCACAGTCCTCAGATCAGTTAGGATTATAGGCATGAGCCACCAGTGCCTGGTTGATCATTTTGAAGGGGGTGAAGGGTACAGAATGACTACCATAATGTGGTTGGGCCATTGTAGCAAATGTCACAATCCTCACAAGGCCTCTTCTCTCATGTCACCATGGAACCTGAAAATACGTGAAAAATACATATAATTGCTTTTTCTAAAATGTGGTATAGATAAGGTCAGCACTGGAGCCAGGTTTTAGAAAAGCAAAAATAAAGTATGTTAGAAAAAAGACTTCTGAGATATTTTTTTTTGTCTTTCTGATGCAAAACTTATCTCTCTGGCTGCCCCAGCTCCCTATAAGGAAGGATGCTTGGAGCTGATGCATCCATCTTGCAATCTTGAGAAGGCCATGATGACTCTATAAAACTAGAACTCTAACATTGTGAATCTGTTGGTCCACCAATAGCTCTGGAACCTCCTACTTCTAAACTTCTTATTAAGTAAACAGTGAATGGCTATGGTTCTCTTGGTATTGGTGAGATTTTCTGTCCCTTGCTGCCCAAATCACTCATAATGGTAAATTTACTTACTGCGGTTTAGCAGCTAGGTCAACACTGTTATACATTTTACTCTGCTCTCTTCTTCATTATATGATCTGCTCAGTACTGTGAGGAGCAACAATATCTTCCATGTTCTGCTCGTTTTTCATACTTGGGATGTTAGGCATTTTCAGTCTTTTTCTTTGTAGGTCATTACTGACCACTCTGATAGGGTACAATGTTGATTAGACTAAGGAAATGAATGAATTGCTATTGCAAGAATGTCCCTAAGTACATCCAAGGAAAAGAAACAGACTCATTAAGTTATCATAGACAAGAAATACTGACTGTGCAGTAGGTAGTCTTGTTAGTACTGTCACCCAAAATTTTAAACATTCTTTTGCTGAACATGCACTGGTGAACAAAGACCAGAAACGAGATCTAACAAAATGATCTCATTAAACATTAACTGCACAGCAGTAAAGTTTTGCAAACATTGGCAATATTGTAACCCACTCCTAATTTATCTAGGAAGAAATTTTTCAAAACTACGAATCTGAAAACCCAGGAAAAGCTGCTGAAGCAGCACTGAATTTTTCTTTTTTTCTCAGCAAGAGGCTACCTGAATCCACACAACTGGTCTCACTGTTTAAGGTGTGGAATTTGAGAGGAGTGTTTTTATGTTAGGGAAGAGGTAAGTGCACAGAGGATAAAAATAATGAATTGTTGTGGAAGAATGCTCTGAGGCAAACTCCCTTGTGGCACCCAACCTCAGGGGCTCAAAAGAAAGAAAGCAGAATGAATCAGTGCACTTCCTGGAACACAAATAGCTGTTCACCATTAGTTAAATTCATTTAAGTTCTTTTTTTGCCAGTCCTGGGGCTTGAACTCGGGGCCCGGGCACTGAGCTTCTTTTTTGCTAAAGGCTATCATTATACCACTTGAGCCACGGTGCCACTTCTGGCTTTTTCTGTTTATGTGACAGTGAGGAATCCAACCTAGGGCTTCATGCATGCTAGGCAAGCACTCTACCACTAAGCATGTAGGATGTATTCTCACTACTGTGAATGTATTAGTTTCAGAGGCCTGCAGGAAGGAATTCATTCTTTCATAATCAATAGCAAGTCCCCGATTAAAACTCATGTGAGATGAGCCCTCAAGTGATGCTTCTACTAATGATGGCTAATAAACGTTGCTGAGAGCTGGTGGCTCATGTCCATAATCCTAGTTACTTAGGAGCTGAGATCTGAGGATTGCAGTTCGAAGCCTGCTTGAGCAAGAAAGTCCATGAGACTCTTATCTCCAATTAACCACCAAAAGGGCAGAAGTGGAGCTGTGGCTCAAGTGGTACTGCACTATCCTTGTGCAAAAAAACTCAGGGACAACTCATAGGCCCTGAGTTCAAGCCCAAGTATCAGCACACACACACACACACACACACACACACACACACACACACACACACACAGAGTCTTGAAGGAGTTAGAAACATGCACCTAATGATATTCATCCAAGTCACATCTGATAAAATGAAAAGAAGACTATGTGTTAGTACCTCTAAAGACATATGCCTCCATCAGAAAGAATGACATCGCCCCATTTGTTCGGAGATGGAGAGACTTGGAAAACGTTCTATGAAGTGAAGTAAGCCAGGCCCAAAGAAACATAGGTCCCATGGTTTCCCTTATTTGCAATAACTAGTACATGGGTAGGATAAGCAGTAAAGGCCAAAAGCTATGTACATATGACCATATAAGATGACGTTAAGCGAAATGAACCCCAAGAGAGGGACACAGCTATCTTTTTTCTTTCTTGCTATTGTTTCTAATGTATTTATAATGTACCATGTGATTTTTTTGTTTCTTTGTATGTTCCTCCCCCATGGTATAAACCCCCCCCCCCCCCCCCCCGTTTTCACTGTATTTGATGTCAGAGCCCTGTATCTTGTATATATGCTTCTCTAATTCGGGGAGGTGAAGGGAAAAAACAAAATGCTTAAATAAGGATACAGATTGACCCATTGTAACAATGAGATGTACAAAACACTATTTTGAAAATGAACTTTACAACTTTGGTGGGGGTGAGGGGGGATAGCTGTGGAGGTGGGAGGGAAGGAATGGGAGGAGGAAAACAAAGGAGGATACAACAATGCTCAATAGGAAATGTACTCATTGCCTTGCTCATGTAACTGTAACCCCTCTGTACAGCATTTTTTTTACAATAAAGAACATACAAAAGAAAAAAAGACACAGTAGTCTTTCAGCCTCCCATCCACATGCCAGCATCCCTCCCATGCTCACAGAAAGTAAGGGACGTCCAATTGCTTTAGGGCTTTGAATATATTTGTGTTCATCATGAGCCATTTTTAGGAAGTGTTTTAATATACCCAAGAAGTAGCTTCCTTGGATTGTTTCTCTAATGTCAAGGTGATTAGTTACTAGCTAATCTTTCTTAATCATTTCCTATAAAATATAGGGAAATTGGGGAAGTGCTACATGTATCCTATTCTTTTGAGGATTTTCTAACCTAAGCCACCTCACATAGCTGACAGAAAGGGCTTCTGGGAACAATGACAACTCTCCACCACCTCATGATCCCAGTGTCTTCATGATTCTAGACCGTAGAGAGTGCATCCTTGGCCCAATCTGTGTGGGGGCTCAGGGAAGTGTACACAGAGAGAAGAACATGTTTGTATTTAAGGTTTTAAAGAGATATTTGGCTTGCAAACACATTGAAAAGTCATATTTGTGAAGACAAAGGAGAAAATATTGAGTCCAAGGTTTGCCTTCTTGAATGTCCTTTGGTACAGTTCTGTCTTATTTGTAGAGGAGGATTACTGCTGGCCTTTTTAAAATGGTTGTTGGGTTTGAGCTCAAGGATATTCACTGGCTTGGCAAGAATGCTAACACTTGAACCACACCTCCAGCCCTTACATGCCCTTAGGTTCTTTTTCAGATAGACACTCTGTTCCTGTCTGGGGCCAGCCTCAGAGTGTGATCCTCCTCCCTATCGCCTCCCACATAGCAGAGGTAGGTGTGAGCCAACACATCTTATTTATTTCCCATTTTTAAACTCAGTTTGGGATTAACCAGCAGGACTTTGTGTGAGAACTCCTGAACTTACTCAGGAGGTTATTTCTAACTCTTACATAAGTCAAAGAGCAGGAAAAAATAAGAATACGAGTAATGTGAATAATCTGTCACCAAGTGACAGATACCAGGACAAGTGAATCATATGGATTATTTTACAATAAAGTCATAATGAAGGATTGCTAATCCTCCCATTTTATCAAGGGGGAAACTGAGGCTCAGGCTGCTGGATAACCCAACTCACTCCCAAAGACCCATGGGGTATAGACAGGTTTCGGACCAGGTTTGCCTAGCTTCGGAGCTCCAGCTGACTCGGCTCCTGGCTAACTCTGCCTTCTGACATTCATAATAGCCATCCTCTGTCAGTACTGAGGAAGCAAGGGCCTGGGCACCAAGGGTCTAAAATGTTGAAACTGGAAAGGCCAAGGCAAAGTCAAGGAACGGTTTTAAACTTCCCCAAGTTCCACTACATGGAGCTGGGATCTGGCTCGGGATGCAAAGCAGAGAAAGGATTAGTGTGTGGTTTAGTGTTTTGTTTGATTTAGTCATTGGCTGCTGCCCACAACACGAAAATGAGAAAGCTTACCTATTATATTCCGCATATCTAGTTCCTGCACTTCCCTTGCTTGGATGTTGTGCAACCTACTGCTTCAGCGACTTTTGGATGTGATCATGTCAGAGGCATAGTCTCTGTGAGCTTCTGGCTCGAGGGAGCGGGGGATGTGAATCTGATCCTGTAAATGACAGCAGTGTGCAGGCAAAGGAGTCCTGGCCTTGCTATTTTAGACACTGCTCAGCTTCTCCGGGCGCAAGTTCATTGCCGAGAAGAAGGAGCTGCCACTCACCACACTTACATAACTAGGCCAGCATTGCAGGTGTTTGACGAGTAGCAGCTGCATTAGTGCAGCACAGGGTGATAGACAAAGGGCCTCAAGATGAAAAGCCATTCCATCCTAACCAGGGAAGTGCTAAGTTACCTCCGCTTGAGCATGCAGAATCTCAAGCATGTTAACTTTCAACACTGTAAAGCCCCACAGGGAATTCTCTCTCCACTATTATGCTATGAATTTTGTATCATCCATAGAAAGGGCACATTGTGTGGGAAACAACTTCACAGTTAATATCCAAAGAAGGTGCTATTTGTCCTACTGAAAGAAACATGTTTTTAACAGGTAATGATGTTTACTATATTCAGTATTTGTTAAATGAATGGCTTGGTGAACAAATGAATATTAATGTCTTTTTTTGTCATGACATTTTTACTTAACCAGGGAGCTCACAGTCAAATTTCATATCAAATCAGAGGCAACATATATTACTCATAACACATTTGTTTTACTTCCTTTCTTTATAGGTTTTTGGTTTTCTTCCTTCCTTCCTCCCTTCTTTCCCTTCTGTCTTTCCTTCCTCTGTCCTTTCTTCCCCTTTTCCCTTACTCTCTCCTTTCCTTTTTTTCTTCCATCTCCATAGTCTCTATTCCTTCTCTTTATCCTTCTTCCTTCCTTCTTTTCTCTTTTCACCTCTCCCTCCCTCCTTCTCTCCTTCCCTCCTCCTCTTCTTTTCTTCCTTCCTTCCTTTTTTTATTCCTTTCTCCCTCCCTTCCTTTTAAACCCTTTAAACTGAAGCTATCATTGAGCCATGTAATTGTAAGAAGCAGAAAAAAAAGCCTTCTCTGTGTACTTTGTGCAGTTTCCTCCAGTGGTAACATTTTGCATAGCTGTAATATAATGTCATAAAGTGCACATGGACAGTGAGTCAATGCCCAATCTTATTGAGATTTTCCTATTTATATTTGTTTTCTTGTGTTTGTTCCTGTGAGTGTTTTGAGTTCTACACAATTCTATCATGTAAGTTCCTGCATCCAGCACCACAGCAAAGCTCCTGAATGGCTCCAACCCCACAGTTTCTCTTGTGTCAAATATTTATACCCACATCCATCTCTCCAAACCTCCTCTCTCTGTTTCCATTTCCAATCCCTATTTTCCACATCTTAAAAATCCAAAGGATATAAGTATAAATTAATAAATGTTTTAAAGACAAGGCTATGCCTTTACCATAGCTTGGCCAGAGATCTATAACATGAAGCCTTTCCTAGCAGTGGAAAAACATATCCTCATTACACACTTTTCTGAATTTTAATGTAAGCAGGAGCTATTGGAGTACCTACTGCTGCACTAATATATGCCAGATGTAGGAGAAACAAGATTGGGAGTTGTTCATGAAACATATGTTCATCAACAACTGCAGGTGTTCATCAACATCTGGGAGGCTGAAACACAAAGAAGAAATAATAATGTAGATAACACCATTCACTTCAAAGATTCATGTTCTAGTATAGATTGAGGGGCCGAGATGGTAAGATGAAGAGATGTTTTGTTCTTTTTAAAATTTTAATTGTTATAGAGCTGATGTGCAGAGGGGTTACAGTTTCATAAGTCAGGTAATGAGTACATTTCTTTTTAGAAAATGTCACTCCTTCCCTTGTCCTCTCCCAGCTTTTCCCTCCTATTCCTAACCATAAGTTTTATAGTTCACTTTCAGCATATTTTCTAGTGATTACCCTGTTTCATGTGGGAGAGATATTTTAAAGACAGCTAAAAATTACCAGTCTCAAGCCAGGCAACAGTGGCTCACACCTATAATCTTAGCTCCTCAAGAGACTGAGGTCTAAGGATCATGGTTCAAAGCCAGCCTAGGCAGGAAAAACCAAGAGACTCTCATCTCCAATTAACCACCAAAAAGTGGAGCTGTGGATCAAGTGGTAGAGAGTACAAAAGCTCAAGGGCTGCAGCTAGGCCCTCAGTTCAAGGCCCATTGCCAGCAAAAGCAACAACAAACAACAGCAACAACAAAATGAACAAAGACCAGTCTCTACAACTAGCTTGGATAAAAAAAACTTTCTTTCTTTCTTTCTTTCTTTCTTTCTTTCTTTCTTTCTTTCTTTTTGTCAGTCAGGAGATTTTAACTCTGGGTCTGAGTGCTGTCCCTGAGCTCTTCAGCTCAAGGTAAGCACTCTACCACTTGAGCCATAGTGCCATTTCCTAAAAAGATTTTCTTTAGGCCAGGTGAGTTACTAGCATAGGAACTATTTACAAATTGGATTCAATGAATAAACCAAACACAACTATGTGAGAGATATCCAAATTACTGAAGGATCACTCAGGAGTTCAAAGCTTCATACTACAAATAGGAAGACACTGCACATGAATAATTGTGACCTGGAAAAATGAAAACAACATGGGATTGTGTGAAAGAGGTAAACAGGGTTAAAATAGCTATGGCAAATGGCCATAGCTATTGAATCTTTGTGATGCACTTCTGAGAATATTCTCCTTTGGACTTATTGTGTGAATGTCTACAGTCCTGTATAATGTATCATGTCCAAGTGTATTTGTCTCTTACATCCAGTCTGTTTACTTGTAGATTTATGGACACATTCTAATTTCTATAAATGAGGGAAACCACACAATTTGTGTTTCTTTGGGTTTGGCTTACTTGGTTTAATGTAATTTTTTCCAAGTCTTTCCATTTCCCTACAAATGGTACAATGTCATTCTTTCTGATGGACGCATATAATTCCATTGTTTATATATACTACTTTTTCTTGGAACCATTCATCTGCTGAGGGGCATCCGGGTTGTTTTCATATCTTGGCTATAGTAAATAATACTGCAATGAACACGGTTGTGCTGGTAGCTTTACTGTGCCCTTGTTTGAGTTTTATGTTATTTTACTTCTGTTTTTTCTCTCCTTTGTCACTGTTTTAGATTTCTGTACCTTTTGTCTTGTATGTAAGTTTATCTGTTTTGGGGAGGATAAGGTGGAACATAAAATGGAGGGAGAAAGAGTGAACAAATGAAGCAGTGATTCTCATTAGACCCCATGTTGAAAATGAACTCTACAACTTGTAGAGGAGGAGGATCAGGAGGCAAATGAGAGAAGAGGTGACCCTGCTCAAAAAAAAAATATATTAATTACCTGGCTTATGTAACTGTAACCCCTCTGTACATTTATTGTTATTAAAATAACAATAAAACAAAATTTTAAAAAAAGAAAAAATTTGCAAATGGCACCTGGTAAAAGATGAGTGATCTATAAAAAACTCTTAAAAAGGAGTTCAATAGGATAATGGATATGTATTGGATACATTCTTCACCTGAAATTATGAGTAATTTCATCAGCATTTATTCATTCAAATAAAAAAGACACTTGTTGGAAAACTTCTTGTGAGACCAGGCTCCCTTTTAGGAATTGTATGCAAAGTGTGAGCTAGCCACACAGGAGGCTCATCCAGCCTGATGTTGCATGCAGATGAGCATAGTGATCACATTGTGTGAGAGGCATCCAAGGAGGAGGCTCAGTGAGTTATGGAAGCACATGAGTTAGGCTGGATAACAAGATATGGTGGACATATCTTGTTGGGTGGGTCAGGGAAGTTCACACAAATGGTGTGGGGAAGGAGATAGAGGGGAAATGCATGAAAAGTCTTTGAGGGAGAAGTCCTCAGCAGAAAGACAGAATGCTAATTGGTAGTAATCAAGAAACTAAAGTAAAAATTTAGTTATTTGAGGCTTATTGACATGAGGGGAATTGCTAAAACTTATTGGACATTTAACATTATATATATATATATTTCAGATAGTAAAGTAGGGGGCTTTCCATATGATTTGCATGTAATTTTCACAACCAACTTATGACTTAGGGATGATTATTTCTTCTTTACCAATGAGGAACTTCAGATTTGGAGAGGTTAAGTAATTTGTCCAAAGTTACACCATAAATAAATGTGATGAAACTTGGATTTGAACTCTGAGGGACCCAAATAAAACACCGACTAGGGACCTTAGTAAATCAGATTATTTCCTTATATCTATTTTTGTATTTCAATTTTATAGTTCAGATACAAATCACAAGAACATTAATTGTGAGCATGGCTGGAATGTTTTGTTTTCAATGCAACTAACCATCAAAGATATAATCTGGGGTTAACATATTCCAACCTTCAGTCCTATTTAATTTTTAATCTTCCAAAATACTTACCTGATTACGTACCATTGAGAAGTGAGTGATACATGTGATGTATGTTCTTATTATTCACTGGCTTATTGTTTGTTATATAAGTAGTGTGTAAGCTTCAAGAGAGCACACTCATAATCCTATCATTAAACATATCTAGCACCTTGACTGATGTATGGCAGATAATCCGTAAATATCCATTTAATGAAGAGATGAACCTTCTACATTAAGGATAATGGGAGAAATACTGAAGGGAGAATGTGTACTTATAACCAATCACCTTCAATTATTAAATTAGAGATTAATTCTATTTAGATTTTTGCACTGAAACTGTAAAGACTGATGAATTGATATCCTCTATATACAGAGTCCTGAGAAGGTTCTATGTACACAGCAAATACTACTGCTTATTTCTTGTTGTCTATAAATGACATTGACACTATCATTAGCACCATTTGTAACTGCACTGGCAGCAATTAGGGAATAGACTCAATTAACTACTGGTTGCTTATGACTTGAAAGATAAGTCAGACTTCGAAACAAAGAAGCATTAATAAAATTCAGAAAGTAGCCCAAGAGAGAAATCAAAGCTTTAAACGATGCCTGCATAATTGATGCTCAGAAAAGACTTTTGAGATGGAAAGGATGCAAGCAAATCCATGGTGTGCATGGGAGAATGTCAAGGAAGAGGCAGAGCAACATGGAAAGTGTCAATGATGTAAGTCAATGTAGTTCTGTTGACTTTTTATCCCTAACTAACCAAATCAGAATTGCTGTAATTTGCCTTTTTAACAGGGGGCTTTCGCAGGTTTAATAGGTTTCACTGAAAAACAGTGAGTCACAAGTTCTTAAATCAATAAAATATGATAAAGAACCACAGCATTGAATGTAAGGGTCAGCTCTGCTTGTCTGTCTTCATTTAGGAAAGATGGTACCTAAGGAGACTGTTCTGGAATGGTATTACATACTCAGTCAATAAGAGGATATTCATTGCTTTCATCTTACCCCACTGAGAATGCAGAACTCACAACCAGGCTACATATCTGTACCTTGCTTCTCCAGTGCTCTAGTTCCCATTTCCTGAGCCAGGCGTCAGGGCTCCCACCTCAAAGCTGTCCTGGGATTTTGCTCTTTCCTCTTTCTGATGTGATTTGTGATCTCTTTATTCCAGAATCTCAGTCTTTGAGTCCTTCTGTATCCTTGGACCCTGATTTTTTTTTTTTTTTTTTTTTGCAGTTGTGAGGCTTGAACTTGGGGCCTGGACACTGTCCCTGAGCTTTTTACTCAAGCCAAGCACTCTATCACGTTAAGCCACAGTTCCACTTTCAGTTTTCAGGTGGTTCATTGGAGCTAAGAGTCTCACAGACTTTCCTGCTTGGATTGGCTTGGAACTGTGATCCTCAGATCTCAGCCTCCTGAGTAGCTAGGATTATAGGCCTGAGGCCCCTGCGCCAGCTTGGATCCTCCTTTTTAAGTTATGTTAATTCAATACAATCAAAGTGTTATATCTCTGAACATGACTTTGATTTTTCTGAGTTGGAGCTTGCCAAGGCAGAGGTTTCCTTTGCTTGATGCTCAACCAGCTTATTCATAACATCTATTTTCCCCCCAACGATGAAGATACCTCATCCTTCCGGTCAATGAGGAAATAGTGGTTATCCTTTGGGGATGGGAAAGAATAATAAGTGCACAAGAAAAGTCCACTTTTTTTTAAGAGCATGAGAGAAGAGGAACAATTTGAAATGTCATACAATTAGTCAGATACTACATTGCATAGGTGAAATATAATGTGAAAGAAGAGAGCAAAATCAAAAGATTGATATTAGTGCTGGAAATTTTAAATTACTAAACAAAATTAGCAACTTAAAAATCTGTCTCTAAGGAGGAAGAGGATGCAAGGAGGAGGCCTAGTTACCCTAGGAAAGGAAGCTAGGAGCTTAGAGTCTATAGGAAAATGGGGAGGGGGGCAGAGGAGGGAGGGAAAGCTTGCTCTTGCAAGTTCAAAGCAATCACCCAACCTTACACATCTAGTTTCTAGAGGTGGCCAGGACTTAGAAATCATGACCTCATTTAAGAAAAAAAAAAGAAAAAGAAAAAGAACAAGAACAAAAGAAAGAAAAGAAAAAAATGGCCAACTATCTCACTCCTGAAAGGCAACAACATGGATTTTTAGCTTTGCATGGAAATTTCCTAGCAAACCATATGGCCCATTTCTGTCTTTTACTGTTAGAAATGCCCCCCTAAAATAGTATTTCTTACAAAAATAACATTCTTTCCCCACTCTAAGTATCTTGGCATCCAAAATCTATTCTAAGCATTAGAAAGCTAAATTAGTCAATGTTATTTACAACAATGACTACCACATTCTGGACTGTGATAGCTTTCTTTGAATTGCCAAGATGGGAACAAGGGCATGATTAAAAAAAAAAACCCTGAAAAAGAAATCAAGGCAACCTGACCTGATTTGGGCTCTTGAGAGGCTGACTGAGAAGGAGAGACTGCCTATCTAGACTGGGTAATGGGCTTTACATTTTGGCTATCACCTGCTACCACACAGTGCTCTCAAATAGCATACAATTGTCTAGAGTGTCCATACGAACCTGCCTAAAATTACAAGGGAGCTAGACAAAATTTCTTCCTTTCATTTTGGCTCTAATAGAAAGGATTTGTTTTTGTTTTATGCATATATGTGTCTATATGTACGTATATATTATATATAATATGCTGAAATAAAAGCTTTATTCTTATTGTGGAGCCACAAGATTTAAGTAAGGCTTGGTGTGTTGTAAAATGCAACAACAATGAAATTTTACTGCAACTGCTTCGTACCCAGAAGGCTTTACAAAGCATAGACAGAATGTGGCTATTTCCATGGTACCTGTCACCATGGTAGCCGGGCAGACCTCCTGCCAGAACAATTGAGTTAGTAATAAAACTCTTGGCTAATGCCTCCTAAAAGCTTTGCTCTTGAATAAGTGGCATTTTCTGTTGGTTTAAAAAAAGTCATAAAATTCCTCCCCAAAAGACAGTTGTTACTAAATATTGTTTAATTATACTGAAAACAAAATAATCACCCCTCCTCTCATAGAAGAGAAGAATTCCTTACTTCTTGTTAGAAGAAGAACATATTCCTGTAAAACTGGAATATGTTGTGCATTGGATTCCATTTTGAAGTTATTTTGGACAAAGTTTAATTTAAGAGAGGCGATAGCAGTTGTTGTTTATAGTAAGGTCTGTAATTTTAACTGGCCTGTATATTGGTTGATAATAAAATACAAGGCTAGTTCCAATTCTCAGTTTTCTGATGAATCCAAATTCATGGTTTATTACATGCTTTGTACTTAATGTTAAAAACATGGAGATAGGTAGGTACCATGGCTTATCCTACAATCTTAGCTATTTAGGAAACTGAGATCCAAAGATGGTGCTTTGAAGCCAGCCTGGGCAGGAAAGTCTATGGGATTCTTCCCTCCAATTAAATATCAAAAAAGCCAGAAGTGGAGCTGTGACTCAAGAGGTAGAGTGCTAGCTTTGAGCAAAACCCAAAAAAAGCTCAGGGACAGTGCCTAGGCCTTGAATTCAAGCCCCAGGACTGGCACAACAAACAAATCAGCAAAAATTATGGATATAAAAAATTCTGGAAAATGTGTTAAAATTATGGCTGTGGCTTCCCAGGTAACTACATTGTGGATTACAGTGATCCTGACCTTTCTACATTTCTGTGTTCAGTGTGTGTGTGTGTGTGTGTGTGTGTGTGTGTGTGTGTGTGTGTGTGTGTGTGTGTGTGTGTGTGTGTGTGTGTGTGTGTGTGTGTGTGTGTGTGTGTGTGTGTGTGTGTGTGTGTGTGTGTGTGGCTTCCCAGGTAACTACATTGTGGATTACAGTGATCCTGACCTTTCTACATTTCTGTGTTCAGTGTGTGTGTGTGTGTGTGTGTGTGTGTGTGTGTGTGTGTGTGTGTGTGTGTGTGTGTGTGTGTGTGTGTGTGTGTGTGTGTGTGTGGCTTCCCAGGTAACTACATTGTGGATTACAGTGATCCTGACCTTTCTACATTTCTGTGTTCAGTGTGTGTGTGTGTGTGTGTGTGTGTGTGTGTGTGTGTGTGTGTGTGTTTGTTGCTATCCTCATGTTCTCCTTTTTTTGTTTTTTCAAGTTTTCCTTTTTTGTGATTTTTTTCACCTCCTCAATTCTATTAATCTCTCTTCCTTCCCTTTTTTAAACATGTATATATATATACACACACACACAAAATTCATATATATAGCAAACCTTCTGTATGATATGTACACACATATATATCATATATATATATATATATATATATATGATTTTATATATTTCTCCTGGATTTTCCAGTTCATAAGAATACAAGTTTTCAAAGTATTATCTAATTATCCTCTGGATTTTATTGGTATTTTTTAGAATATCCATTTAGTATTTTCCCTCTTTCTTTTGGTAAGTTTGGCTGGGTGTTTAGTTGTTTTTTTTTTTTTAAATCATGGAAGGTTTTCATTATTCCTTCAATTATGTAGGCTAGCAGTGTTGGATGCACTAATCTTAGCTGACAGTTATCTTCTTTCTGAGCTTGGGATATATCATTCCACGTCCTCCTTTTTTTTAGAGTTTCTGTCATGAACATCTATTATTCTAATGAATTTGCCTTTAAGGTGACATGTTACTTCTCTCTTGCAGCTTTCAAAATTCCTTCTTTGTTCTTCATATTCAGTGCTTTAACAATAATATGCTTAAAGGTGTTTCTTTTCTGATCTTCCTGTTTGGTGCTCTGAAAACTTTTTTTAAAAAATTTATTTTATTGTAAAAATGCTGTACAGAGTGGTTACAGTTACATTAGTAAGGCAATGGGTACATTACTTGTAGATCATTGTTACCTCTTCCCTCCCCTCCCCACTCCTTTCCCCCCATATTCCCTCCTCTCCCCGCCCCCCCCCACCCCACGTACCTGAAGTTATCTCCAATATACTGTCCTGTGGGTATCATTGCTGCATTTGGTTAGCCTATGTCCTTGTTTCAGCATTTTGTTATTCCCCTTCACCTCCCCAGATTAGACAAATGTATATATAAGACGCAGGGTACCAAAATCAAGTACAGTGACAACAGGGGATATGCCATAGGGGGAAGAACATGCAAAGGAAACAAACAAAAAAGAAGTCACATAGTACATTTAAAACAATAACAATAAAGACAGACCTCTTGTGTCCATTTCTTGGGGTTCATTTCATTTAGCATCATCTTAAATGTACATAGTTTTGAGCTTTTCAGCTCATCTGATAAGATTATCTTATATGTATACTAATTTTTGCAAATAAGGTAAACCACAGGACCTAAATAAAGACAGCCTCTTCAGTAAATGGTGCTGGCAAAATTTGGTTTAACACCTGTAGAAAACTAAAGCTAGATCCTTATATATTACCCTGTACCAGAATCAACTCCAAATGGATCAAAGACCTCAAAGTAAAAGCAGACACCCTGAAAACATTACAGGAAGGAATAGGAGAAACTCTAGGGCTCCTTGGCACAGGCTGAAATTTTCTTAATAAAGACCCAGAAACACAACAAATCAAAGAAAGGTTGGACAAATGGGATTGCATGAAACTTCAGAGTGTCTGCATGGCAAAGGACATAGCTAGTAAGATCAATAGAAAGCCCACAGACTGAGAGATCTTCACTAGCTATATAACAGACAAGGGCCTCATATTTAAAATACACTTAGAACTCAAACAATTAAATCATCCAAAAACAAATCCTCAAAGAAACAACCACCCCATTGATAAGAGGGCTAAAGTCTTAAAGAGAGACTTCTCTGAAGAGGAAATAAGAATGGTCAATAGATACATGAAGAAGTGCTCAACTTCTCTGGCCATAAAAGAAATGCAAATCAAAACAATATTGAGATTCTACCTTACCCCAGTTAGAATGGCTATAATTGAGAAATCTAATAACAACAGATGCTGGAGGGGATGTGGCAAAAGGGAACACTACTGCATTATTGATGAGAGTGTAAACTCAAAAACTTCTTATACCTAGATGACACTCTCTTTCTCAAGATTGGGAACTTTTCTGCTGTCACTTCCTCTTCACCTTCTTCTATCCCCATAATTTGTTGCTTTTGTTTATGGTGTCTAAAAGTTCTTGCATGTTTCATGTATCCTGAAATTTCTTTGATAAGCCATATCTCCGATCAGTGGTAAGAAATAGCACCTCAACCTGACCACAGTACTCTTCTACACGAACACTGAGAGTATTACAAGTAAAATATTACAGGTGATTACATTTTCAAGCAATGACTTGGCTTCAGATGCATGATATGAAAACCCAAGTACTTTTCCTATGTCTTTGTCTAGCTGATCTAATTTCCCTACATTACCTTCAATCCCTGATACTCTATTTTTCAACTCATCCTTTCTACTACTATGGTTTTCAATTGAGTTCTTAGTTTAGTTTATTGGATTTTTTTTAATTTCAAAGATTACACTGTGGTTTTTCTTTTTCAGGATTTCTATACCTTAGCTGAAGTCATCCTTTTTGTCCTCCTCATTCTTCCTTATTTCATTTGGTTATTAGAATTCTGATTGATTTCATTCATTGTTTAATTGTATATTCTTTGAGTTCATTGTTTGAAATCTTATCCACTTTACTATTTTTGTCCAAGTCATTACACTGGAATGGTTGACTTCGAAAAGAGATATGTTGCCTTGACTTTTCATATTACTTGGGTGTTTTCATATGACTTGGGTTTTCATATCATGCATCTGAAGCCAAGTCATTGCTTGAAAATGTAATCACCTGTAATATTTTACTTGTAATACTCTCAGTGTTCGTGTAGAAGAGTACTGTGGTCAGGTTGAGGTGCTATTTCTTACCACTGATCGGAGATATGGCTTATCAAAGAAATTTCAGGATACAATTCCTAAAGCTTGTCTCAGTGCTTTTAGAGCTTGCCTGAACGTTCACCTCCCTGTGGAGGGAAAAGGCTGGAGGTACAAAGTGATTCAACAGGTCTGGACACAGACCTCTGACTTACTTAGCAGTCAATACAGGTGTGATGAGGGAAGTCCTGAAGACCGATACCAGGATAACCACAGGCTTGGTGCTTTGTATACCTTAGGCTTAGGTGATGGCACACTCTCCTTGAGAGGTCAAGTGAGGCTTTGATCAACACAGGACCCTGTGCTGCTGGTACAGTTCCTTGGAGCTTTAACTTCTCTTCAGGGCCATATTCAATGCTCTCATTCTTCTCCACCACCTCTCATAGCCATTTTCCATCCAGACTGTGTCTCAGGTGTCCCAAGATTCAATGAGCCATGCATATTCCTTGTTTTCAGGCCCCTCAGTGTATCTCAGTGTCAAAAACAATAAGCCCTTTCTCAAGATGGAGCATTGTTATTCCACTCTGAGATAAAGGAGCAAAGGAATATTTTTCTCCACCAAGGTGGCCTTCAACATCTGAACAGTCGTTGTTCACAAATCCTCACATTGGTCTAAGGCTTGGAGGTGTAGGCTTATCCTGAAGCTGGAATTGGCAGTTTATGTATTTTACTTTGTGATAGTATCTTCAGCTTCCCCTGTCCCTCCTGGGTAGCTGGGGACAGTCTTAGAACTCTGCTGCTTTTCTCTATTTTTCTATTTCTCTGTTCTGCCATTTGCTACCTCTTTCATGACTACCAATCTCATATTCTCACTTTTCTCTGTCTCTTTCCTTTCTTACTAAGTATATATGACTAAAATCTATTTTATTATCTGAATATTTATTGAATGCAACTTATAATTCACTCAATAATTACCTGCATTCAGCCACCACCAAATACTCATTAAGATTTTTGTCCAAGGAACAATGTTTAATTTGGACATATGAATAGATATATGAAAATTTGTATTCTCCTTCCTTCTTTTTTATATTTTATTCATTTTTGTTGCTATTGTAAAGATGATATACAGAGGGGTTACAGTTAAAAGAGTGTATATTCTTTTTGAATAATGTCTTTCATGACTCCTCCCAGGTTTTCCCCTCCCATGCTCACCCATAAGTTATATAGTTCATTTGCAACACAATATCTAATCACTGCTGCATTTGTCCCATCATTTCTGTGTTCTCCCTTACTCTTCCACAGACAGATAAAGGAACAAACAAGACAGAAGGAAAAGAAAACAAAAACATCAACAAAGATAAAACCTCTTGTTTCCATTTCCTGGAGTTCATTTCAATAAATAATATTTTATATGATCAGATGCACACAGCTATTGTGCCTTTGTGTTCCTCTCCTAAGCATATTTTCCATTGGGCCACTATTTGTGAATGCCTAGAGACCTGTATAATTTACATGTCCCAGTGGTTTTTATTTTTTTAAAGCATTTAGTGTGTTTACTTGTAGATTTCTGGCACATTCCAGTTACCACAAATGAGGGAAAGCATACAAGCCTTTCTACTCCTTCCTTCCTTCCTTCCTTCCTTCCTTCCTTCCTTCCTTCCTTCCTTCCTTCCTTCCTTCCTTCCTTCCTTCCTTCCTTCCTTCTTTCTTGTGCCAGTCTTAGGGCTTGAACTCAGGGCCTAGGCTATGAGCGTTCTTCCTCAAGGCTAGCACTCTACCACTTGAATCACAGCTCTACTTCTAGCTTTTTGGGTGCTTAATTGGAGATAAAAGTTTCATGGAGTTTCCGGTCCAGGGTGGGTTTGAACTGCCATAGTCAGATCTCAGCCTCCTTGGTAGCTAGGATTATAGGCATGTGCCAATGGTATCCAGAAATTTTCATTGAATTTAAATTTGATTAAATTTAAATTAATTTTTATTAAATGCACCTTTGTTTTTTGCTTTTTAAAAATTGTCTTTAAGTAGTGTACAAAGGAGGTTACAGTCAACAAAGCAGTTTACAGATACAATGAATCTTGAGCAAGTCTTGATCAATGTCACCATTATCCTCCATCCCTTCCAACCACACATCTTCCTTTAATTGTCTTAATTTTATAGTATACACATTTAATTTTATGAATGCATTCTCCCCTCCTTCCTCTCTTCATTTTCCTCCCCTTGATCCCATCCTCCCTTTTGAGTACCTGTTTCCTGGACTGTGAGTTATCTTTTCTAAGGAAATATAACATTTGAATTCTCCCATGCATCTACCATAGTTTGGTTAATACATTTAGATACCACCTTGAAGTGTT
The DNA here is from genome assembly GCF_024711535.1 of Dipodomys merriami. Lineage (NCBI taxonomy): Eukaryota > Metazoa > Chordata > Mammalia > Rodentia > Heteromyidae > Dipodomys > Dipodomys merriami. The sequence goes on along the minus strand of NW_027202270.1, from coordinate 139,391,849 downwards.
TATTTTTATATTGATAAATTAATTCTAGGTTTTACATATGAGAAAAAAACATGTATCCTTTATCTCTCTGGGCCTGACTTACTTCAATTAACATTGTTTTTTTCTAGATCTTTCTATTTCTTTGCAAATGAGGCATTATTGTTTTTTCTAATGATGAATAAAATTCCATTGTGTGTATATATTTTCTTGATCCATTCATCCATTGAGGGGCATCTGGGATGATTCTATACCTTGTCTATGGTGAATAGTGCGGCAATGAACATGGTTTTGCAGGTGGCTTTACTGTATCCTAGTTTGTAAACTTTTAGGTCAATATCCAAGAATGGAATTGCTGAATCATAGGGAAGTTCTACATTTAGTTTTTTGAGTAACTTCCATATTGCTTTCCATAGAGGTAGAACAAGTTCACATTCCCACCAGCAGTGTACTGTTTCCTTTTTGCCTATATCCACTAGCATTTGTTATTGTTTGAATTTTTACTGATGGCCATTCTAACTGGAATCTCTGTGTTGTTTTGATTTGCCTTTCCTTATGGTGAGAGATGTTGAGCATTTCTTCTTATGTCTATAATTTGACAATACCAAAATTTTCCCTAGCCTACTGACCACACAATTTAGAAGGCATTTGGAGTGATGAATCTTATTTTATCTCCACCCTGCCCCAGCTCTCATTCCTGTCCATTATCACCACCAGAGATGGTTATCATCCATCATCCATTTTACATTGATTATGGATCTGCTCCTGAGTTGCAGATATACTAAGCATACTTTTTCAAATGTCTCATGGGTACATTCTATATCACATTCTCCCAGGGCTATGTTCTACCCAGTAGTTCTTACTTTCACTCAGCCAATCAATAAAAACACACGTGTCATCCAGATTCCCTGTTCTTTCCACTGTTCTCTTCACACTCACATTCACTCTTTTATTTCTATTGCTCAAAAGTCTCTCAAACTCATCCTTTCAGGTGTCAACTTTATTTCAAGTTCAATCTCTCATCACAGTTTTTGTTAGGACTTTCCAACTTTCCTCCTGAGGAGAAATCTCTCTAAATGTAAATTTTTATATGGTTTATAAAACCAGAAGACTTTCACCAATCTGGCTCCTTCCTATCTCTTGTTGTCTCACACAGTATCCTTCTAGAAAAAAAGAAATGGTCCTAGTTCCTTGAGTCCACATGCTATTTTACCCATTGGGATTTATGTTTTTCTCTTCAACTAAGACCCTCATCTGTTCCATGTTTTAGCAAACCATTTATATTTTAAGACTTAGCTTAAAGTTCAGCTCATTTTGTCCCTCCTAATTTGTGCTATCACTATTTCTTAATCGCCTGATAATTTATTCATTCAACCAAATTTACTATATGTCTAATATAATGCTATGTTTTATGCTGGATGGTGTCTCTGTCCCAACAGAGATACTTATCATATTTACTGGCCTCAGTTATTTACACATCTGTCTCCTGTCCATTGTCCACAGAGGGCAGAGACTTGCTAATAATCATCTTCCCTAGCACCAGCTTGTCCAAAGTTGGTGCTAAATAGATGTGATGAGTCAACTCAAACAAATGGAAATGATGCTGGCTAAACTAATAGAGCAATAAAACTTTGGCAGTGTAAAACTAACAAATATTTCAATGAATGTTAGTTTTTCATAGGAGTGAAACACACCATCTATTTTTATATGGGACAAGATTAAATACACTCACTGAGCACATGATTTATCAGTCCTTAAAACCACTTTGGAGAGATTAAGTGGATCATTTCTTAGTTCTGTAATGGTCCTATGACTAAAGCAACTAATCACAGGGAATATACTTATCTCTACTCCAGAAACGAATTTCGAATACACATTGCACTTATTTGCCTACTAGAAGTCTATTTATAGGGTTATTCAGCATTTAAGGAGTAGTAATTTGATTTATAGCCAGGGAAGTGACATTTTGGTGCTTAGTTGACATTACAAAAGGTCAAGTGACACAGAATTCTTGGTGAGACTCACTCTGTGATTGATATTTGAATCTGCAAGCCCGTTCTCCCTCACTAAGAGAGGTTTTGATCTTATTCCAAACTCAATCTTGTGTTCTGTTTTTCTAGGAAATTACTAATTAATAAATGATTTTTAATGGAATAAATACATTAGTTTACCAGTTTAGATATGTACAAATAAGGCACAAAATTTCACAACTACATAAACTAACAAGTAAGATTTCTTTTCTGATTTAAACATTTCTGTCATTCTTGAATAGGGATGTGAAAACTAGCACCTTTGTAATATGGTTGACATAGAAAATGTATTGCAGATTTGAAATAATATCTATTCATTATAAATCTTTGTCAATTTATTAAGTACTTGGGACTAGAATTTCTTTTTTTCTTTTTTTTAACTTTAGAAGATTGAAAGAAGCTTATGTTTCTGGCCATCCCCCAAACACTTCACAATAGGTACACTTTCCTGAGATCTGTTCACTGTAGGATTAAATAGCACCAGGGGTGGCTTTTAACCACAACTTCTGAAAACTTCCTTTGTTCCTCAAACAGGTAAGCCAAGTCACAAATCTGTTTATTCATTTCTATTTCCTGAAAGGTTAGATATTCTAGCTCAATAGCAGGTCCCTGGAAGGATTCCTTTCTCTTACTGTAGAAAAACTCTTTTATTCCTTAACCTCTTTGGTTTCAGGTGCCTTTATTAGTCCAAAAAGTTCTTTTGGCTTTGCCTGCAGTGAAAGAAAACAGATAAACCATCTAATTTGCTTTTTTGGTTGCCTGTTCTTGTCGAAGCCAATACCCTTTACTATGAAGAGTATCTCAGAGTTCTCATAGTCTTCATGTGGTCCTTCATATTGAGGATTGTGCTTTGAGTTCATTTCTTACTAGTAATAATTACAGTGGTCACTGTTCAGAGGCTGCAAAGCCTTCTGCATTTAAAGTTTTACAGGGATCAGGCAAAATATGTACAACATACATTTACTTTGATATTATATAGTCATACAACCAGGAAAGATCTTGTGAATTTTAATTAGTATAATTTTCTTACTTCTTTCTTTCTTTTCTTCCTCCCTTTCTTCTGTTCTTTTAAAGTCCTCCTCATACTACCCAACTCTTCTTACTCAGCTTGTTTTTATAACTAATGTTAGTACTGTGATCTATTTAAATTATCTATTTTGTAACTATTCCTAGACATATTACTTATCATTATTATTATTCTTTTTTGTCGGTTGTGGGGCTTGAAATCTGGGCCTGGGCACTGTCCCTTAGCTCTTCAGTTTAAGGCTAGTGCTTTACCACTTGAGCCACAGTACCACTTCAAGCTTTTTCTGCTTATGTGGTGCTGAGGAATTGAACCCAAGGCCTCATGCATGCAAGGCAAGCATTCTACCACTGAGCCACCTTCCCAGCCTGACATTTACTTAATTAAAAAAAAACTAGTGTGTTTCACTGCAACTCATCTTTTTCCTGTTACTGACTTTATTACATTATATTTAATTCCTAGGTTTAAAAAATTTATACTTTCTAATAACAATAGGACTTCTCTCTAAAATTTATAGTATTTAGAGAATGATAGTATGCCAATAATACTCTATAGAAAAATTGCTTATACCAATATTATATGTAATATACAGCATACTGTAGTGTTGTATAATAAATATCCTATAGGATTACAACTGTTGAAATAATATTTTATGAAATATGAATTGTGTATTCTATTTATGTATTTTTCTTTCTTCATAGAAATGTAAGAATCTCATATTATCAAATTCCTTTTGCTCAATAGATGAGATTTTAAACACTGAGGTTCAATCAATTCTTTTCTAATCTCTTCAGCTTTCCTCATTTTAAAATAGGTTAAGTTCATCTAATATTTTTGTTGCATTTTGTTCTATTATTTTCCTTCATAAGATAGTTTTCAGAGTCTGTTTATCAGAAAATATCTATTTTTCCCCTTTTGTATAAACAGTAGCTTGGTCAGATACAGAAGTCCAGATTCAAAATCATCTCTCTATATAAATCTGAAATCTTTGCAGCCCTGTCTTCTCAAGTATAGCTGCTAATAGAAATCCATTGTTACCTGACTGATCCTTGTTTCTTTATTCATTACTCTCCTAATTCTGGAATCTCTAAGTACATCCTCTGACAGTCCTGAAATTTCATCAGAACAGGTCTGATTATGTGTCCATCTCTGTCCATACTGATAGCTATATTGAGGCCAATGATTCATATCCTTCTAAAACTCAAGAATATTTTCTTGTCCAGGTACTGGTGGCTCACACCTGTATTTCTAGCTACCCAGGAAGTGATAGCTGAGGATCACAGTTCCAAGTTTAAAGCCAGACTGGGCAGAAAAGTCCATGTGATTTCTATCTCCAAAATAATGAGCAAAAGTCAGGGGTAGAGGAATGGCTAGAATGGTAGTCCAACAAGGACTGCAGAAAGAAAGGGGAAAAAAATCTTTCTTTTGTTATTATGAGTGCTTGAATTACAATTACTATTTCCCATCCATTTTTTCCCTGATGTTGGAATTGGTTAGTTGATAAGCTGTAGGGCAGGTTCTATGTCATACATGTTTGTCTTCTAGTAAATGTCTCTGTACCAACATAGGCCAAGGGCCATCTTTAATGATTATTATGCAGCCAGGTTGAGAATATGTATGGAAGGAGAGCTGAAGTTTGGAATGGAGGTGTTGAGAATATTCTTCCCTAGTAACACATGACTAGCTCTATCATTCCTCTATCCGTCAGTTATGGAAGTCAGAGTCTCCACAAACTGTTCTGCTTCCCTGAAGCCACACAATACTCTTCCTAGGTTCCCTCCCAATAGAGAAGACAGGGATGATCCTTTTCTTTCTTTTTGTCACTTATGGGGCTTGAACTCAGGCCCTGGGCCCTGTCCCTGAGTTCTTTTTGCTTAAGGCTAGCATTCTACCACTTTGACCACAGTTCCACTTCCGGTTTTCTGGTGGTTTTTGGAGATAAGTGTCTCATGGACTTCTCCTGCCCAGGCTGGCTTTAAACCATGAACCTTAGATCTCCACCTCCTGAGTAAGCTAGGATTACAGGCATGAGGCACCAGCTCCTGGTTTAGGGAAGACACTTCTCTTTATGGGACAGTTCTCTGGAGTCAAAAGGTTCAGCCCATATTAGCGATGTCAATGAGCCTCATTGTCTTGCCTATACCAGGGCCCAGCAGCCTTGTCAAACTCTAGCCTCTCTAGGTCCTCTTGGATGAAGTACACTGATATAGGTCACGATGCATTGTAGCCATAAACTGACAGGTTGAATTGAAACTCTTTTGTACAACTACTGAAAGATAATTAAAAAATTGAAAGAAAAAAATGAGGTGTATTTACTTGCAGATTTATAGGCACATTCTACTTAGCACAAATGAGGGAAACCACGCAGCCTATGTTCTTTGGCTCTGGCTTATTTCACTTAATATGATTTTTTTCAAGTCTTTCCCAATATCCTTCTTCCTGATGGATGAGTAGAATTCCATCTTGACCCATTGGTCCACTGAGGGACATTTAGGATGATTCCATATCCTGGCTAGGGTAAACAATGCTGCAATAAACATGGTTTTGCTGGTGGCTTTAGTGGAGTGGTTAGTGGTCCCTTGGTTAAATGCCCAGAAGTAGAATTGCTGGGTCATAGGGAAGCTCTGTATCTACCAGTAAACACACTGAATAACTAAAATAAATAGTAGATGGCATTTGAAAACCAGGGTGGTCTCTTGACAGTAGATCCGCTAGCACCCTGACCTTGACCTTCCTAACCTCTGGAATGGTGGTAACTAAATTTCCTTGCTTCTGGCTCTGTCCGTGGTGCTTTGTTGTCTAACACTCCAGCAGATGGAAACTTACTAAAAAAGTATTATTAAAGACATAGATCAGTTTTCACACAGCTCACTTTTTACACCTGCTAGAATCTCTTTGGGCAGCAATGTATACATTCAACTGATTTGACTCTTTGTGTTTCTTTTCTTGTATAGAACATGTCATAACTCTGGACTCTAGGACTAGTTCAATATGGGGGCTTCCATGAAGCTATCTTTCTCCTTGCTGTTTACATTTGTCTCTCCTACTACCACAGAAAAATGCCCAGCCTCCATCCAGGGGGCAGGGGAGGGGCTTAGGGAGGTAGGGAAGCCAAACAAACCTGTCTGTGTCACAGCTACTGATTGAGTTGGGCCCCAAAAGCAATCAGTACACTCATGGCAGCAGAGCTAAAAATGACTGCTGGACACAGAATCTGTTCAGAACCAATGACCCTTTTCAGTTACCTTCAGGTTTGTGTGCACCCCAGTTTTGGTCTGCAAGGGGCATACTTCAAAGAAAACAGTCTATTTGAGTTCTGAAACCTCAGTTCTAACTATTGCCTTTCACTGGAAGGTCTCCACTGCCTTTTCTCATGCGGTTTTTAAATCAAGATTGTTTTACCGCAATAAAATGCTAAGGTAGTCAACTATTAGTGAAGGCAACTGTAGCACAACCATTAAAAGTAGGAGACTACTAATCTGGAAACAGGGAACTTCATAGACCAAGACAGGTAGGCACAAGGATGTAAATGATCAACATACACCATAAGAGTGGAAGGAAGAAGCAACGTGTGAGTGTTTACACACACACACACACACACACACACACACAACACACTTGCAAGTTATTCTCATCACATTCATGTACAAAGAATACATACTGTTTTCAAAAAACACTAATTACAGAGTTCTGAACATAATGCCAAAATGAGAAAGCACATCAGTTAGAAACAGAAAATGCCATATCATAGGGTGCCTTACAATCTCAAAGTTTCAGGTTGAAAATAAATTTTCTATGATCCTCTATACTACTCAGAATTGATTGCTAAGCTTTCAACATTGTAGCTCAATTTATAGTTAGGAAGTGCAAAGGACTGACCATAGAGAATCAAAGTAGACTGACAACATGGGAAATTTATACCAGCTGCTACTTTCCACTTCCCAAACCCACCCCTGGAGGAGCCTGGGAAAGGCAAAGGAGCTAGACAGATCTCAGACACTCACATAAGAAACTAGAAACCTTCCAGGGAGGGTGGTTGTGCTTGATGTGGACAGTGAACAACAGGCCAAAGAGAGAAAGCATTGACATCCATCCCTACAGAGGAAAGACTGGCATGAAGCTTCCTATTTTCATTTCCGCTCATTGTCCTGGAATAAATCATTGGAGACAACACAAAATAATCCCCCATCTCTCAACAACAACTTCTCAAGGTAGGACCAGATCATTCCTTCTCTTCCAAGATGAAAGTACAAGGTGTTCCCAGAAATGCAAAGGCACTTGGGGGCACTGTGGTTGAGTGATAGTAAGGGTTCTAAGTAGGGAAGTTGTTGGGAAAACAGGAAGTTAAACTGAGACCATTACCCCAAGAGGCTTCACTTTGAGGGGAACATTTGTTTTGTTTCATTTTCTTTTGGCAGTACTGGGTCTTGTTAGGCTTTGTGCTAGTTAGAAGGCATTCTACAACTTGAGTGCTCCAGCCCTTGAGGAATACTTTCTTGTTTGTGTGTGTGTGTGTGTGTGTGCGTGTGTGTGTGCATGTGCATGTGTGTGTGTGTGTGTGTGTGTGTGTGTGTGTGTGTGTGTGTGTGTATGGGGGAACTACTAGGGCTTGAACTCAGGGCCCGGGAGTTCTTAGCTTTTTTGGCTCAACGCTGGCGCTTGATTAGCCAATTCAGATACAAGGAAACCTGAATAGCTAACAAATATGTGAAGAGATGCTCATTCTCACTATAAATTAAAATGTGTGTGTGTTTCTATGTTGGAAAGAGATAGAAGGAGAGAGAGAGGGAGAGAAAGGGGGGGAGAGAGAGAGAGACAGAGACAGAGAGGAAGAGGGAGGGAGAGTGGAGAGAGAGAGAGAGGAGAGAGAGAAACTTATTTCGATTTAACTGACCAAAGTTGGTTGAGGAAGAGAGTGCCTTGGGAGTAAGAATGTATACTGAATACTGACTCTGGAAAAAACGTCTGGCAGAATTTAGTTAAAATTTAGTTTAAAAACATATGCAAGGGAGTAAACTCATCACATGATGAAGAGATTATAGAAATTTTGCCACAGGTCTTTAAGACATATATGGGATATTTATGTCATGGGATATTTATAGATGGCAGTGGGGAGCTCAAGTCACTTGAGAAGCCATCATGAGGACCAACGAACGGGTCAGTGAATTTTTATGGATGTTCAAACAAATATGATGCACAATTGGAATCAATTTGCTAGAGAAGCATACACACTTAGGGACACATGTAGAAAATATAAGACAAAGAGTGAGAACTGTATCACAATACCATCATTTAAAATTGAAACCCCACCAAATATATAGTGTGGTTTTATAGACAAATCCAGGCACATGTAGAAATTCCATGATGGCAGATTTCTCTGAGGGGAGGAGAAGGGGATGAGAAAAGAAAGAGGGGTAAGATAAAGTACCACGAGAGAAGGATATTTCAATGATACAAACCATCCTCAAAAAGGGTATGACTAACATGGTTCCCTGTACTTGAGTTATGTCTCCTGCTACCCACCACCAGATACATCTCCCATCATCAATTAATGCCCAAATATTTTATCTATGTAACTATGTAGAAACTGATGCAGCTAGATTAACATATTTATCTTCTTCAACATAAAAGACATAAAATAATCTTATTCATCTTTCCATACCTACAAGCTTATCATTTAGATCATAAAGTATCTCTTGAGTCAAGAGCTGATCATCAAATAAATCTCCAACTGGTCACAATGACACAGCAGTGACATATTATAAATGTCATAAATAACATGGAATAGTTTGAGTTAGCCTGAGTTTTACAACAGTATACCGTCTCTGACTTTAAATAAACTCCTTCAATTGTAGTGATTTCATATACAGTAATTTGGAACGTTATTGTTGCATTGGTTGGATTTTTTTTTTTTTTTTTTTGGTCGTGGGGCTTGAACTCTGGGCTTGAGCGCTGTCCCTGCACTCTTCAGCTCAAGGCGAGCACTCTACAACTTGAGCCACAGTGCCACTTCTGGTTTTCTAGTGATTTATTGGAGATAAGAATCTCATGGACTTTCCTTCCCAGGTTGGCTTCGAACTGCGATCCTCAGATCTCAGCCTTCTGAGTAGCATTGGTTGGAAAGACCAATGACTGACATCTCTGAAAGATCATGACAGAACATGTCTGCTTTTCTAGAAAAATTTTCCATGGTCAAAAAAAGATACTGTAGTTAATGATGACTTATGTTTGTTAAATTTATGAAAACATGTATTTCATGAAAGTAGTTAACCTTAATGTCCACATTGATCATTAATATACATGGTGTTCCAATAATTCCTAAAACACAAATGGAATTTTTATACCTCTCTACTACTAAGCCACATTCCCAGCCTGAGAATGATACTTTTTAAGGCAATGTAGATGAATGCCCCAAAACCCCAGGACTGCAGTTCTAACACTGCAGTTATAAGGGAGAACCTACAATAATTTACTCCTATTAGTTTCCCTCCTTTCCTTCATCCTTCTTACTTATCCATCAACATATGGATTGGCTGTGTCAGATACTTTAACCAGAGATGGGAGGGAACATAGATTTGCCAGGTCTGAGCAGGAACATGAATGTGATCATATGCCGTCCTTGGATCAAGAGAACATCATTATCCTGGAGAGGGGGTGCCCTTTTAGTATGCATTCCACAACAGAAACATGTGGAATGATACAAGCTGAACAGATGAAACATGCAGGAAACAAACAACAACAACAACCTACAAAGAAACAGACCCCAACTCTTTCTTCTTGCAAATCCCTAAGACCTAGAGATTATTATAAACTAAAACAAAGTGAAAAAATTACCGACTTAATAATAGTCGAAAATTGCCATCTAGTCTATCCATGTAAATCATGAATAATTCTTAGCCTGGCTTGGTGGTACATGTCTGTAATACCAGCTACTCTGGAATCGTAGGTAGGAGGATTGCTGTTTGTGGCTTGTCTCAGTAAAACAGCACAAGATCCTATCTAAAAAATAACAAAAGCAAAAAGGTCTCAAGTGATAGAGTAGCTTCTTAACAAGTGCAAGTCTTTGAGTTTCAAATCCAATATCTCAAAATATGTTTTTTTTATAAAAGAATTTTCAAGTAGTCCATCCCCCAGCAAAGCTCACTGCTCAGTCATCCACCACTGAGGACGCTATGGTGGCCCCAGGCTCTCTGGGGCTGAGTGCAAGTACAGCAGGACTAGTCTCTGGAGAGGGAGCTGAGCCCCATCTTCTTAGATGCGATGAGGATCCCGGTAGAGCCCCCAGCATTTGGAAGTTCACCATCCTCCAGTACTGAAATGAGACACTGAAAACTTAAGCCTCCAGACTCAGAAAATTAGTCACACAAGAGGTAAAGGTGACCTCAAGGCAATTTACTTCTGCACAGAAGGGTGCATAGCCACTCTACCCAGAGTTAAGCAGGCTCAGTGAGTGGACGCCTCACTTGATTTTTATCCTAACACAAAGAATAGTGCTCTCCCCATTAGGAGCTGGGCTCACATGCTATTGACTATCAAGGGGATGATATAAGGAAGCTAGAAAATGTTCTTTTGATGCAAAAGTTCCCACGCAAAAGTGGCCTGCTTTTTAACCTTTTAACTAAGGACTCAAAGCCTTGATATGGCTGGCTGGTTATAAACAATGCTGCTGATAGTTACAGGTTAAAGTCCAGAAGCAAATAATTTCATGAAATAGAAGTACCAGGAAATATCAGTACAAAATGGCAAATGGTTACAAAATGAAGACACTTTAGTTTGACAGGAAAGACTGCTTTTTCTCATAATAGTAACAGAAAGAAACAGATTACAAATGCTCTCTAGCTCAAGGAATATGTAACCTCATTTAACAAAGCTTAGGAGATCCTATTCCTGTTAGTCAAACAACCATAAATGATAAAGAAAAATCAGGATTAGTGCAATATTATTGTATGCAAAATACTTGCAGATTTTTTATTGTATTTTCTAGTTTACACTCAAAAGTGCACCAAGAACATGCAGATTTAGAATCAGCTATTTAATCATCCTTTTGTTTAATCATCCTTTTATTAGGAGTGAGGAAAACTAATGGGATGTCTAGGCCTGCCCAGAATGTAGTCAGTATACAGGCCTACCGGGGGAAGATGGGTAGGCTGCAGTTGGGTCAGTATAGGAGAAAAGAGAACAAACATACTATTAGAAGCCACCTGGTAACCTTTCAATCCTGATCCAATCCTGGAGTGGAATCCCAAGAGAAAGCCTTGTTGGATGTAATGCCCTCTCTTATGGAAACAGGGTACACTAGGGGTGCAAGAGGAGCAGTAGCTAGGAAATGGATCCTGAATTGGATCCAGGTGGGAGGAGAACAGGTTTACCACCAGGATCAGGAATTTTTCAGGAAGGGTTGGGGAAGTTGTGGAACTGGGAAAGTCAGGAAGACTAGATAGTGACCACATGGGAGGCAACTTCTAACATGAAAACAGGAGACCAAGTTGTAAAATGATGCAGTGATACAGTATCCTTGCTGCCTGTTACTCAACACTTGAGCTCTGCTTCCCAACCCCCCACCCTGAGAGTCTGCAGCAGAAGAGAATCTAGTGATGGAGGTCTCGTCGTGACTCCACCCATTCTGCCTGGATCACAAGGGTCTTGCCACGCCCCCTTTGTTCATGTTTCTCACTGACCAATGGGAGACGAGAATTGGGGCCACACCCACATTCCATGTTGCCTAGTACCACTGGCATTCTGCTCTAACTGGCTCACACCACTACTAGCAGTTGCGGGAGGTGGAGGTGCTGCGTGGTGATTGACAAAAATCAAGCTGATTTTGGAGATCTGGAGATCAGAGATCTTGTTGGAAGTAGATAGTTGGTGGTAAATGCAAAGACAGAGGTAATTTCACAGAGCCTGGGAATGTGCTGGGGGGAGGAGGAGGAGGAAGGCCTCCCCAATCCTGGACGAGGAATGTCCTGGGATGGCTGAGCAAACAAGACAAGAAAAATTAGCTTCAGGGTATGATGGGCCACTGGGAATGGTCCAGGAAGCAGAGTAAAGTGGGATGATGTGGTGGCTGTGGCAGCTTTCACGATGAATTCTTTTGGAGGCACTTTTGATCTCATTAGATGAGTATTGTCTTTAATGATAAGGAAACCGGGAAAATGAAGGCCAAGGATGGCAAAGTAGAAAAGCACTCTTCTATGATGGAGCCTTTGTTTCAGGAAAGGTCAAGTTAGCCTTTAAGCAACCTGAAAAGAGGCTAGAACACCAAGGAATTAGAGCTGAATTTATAGGTTAAAATGAACTTTTCAATGACAAGAGTAATAGTCACAATTTAAATCTAGTGAACAAACTAGCCCTACCTGGAGAACTGACTCAGAGCAGAAGTTATGATTTTGAATTTATGCAAGTTGAAAATCCATATGAGTCATACATTGGTGCCAATGTCTACCTGAGGTGGTATTAAGGTGATGATAGAAGACTGACAGTCATGGTGAAAAAGTATGGTCTTACTGTTCATCAGCTTGCCACCTATCTGATGTTAACAACTCTATTAAGATGGAAATGGGTGTTTAAGCTTGTTTAAATATAGTTTGACTATAAAAATCAAAGTATTATTTAAAAGATGCAATTGTTGGGAAAACTTACTTCTTATTAGTAGGAATAAAAATACAACACACAGAATTACAACTGATCAAAAAAAAGAGAACACAGGAATAAGACCCAGCACCATCATAGAAACAGAAACAATTGCCAAAGTTGAAGTAAATGGATGGTGCACCAATTACAGATGAATCTATTCCAATGAGATTGTTTTTTAGCAGGATGACCCAACTTCAACAATGAGAGATGTGAATAGAAAATTTTCAGCAAGATAATTTTTTTAATCTAGTGCTTGTTGATGAGAAAGACAGAAGGTACTTCAAGCAACAGGAAATTTTATGGAGAAAAACTTCTGAAAAACAGAAAACAGAACAAACTTTTCATCAGTGATTTGAATCCCCAGAATTACAGGCATCTGCTGAACAGCCTGAAATGAGAACTGAATAGGAGGAAACAAGAATGACAAACTGTAACTCTTAAGTTCATCAAGTTCAAGATGGTTGCCGCTTGTAGCAGGAAATTCCATATATGATAATCTCCCTCTTATCTTCCCTGCATTTATTTTATAGTGTAACTAAATGTTCTTCATGTATTTTATACATTTTAAAAAGTGTTTTCTTTGAAACACTAGAGATTTCTTAAGCTTCTTTTTTAAAAAAACACCATGAGCACTCATATATGTAGAAACATATAGACATATAGTCAGTATAGACATTTAAGAATTTTCATGTGAGTAGACTGGTATTTATATCTTTGCTTTCTTTCTGAATGTGTCTCCTTTTTCCTACTGATTACTTCATTCTCTTTATGCAAAAAATTAATTATTTTGTGTCCAAGTAGAATTAGGAAATCTGAGTGGCCCTTACATCCTACAGTTATGAAAACATGCCTTCTCAATATTTTTTTGAGAATTATATTTTTACATATGCATTCCAGACATGTGTATGGCGTGTTCCACTGTAGGTGTTTTCTGGGCCTACTGCTGCATGCTTCTTGCATTTTATCTCTTTTGGAGTCTTCTGCAGTATGAATATTAATTTTTTTCCAAGGGATTATGTGGTACGTCATTGTGGCATACTTTCCTCCATATTAATGAGCCATTTGCTACTATCCAGCAATACCATATGTGTTGTAATGTGGAGATGACATATGTTAGCATATTAGGACTTATTAAACCTATGTAATTTTTCCATAAATTCTTTAAAATGTATATTTTAATTTAAGAAATATTTTTGCTATGGGTAAGTAAATACCATTTTCTCAACTTTACAAATTTATTCAGTTTTCAGTAGAAAGCCTGGGAAAACCAGGACTCAGCAATACATATGTAGTTATCTAGACCTGGACAATTTTATGTGTATATCTGGATCTTTGGCTAGTTCAAAGTCACATATAAACTTTGCCCTGCCTATTTGTCTTTTAACACTACATTCATTTGTTCAATATAGAGAAGAGTGGGCTGGAAATGTGGCTTAGTCATAAAGTGCTTGCCTAGCAGGCATGAAGGCCTGGGTTCAATTCCTCAGTACTACAGAAACAGAAAAGGCCAGTAGTGGTGGTAGAGTGCTAGCCTTGAGTAAAAAGAAGCTAAGGGACAGTGCCCAGGCCCTGAGTTCAAGCCCAGGAGAAGATTGCTATCCTCCCTTCATATGCATGGGGTCTGGTGGCAAATACAATACATGTGGACTGTGGGAGCCCAGACGAGGCTGCTATGTAGAAACTACTTTCAATGAACAAAGTTAATTGGTTTAAATATACTTCAGGGCAAGTTGTCAGTTAAACTTACGAGAAAGCTAAATAACACAAGTAGTTTACTATTCTACTACTATGGAACTTGGATAAAATAAGTCAGTGACCAACTTCTTTACAGGCCCAAGTTTTCACCTGCCATGTGCTGGAGCATCTATGAATGGTAGTATGTTACCTATCAAGTAAGTGGCTCTTCAGAGTGTCAGAATTCTATAATGTCAAATATTTTCATGGTCACTTGCACGTAGTAATCTAGAAAATATTCAGAGAGTTTTGAAAGCCAGTCGTATGTAACCAGCCTTGAATTGCGCCACCATGATGTATAATAAAGAATCTGAAACAGAAAAACAAACAGCTGCAGAAAAGGAACTCCTGCAAGAATTTGTTTCTGCTGAGGAATTGTCCTGGTGGAGCCATCAAAGCCAATGAAAAGAATAAAATTAAAAAGGGAGGTAACCCCAAGACAGACATTGCTGGGGATTATAAATCAGCCAAGGGTGCGGCCAAAGACCATGTTGACTCTGAGCCTCCCCCTGGGTCCCTCCCTGCCAGTGTCCTTTCCACTGACATTGGAATCAGTAACAACATGTCACAAGTCTACTTCAATTTTCCAGTGGATCTCTACCCTGAAATAGCAACCAGCAGGTTCAAAAGGAAATGGAGGAGTGAGCAGGCACAGCTGGAGAGCTAGAGAACATGAAGGAGTTAATGACAAAATTCAGGTTGGAGAGAGACAAGTTTGCAGAAGACTTGATGGTGGAGAGCTCCATGTGGAAGGACAAAGTCAAACAGCTCTTTGAGCAGATGAGCCAACTGAGGAGAAAAAACAAAGGGTGAGGCAAGTTTTGGAACTAGAGACCAACCTTGTAGAACTCAGAAGGCAGCTGGTAGAGCTACTGTCCTGGTAGCTGCCTGTAGGGCCATCTCAGGCTGAGCTGCTGCTACAGAATGAGCCGTAGAACCTGGAGCAACAACTTCCAATCCAGATACAGGAAAACCAGAGCTCAGTCCCCAGAACCTTGAGCAGCAGGAGCAGCTGTGGAAATGGAGTCTGAGAAATGGAGTCAGCATGCTGAGGATCTGCACATGATCCTTAAGACAATAGAAAGAGGGACCTGTGGCCATGAAATGCAAACTTGTACACAACCAAGAGCTGAAAGATCAGCTGCGGGATGGCTTCCATAGATTGAGCAAAAGAGAAGGAAGAGCTTATCAGCATCCTGCACACAGAACAGAAAGTGAAGAAGCATCTGTAGGAGAAGCTGAAGCAGCTAGAGGAAAAGTTAGGAGAAATGAGAAATGGCTGAGTTAAAAAGCCAAGCAGCTCAGAATCTGCAAGAGCAGCATGACCAGAACCCGATCGAGCTGCAGGAGCTAAGAGCTACTTGTGGCCAGCACATGGCCTCCACGGAGCAGCTGACCTCAGAGAAGGAAGCCCTGCAGCAGCACCTGCTAAAGCAGACCCACCTGCTAGACCAGATGAAGTAGGTGGAGAGCAAATTGGAGGCCTATATTTGGTCAGTCAAAAGTTACAGAACACTCTGAAGTGCGTGGAAGCAACCAGACACTAGAATGGCTGCAGGCCCAGCTGAACTTCCTGGATTTCCCTAGGTCAAAGAGTGAGCAAAGAAGAAGAAAAGGGCAAGGAAGTGACTCCTCTTGATGTGACTGTCCCAGAGGACACAGACAACCCACAAACCATGTGAGATTTTTTTTTAACCTCAAAGCACTATCCATTGCTGAATCAAAGAAGATGAAATGCTGCCAGCAGCTGCAGAAGCTGCAGGCTTGCTGTGGTTTCCTGGCTAATCTGGCAGCCCAGTGCCAGATAAAGCTGGAGTGCCAGGCTCTTGTCCCTAAGAACCGGAACCATGGCATGTCTAGGAGAGAAAGCAGGACACAAAAGGTGCCCAAGCTGAAAATCTGCTTCATCCACGACCTGCCTGACAAGGTGGGATACCAGAATCAGGCAAATGAACTGCAACATTGATGTGTAGCCCACTGTCAGAATGCATGACTCCATTGAGTAGTCTATTGTATTCTGTGCTGAACAGATGACAGTCTTGGGTGAGCTGTATCAGGAGAAAGATGAGCATGTCAGCCAGCTGGCCCCGGAGAAGAGGGAGAAGGAAGAGGAGCTGCAGGAGCGCCTGTTGCACCTTGCAGGTAAAGGCACAGAGCGCCAGGACAAGATGCTGGCAGCTGCCTAGACTCTTCCTGCTGAGGCCACCTCAGACCTGTGGGGCCCCATGGAGATAGCAGTTATGGATGGAGATGGAGCAAGGTTTTGAAGAGGTTAAAGCTTGAACACAACATGGAGGGGATAGGGTGCCTTGGCCCCTTGAGGGCTCCACTACAGAGCAGATTGTGCCACCACAACCCAATATCCAGTATCTGCAAGAGCTTGAGGGCCTGAGCAATGACCCCTGCTTGCCATTCTTCTATGAGCTGGAGATAATTATTATGTGAAGACCTGGCCACTTCCACCTGGAGAAGTGGGGCTCCTGTCCTCTAAAATGTACTTTGGGACAGTTGGATAGCATTCTCTCAGGCCTAATTATAATGGGGTATGGCACAGGGAGGGATAACTGTAGGCCAGACAGAGCAAAGGCTTCTGGGAGGTGGCCCAAACTCTAGGGACATCTAACAGTCCGTTGGTTCCCAGGGAAGAGGCCCTGGTGAAGGTTACTACAAAGAGTAAATTCTTTACCAAAGAAGGTAGGCATAGTTTTATATTACTATTTTATAGTAGGGATAGTAATTATTTCACAGCCTAATTTAATACTTTATCTGTTTCATAGCATAGTTTACTAATACTTAATTTCATAACATTAATTTTACATAGTACATTTATATTACAGTATTGTATAAGTTATATTGATCATTTCATGTTATACGTTGGCACAGTCGTTGTATGGTCATTTACATTTTTGAAAATGTATTGACCTCTGTACCAGCAATAGTGAATTTTCTTGTTTGTACATTAAAAGGATATAATGGGGATGTTGAGATAAGAAAATAATAACTGGAAAACAAGAAAAAATATGAGTAGAACAAATGGAAGTGTGCTGAAATTGAACAATATGTACCAAAGAGTATGGAAATGTAATACAAAAATAAGAATATAAAATTATCAAATATCTACAGACTATTACAGATCTCAATAATTTTTCAGTGAAATATACTGAAATGGTATTAGATATTATTTTTATATAATATAAAATAAAAAATTAATGCTAAATAAAAATGAACAAATAATATAAAATGTTGAATAAAATATTAACATTCAAAAAATTAATAAAAAATTAAAAAGACTTTCTTCCCCTAAGAAGTATTATCTGGCTACATTTTTCTCTCAACCTGTTTTTCATTACATCACTATTTTGAGATATCTTAATATATTTATGTATATAGGTACACAATATGATGTGTATATATGCATATTACAAAAATCCTAGTACTTTACAGACTGAACTAAAATTGAAAAATACTCAATGATTTGTTGACATGGTCCCAAGTATTATATATAAAAACATATATATTTAACTTTTGCAGAGCATCATTTTATTCCTGGCTACCAGGAGATTTGAATAGATTAGGTGACTTTGTAGAAGTCAGAGCAGTTACTTACCTAAGTAAGTCTTATTTTTCTACTGTCCACAGCAATTTAAAGCCTGCATTTACTTGCCTATGGTGAGACAAAGCCATGTACTTTTATGCTGAGGCAGCAGGCAAGAAAACTTTGCTTTGAATGACTACAGGTCACTGCTAAATAGCATGAATGCTCCCCACTAAATGGCTTGGTCCACAGCAGGATTACCTTGGTATCTTCAGTGGCTTACTGCCCAAGATATACTCATCGTTTCTAAGGTGAAGACACCACTTGTAAAGGTCAGAACTCCAGTTTAATAAGCGGACGAGTGCTTTTATAGTCTCGGGTCTTTGTTAGGAAAAGAAAGAGACTCTGGAGTTGTTGGGTTTTTTTTTTTCACATTCTAAAAGATAAAGTATCCTGCAGAATTGATTGCCTTTGTAAAGAGAGGAAATGGGAAATGCCATTCACTACAGCTCAGAAGCTGATCCTCAGGTCCATTTGTTGTCAATTTGTCTCTAGCAAGTTATGAAACGTACAGTGACCCCAATGTCCTAAGACTAGTTTAAGAAGCTAGAGAAGCAAATCTGAACAAGAGTTGTTCTAAGAGACAAGTCTCACAGCACTAAATACAGGTCATCAAGGAACAGATTTTTCAGAATTTCCTGCTTTTGTCCTGAATCCTGAGGAATACTGGTTAAAGCTTTCTAGCTACTCTCAATGGACAAACAATAGAAACTAGAAAACATAGAGGGTTTAATTTTTTCAGAAGGAGTGTCAATGGAAATTCTCTTTCTGAAAGAATGACATTGTTGTCACATTGTAAAATAGCCACTGGATACGCAAGTATGGATTTGGTTCTGTTAACCAAATTTGTTGGTTAACTTGTTCTTCAAGGGAAAAACTACCAGGGAAATAATATTTTGTTTATTTATGGATAAATATTAATCAATGAATGACAGACTTTCTTAATAGTTTATTTTTCTACAAATACTTCAGGACTTGGCTCAAAATCGCCTCATTTTGGTATGCATCATTAAACAGTTCAGATAATTAATGGCTTCTCTGTGTTCTTTGTTCATGCCTTTGCATTTGATGTGTATGATTCTCCCTTTGTAGAGACAACAAATATATTGAGTGATAGCATACTCCAAATCTTTCAAAGAAAAAAGAGCAAGCCTAACCAAATAAAGATTAACACAAATAAGAATGAGATGTAGAAGACACTATGTTGAAAATGAACTTTACAACTTTGGGGCAGGGGGAGGGAGGAGTTGGGGATGTGGGGAGGGAAGGGATGGTAGGGGAAAAACAAAGGAGAGGGTAACAATGCTCGATAGGAAATGTTCTTATTACCTTACTCATGTAACTGTAACCCTTCTGTATAGTATCTTTACAATAAAAATATATTAAAAAGATTAGCATAGATAAATGCAATGTCTCTCACTCCCATCCAAAGGGTCAAACCTAACAATATAAGATAGAAGAAATGTAACATACTGTCACATGTAAGTAAAGGCTTATAGGTACTTTACTTTGTAGGTTAATATAAGTCGTGTGATATGCCTACAGATGATATATCCAACAGGTTGAATCAGGACAAATACATATCCAAGAGGAATGTCATGATTTTGCTGTTTTCCAGTTCACATACTTCTTAGGAAGATTATTTTTGTGTTTGGGAATCTAATACTTGGACTGAGGTTGGGAAGCTAGAGAATATAATGAGATAGTACAGGGACAGTAAACCACTCTGTGACAGTTGAAGGCAATGGTAAGCTAGGATCTGGAGAAGTAAAGATTCAAAGATATGAGCCCCCAAATTAGTAGATAAGTAGCATGAATATAGGGAACAAACTTCTTGTAGTTAGACTTGACAAGGAATGGAAACTCAGTTTATAAGACAGCGAGGTGCACGCACAGATTTTTTCATAAGGACTTTTAATAGTGGTTACTTCTAACCCTGAAATTCTCTTGATTCTGAACTCTCTGATTGGTGAGATTAAAAATAAATCAGCTGCAGGGCTGGGAAGGTGGCTCAGTGGTAGAGCGCTTGCCTTGCATGCCTGAGGCCCTGGGTTCGATTCCTCAGCACCACATAAGCAAAAAGATAAATGCCAGAAGTGGCGCTGTGGCTCAAGTGGTAGAGCGCTAGCCTTGAGCTGAAGAGCTGAGGGACAGCGCCCAGGCCCAGAGTTCAGGCCCCACGACCAGATCCCAATAAATAAATAAACCAGCTGCATTCAGTGGCTCACACCTCTAATCCTAGCTACCTGGGAGGGGGACATCAAGAGGATCATGGTTTGAGGCCTACTTGGACAAAAAGTTTGTTAAAATCCCATCTCAAACAATAGCTGAGGTAGTGATATGCACTTGTCATCCAAGTGGTAGAGCCCCAAAACAAAGGGACAGCAAATAGACCCAAAGTTCAAGCTCCAGTACTGACATCAAAACAAAAACAAAAACAAAAAACCAAAAATACCATCATCTTTCAATCAGCTTCATGCAAGAGCCTGCTAAAATTCTCCCAGCTTCTTCCTTGTCCCACACAGCCTACTCACTACCCAGAATTCAAGTATGGTAGACCAGTCCCTCCCCTACTAATGCCCTTCTAGGTGTTCTATTACATTCTGAATAAGAGTCCCAGGAGACCCAGGCTGGCCTACCCTGACCCTAACATCTTTCCTGACTCTTCCCTCCAAATGCCCTGGCCTCCCCCCGACCCCCACCCCTAGGACTCTCCTCTCTGACTCTCACGCCATGAAAATGTCAGGTGACTGTGGAAGCAGGGCCTCTGGGCAGCTTCTCCCTCTATAGAGACCACTTTTCAGGTATCTATCCACTTGGCTAAGCTATTCTTCTTAAATTTTCACTGGCTCTCACCTTCATAATGAGTGTTTTCTAGCAACTTCATTTCATATTGGGACACGTCCCTCCTTTCCATCCCTCTAACCCTGAACTACTTTTGCTTTTTCTTCTGTGTCTAATTCACTTCCTAGCCTGCAATATCATTTACAAATACATTCTATTTATTGGTTTATGTCTTTCTCCCCATACAACAATACAAGTTCCACAAGGGTGAGTATCTGTTTTGCCACTGAAGGATCTCAAGTGCCTCACACAGAGACTGGCCTAGGATATACAATTAGTATTTGTCAGATAAACCAGCCAGTGACTTACACAGAATGATTTCATTGAAATTTCTATTGTTTATCGAACACTCCTGAGTGTTAAAATGTCACAT
Organism: Dipodomys merriami; assembly: GCF_024711535.1. NCBI lineage: Eukaryota > Metazoa > Chordata > Mammalia > Rodentia > Heteromyidae > Dipodomys > Dipodomys merriami. The sequence goes on along the minus strand of NW_027202270.1, from coordinate 139,370,640 downwards.
TGCTCAGTCAGATATCATCCCATAACCACTGGAGATCCAGGCTGGGTTAATGTCAGATCTGATTCCACAGATTTGAAGCTCTTGAGAGTAAATAATACTGCAGGATTTTCCAACAGCATGGCATTATGGAGGGACATTCTAGTTCAGTGTTTGTCTCTCTGTGTGTCTGTGTCTCTGTCTTTGTGTCTCTGTGTCTGTCTCTCTCTCTCTCTCTCTCTCTGTCTCTCTCTCTCCCTCTCTCGCTGCCTCTCAACTTTCTTGTATTTGAGTCACAGCCTACTGAGAATATCATAGGGCTACTGAGAATATCATAGGGACTATGGATCTTTGCTTAACAAAATGTTTTGCTTAATGAAAGTGTTCGGTGGTCAAGCAAAAAAAAATCTCCAAGAAGGGTCAGTCCTCTGCCAGGTTCAAAGGTCTATTGTAAAGACTAAGCAACATTGCTCCAAAACCCCATGCAATATTTAACACTGTTCCCTCCTCCACATGTCTTGGGAGGATGGAGTGAAAGAGCAATAGACACACATGGCCCACCATCTGAAGGAAGGCAAACAGAGATGTCCTGAGCTTTGGAAACCTGCTGGCACCCTAGAGTGAACTTTCAAAGAAGCTTCAGAGGCCCAACACCACCAGCACCTGCACACTAGCGTGCATTCTCATTGTCAGGCTGTCCCCATTAGAGTGAATGAATGGTTAGTTTCCACTTTTTGAATTCAGTGTTGGTCTATACAGACAGTATAGACATAAAGGATTATGAAGAAACAACCAAACTGCCAGCCACTGAAACACAGAAGAGAAGGCTGTGGATGAGACAGAGCAGCTGGGGACAGCCAATGCGAGCCCTGGAGTCTGACTTGCTGCAGCTACTGATTTTTCCTCACCACTATGCACCTCTTATGGGGGCTGTGCCACAGACCATAGACTGGCATCTTGATGCCAGGAAAACATATTGGGCTGAGGGAAGGGAGATGTGGGTAATGAGAAAGCTGGATCATAGATACAAATGCTCAGCAAGAATCCATTTTTACAGCTTTTGTTAGCCCAACAAATAATTTCCTGGCTCTGAAAAACAGTGCTCAATTGAATGAGAAAGCCTTATATGCAATCAGTGGGAAAAGATGGGTTTACACCTCTCCTGTGTGCCCCAAGTTTCCTTATTAAAAAGCTCTCTGAAGAGCAGAAGATAAATAGTACATTCAACAGCCTCTCCCTATTCCCAAACTCAATTTTACTTTTGTGTCCATGCAGACTACCACAGGCTCCTAGGAAGAGAGGAAGGGGAGTCTGAAAGAATATAGGAGAACATTCCCAGCAACCTCCCCTCCCCCAACCCCGCAGCTACACTGTGATCAGCCTCGGTGGATGTAAGGGTTTATATTTCATTGTGCAAAGGGCTAATTGAGGCTCTCGAGTTATGCAGCAACTCCAAGTAGAAGCATGAAAGCAGGGAGAAAATGTATTTTATTTATTTGCTTTTCTCCCACTGGTATACAATCACTGCTTCTGATAATGGTACTGAAGTTATTAAAGCAACAATTCTTTTTATGTGGCTCATTTCCCAATAAGCCAAAGCAAATACTGTCATTGCTTCAGTATAACTCCACCTTCTCCCTAAAGTAAGATAAGGATAGGAACTCATTATTATGCTAATAATTCTCTCTGTCCTAGCATTTTTGGAAGATGTGGGAAAAGAAGCACAGAAACATCAGAATGTGCATGCACCTACCAATGCAGCATAAATCAACAGCATAGACTGGGCAGGGATAAGAACTACCTTTGTCGTTCCTGTAGTGCTTTTATGGCACCATTTTGCTATATACAAATGCCTTGTCCTACAAATGCCTTGTGGACAAGGATTGAGTCTTGTAACTTCTATAGACACTGCCCAGTAACTCCCATGTAACAGCTGCCTAAGACTTGATTCTTGAATACTTGAGCATGTGTACATGTGTGGGCACTCATGTGAGCAAACACAAAAGAAACCACATGGGCTTTTTATGATTCTCATCACCTGAATTGAGAATCTTCTGAATTTTTTAATGACAGCAATATTAATCAGCTGATGCTGCTCAGTGCTCAGCTACACTGACAAATGAATTAGTAAGTAAATAGATAGCTGAACACTTCTAAAATCCTATAGCAGTTGAGATTGAAGATATTTGAAGAGAGAATCATGATGGTAGCTGGTGGTATTATTTAAGTGTTCAAAATGTGTTTATTCTATCCCTGTGGTGAGTTGAGGGTTGGTGAAGCATTCAATTAAAAGTAACTCCTAGCTGGGTGCTGGTGGCTCACACCTGTAACCCTAGTTACTCAAGAGGCTAAGATCTGAGGATTTCAGTTTAAAGCCGGCCTGAGCAGAAACGTCCATGAGGCTACTTGTACCTCCAATAAATTATTCATGGAAAAAAGCCAGAAGTGGTGCGATGGCTCAAGTGGTAAAGCGCTAGCCTTGAGCACAAAGAGAGAGGCTCAGGGACAGTGAGCAGACCCTGAGTTTAAGCCTCAGGACTGGCAAAAATAAATAAGATGAAGTAACTCCTGCAAAACAGGTACTAGAGTTCTGGTGTTCTCCAATGGAACTCATCAAATACTTGGACACATGCAGTGCTCTGACTATGCTGAATTGTACTGAAGTGAAGAACTGAAATAGTGAATCAAGCCCACAGTCTGTCTCATTCCAAAGTGACAGCAGAAACTCTGATGGCTTTCAATGACCAAATATGTCACCTCTGTAATGTTTCTGGTTAATGTTGAACTATAACTGTTTGGCTAACAGTGAGATGTCTATCACTAGTAAGAGCCTCAAAGTATAGCCTTTAAAACACATTAACTCATTTTGCAAAACACAGAAATATTGTTTTCAGACATCAAAATAAATGTTTCTTATTTTTTTATTTTATTTTTTGGGGTGTCCAGTCATGGGCCTGAACTCTGGGCCTGAGCGCCGTCCCTCAGTTCTTCACCTCAAGGCTAGCGCTCTACCACTTGAGCCACAGTGCCACTTCTGGCTTTTTTTTTCTGCTTATGTGGTGCTGAGGAATTGAACCCAGGGCCTCATGCATGCAAGGCATGCTCTACCACTGAGTCACCTTCCCAGCTCTCTTTTCTTTCTTCTTTTTTTTCTGTTGGTCGTGGGGCCTGAACTCTGGGTGTGGGCACTGTCCCTCAGCTCTTCAGCTCAAGACAAGCACTCTACCACTGGAGCCACAGTTCCACTTCTGGCATTTTCTGCTTATGTGGTGCTGAGGGATTAAACCCAGGGCATGCATGCAAGGCAAGCAAGCACTCTACCACTGAGCCACCTTCCCAGCCCAATAAATGTTTAAGTAATTAAAAGAAAAGAAAAAATGAAATACATTAGATGTCCTTAACAACCTTAATGTGTTATTGATGCCCATTCCAATGTCTTAAATCTATCATCCATCAAGATTTCTTTGACCAGGGGCTGGGAAGGTGGCTCAGTGGTAGAATACTTGCCTTGCAAGCCTGAGGCCCTGGGTTCGATTCCTCAGCACCACATAAGCAAAAAAGAAAAAAGCCGGAAGTGGCGCTGTAGCTCAAGTGGTAGAGCGCTAGCCTTGAGCTGAAGAGCTGAGGGACAGCGCCCAGGCCCAGAGTTCAGGCCCCACGACCAGACCCCCCCCCCAAAAAAAAGATTTCTTTGACCAGTCTATTTAAAATACCTCCCCTTAGCTTATTTAATTTATCTGCTAGCTTACATCGGTTATACAGGACAATTTCATCAGATTTCCACCCATATTTACAATATATTCTAATCAATTTTATTCCATCTATCACTCTCCCCCTCTTTTATTTTACTAAGTCACTACACATACCACTACCTAGTACTCTGCTATATGTGTTTTTATTTGTATACTGTCTTTCTGATGACAGAACATTGCTGGTTCTCCACTGCCCCACCCCAGTGCTGGGGAAAATTCTGGTGTGTACTCAGTTCTCAATAATTATTTTTACAGTACTGGCAAATATTTGACACTCCCGGGGAATCAGGTTGTTATTTGAGATAGAGAGGTCTAGAATGAGTTAACTGCTTGACAAGCAACACACACACACACACACACACACACACACACACACACACACACACACACACACACACACACACACACACACACACACACACACACACACACATATGAAACCCGCTCAACTGAAGCAGAATTCTTCAGGAAATGAACAGAGAGCCAAAGGAACATGTTCTTTGGACAACATGTTGTTTGGACAACAGCCTTGTCCAGTCAGTAGGAAGAAACAGGACCAATCCATATGAAAGATTTAGGAAGAGATTTACTGTATTCAGCTAAGGACCTCCCTCCTGAACTCCCCCCCCTCCCCGAACTCACCCCCTCCCCCCCACCCCCCCACCCCACCGAAAAAAAGCAAAGGGAATTGCTGCAAGTAAGCCAGCTGGGGTTGAATGCCATGAAACTTACAGCAGATGGCACTAAAATATTATACTAACATTTCCTTATGCTCCAAGCTGAGCTCTGGGTTAAGGCTGATTACAGGATGTCTATTTTAAAAATGCAGATGAAAAATGAATCCTGTATGGTTAAATTCTCTGGCTAAAAATAACTGTAAGCATTAGCACCTAATGTGCTTTCATACAAAGGATGGGTTAATATTATTCAGACAAGGTTATGTCTAACAAAACCACCCAGAACAGGAGGGAGAGGGAGGAAGCCAAAAGACTCAGGAATCTGTTTAAATCTGGCTCAGTGTGATAAAGCCATGAAAATCTGCTTCTCCAATTTCCATGGCAATGCAGCAACCCTCAAACAAACATTTTACGAACCAGATTTGTTTTTCTCCTTTCTAAATACCTTTGCATGATATTTTTGGATAATGTTGAAATACAACTGACGTTGCATAAGGTGTAAACAACGCTGCCTGTTCCAGCAGCTTCAGCCTTAGACAGAATGGCTTGTCATTTTCACAAGTAACCCACAGTGCTGGTTTCAATGGCAACCGCCCAGCACCTGGCTCTCAGGGGATGCCTCCAAAAGCACTGGCAATGGCACGACAGGCTCAATAACATTTATAGGCTGGCAGGAGCCACTCAAGATTTACACCCATGTAAAGTGATCAGCGTGTTCAACATCTACTTTGTAAATATGATTTAAGGATTCTACCTAAAAAGCCACTGAGTATTCATTTACTACCACCTTCTTCTTCTTCTTCTTCTTCTTCTTCTTCTTCTTCTTCTTCTTCTTCTTCTTCTTCTTCTTCTTCTTCTTCTTCTTCTTCTTCTTCTTCTTCTTCTTCTTCTTCTTCTTCTTCTTCTTCTTCCTCTTCTTCTTCTTCTTCCTCCTCTTCCTCCTCTTCTTCCTCCTCCTCCTCCTCTTCCTCCTCCTCCTCCTCTTCCTCCTCCTCCTCCTCCTCCTCCTCCTCCTCCTCCTCCTCCTCCTCCTCCTCCTCCTCCTCCTCCTCCTCCTCCTTTCTTTTATTATCCTTAAGTCATTGTATAGAGGGATTTTAACTCAATGTGTCAGTTTATAAGTATAATGCACTTGGGCCATTCATTTTCTTACTCAATAGAAAGTGTAGAGACTATCAAGCTCTGGTCACCAAGAAGAGCAAGAAGTCAGGAACCATGTAGACAAGTGAGTAATGAAGAAGGCCACCAGCTATCATTATGTTTGAAAGCTCTCATAATAAAATATGAATACAGTGAATGTAATCTGTCTTAACCTGCAAGGAACTTTCCCTTGCTCTGTGTCTTCATTATAGTTACTCTACCACTTGAGCCACAGTGCCACTTCTGGTTTTCTGGTGGTTTATTGGAGATAAGATATTCACAGACTTCCCTGCTGGGGATGGCTTTGAACCATGATCCTCAGATCTCAGCCTCCTGAGTAGCTAGGATTACAGACATGAGCCACCAGTGCCCAGTGGGGTGAAACTTTTTGTGTATAATATTTTGCTTTGGTAAATAGACTCATGTCATTTGTTCCAAATTCAATCCCTTTGAAGGAAGTGGCCCTAAAAATGGATCCTAACCTGGCTATAACTGATAGGCCCAGAGTTGGGGCTTGAGCTAACTGTTAAGCGCAAGAAGAATAATGCCTGGGAGATGGGTTGGGAAAGGTGGGTTCACTTCAGATGGTGAGGAAGTGGCCCAATCAGGTCTCCCCTTTAAGAGGTATGTTCATATTCAATATACCAAAGAGGGTGGGCTGCTGATAGGCTCTGGTGCAGGAAAGAATTGCCATGGCAATACTCCATAGGCCCACAGAGGCAGCCTTAGAAGGGACTGGGTTACCAAGGATAGTGCACCTTTGCTCTCACATTTCCAGTGTCTTTGAATAACCCATGTTACTGACTGAAACCTGGCTGTAGATTTCTGCCTTGGCTGGTAGAGAAAACACAACCCAATTATAATATGTCATATGAGTGCTGTCACCTGATAAGCCAGGTCTTTTATCAACCTAAACCCCTTTTAAAAGCATTATTCAATTTAAATCATATTACAAATATAGAAAGCAGAACTCATCAGTCACATTTTAGAGAAGAGGCTTGGGAAATTTCAGACCAGAAATGATGGACCTTGATTACCACCCAAGTCTTTCTTATTCCAGTGCTCATACCTTAATTGCTGCATAATATTTGCCTGTGTAGCAACCTTAATTACAAATCTTATTTTAATGGAGTCATGCTGTATTCACAATAACAATAAGCATTCATTCACACATTTTTTTCCATTTTATAGGGGTTATAAAGTTTCAATAGCCTGGTCTTGTACAAATTCAGTAGGTTTGGCTCAGCAAAGAAAAGGCTAAACACAAGCCTTCTCCTTTGTCAACTCAAATCCATTACTGACTATGTCAGCTGAACCTCAGAAAGCCTATTTCTCTGCTGACTCCATTTGCCATTTCCTGGGCTGATCACTCCAGGAGTGCAACTAAGAGGTAAATGTTCTTCATGAGTAACAGTGGGTGAGCTACACACAACATTTTCTTTTTAATTGGTCTATTATTCTTTACCCTTTCACTGGACTCAATAACATTTAAATGAGCCTGTGGAAAAGAGCACAGCTATATAACACTCTGACAGAAAATAACATTCTATAGTATATTTCAGCATCTTCACTTTGCATCTGGAGACACCATTCATTCATTTAGGCATTAAATGTTGATTGAGTTCCCACTATGCAACAGACTTGACTGTAGGCAGTCAAGATACAACAGTCATGAAAAGGTTGCACTCTCAAGAGCTTAAGGGTACAAGCAATAAGCCACTAGAGACTTGCGCATATCATAGGCCAGGCAATAGGTGCTAGGAAGAGCTCAAATAGAGATCATTGTGGGAGAATCAGAACTCAAGGGCTTAACAAATTTCCAGTGTGCCCCCATGCATCATGATGTTAATAAATCATGTTATTAATTCTGGCCAACAAGAACCCAAGCAAAAAGTGGTGTTTGTCATCTCCAGAAGTAGGTCTTTAAGAGCTAATGTGCACTTCAAATTCTCTCTCTTTCCCCGGTTGATGTTCAGTAGCATGGGTGTGGGGATGGAAGATTGAGCAAAAGTTTGGAGCCCTTTGTAACTAGATGAAGCACAGCCTTCATTAACATGCATAGGATTTTGTGTGAGCTAGAAATAAATGTTTGTTGGACAAAGACATAAAGATTCGGGGGTTTATTACTGAAGGATAGATTTACTAAAGGAGTCCAAATAGTATGGAACTCCTGAGTCTAGGAAGAGACAGCAAATGAGCCAGAAGATAAGAAGAAACTGTATACAGCAGAGATGAACTTAGTGGTTATGAACCCTTACCAGACATTTTAACACCCTCAGGGTTACTAAAATATGTGACTTGTAGATGTTATACCCAAAGATTATACCTTGGGATATTCAGGTTGGGGTCTATGCATCTATATACAGAAAGCAATGCTCATCAAATTATGATAGATTGGGTCACCTGGCTTTAGGAAACCTCCCCAGAAGCAACTGTCCTACAATATACTTGACACAGAACACAGTAGATCAACTTCCTATAAACCACTGAGAAGCAAGCAAGCTAACTGTGATATTTGAAGTAAACCTTTAAATTTCTTATCTGAATTATATAAAAAACATGTTGTAGAAACTTCATTAAATGAGTAAGTAGACTATATTATGATTAAGATAAATATGTAGTAATAAAATGAGCGTGTAAGCACCTAAGTTATTTTATCTTCATAAGAAGCCTGTAATGTGAATACAATTATCCCCTTAATGTTTAATGATTAAACAAACATAGGTTAACTTGCCCAAAGTCATACAAAACTAGTAATAAGTAGCAAACATAAGGCCAAAACCCAGTTGAACTGTGCTGCAATAGGGAATGGGAAAAGCAATCAGAAGGATGCAGAGTCTAAGGAAAATGAATTTACACAAGACACCATTAGACATAGGCCCAGGGTTGTTCTATACTGAGCAGAGGACTCCAGTCCTGTGAGAACAGGACATTTCAGGCCACTGAAACATGATAGAAATTTCCAATGAGAACTATATACACTTCTTGTTCTAATTCCATGCTTACCAGGCAGCCATGGGCTGATCTCTCTTCTTTTTCTTTTCTTTTCTTTTCTTTTTTTTTGTCAGTAATGGGGCTTGAACTCTGAGCTTGGGCACTGTCCCTGCTCTCTTCAGCTCAAGGCAAGCACTCTACCACTTGAGCTACAGCACCACTTCTGGTTTTCTAGTCGTTTATTGGAGATAAGGGTCTCACAGAGTTTCTTGCCTAGGCTGGCTTTGAACTGGGATCCTCAGATCTCAGCCTCCTGAGTAGCTAGGATTACAGGTGTGAGCCACTGGCACCCAGCCTGATTTCTCTTCTTAGATAAAAGTCCTCTTGTACATACTAGTATAAACTTATAACCAGGTGTTTGGGGTTAGATCAGATTCAGATAATTTCAGAATACTTACTGGCAAGAAGGAGGTCTTCATGGAATGAAGAAGTACAGGCTAGCCTTACCTACAGGGGTTCACTCCTTCAGGGCCTTCTGAAAATCTGGGCACTTTGCCCAAGCTCAGAGCCTGTTATATAGGAGGAACCACACACTAGCTAACTGATGCACATAAATGAACTCATTTATCCAATGAAACCAGCATGGCACACTCTAAAAAAAAATGGAGTGCACATAGGGCCCCAAAGAAACAGGATATAAAGAATGTACATTTTGAAAGAAACATAGGGTGAACAAAGTAGGGGCTTTGAGTAGCTGATGGACACCATAGAGACTGGGGATACCTTGTGATGAGAAGCACTTCAGATACTGTACCTATTTCCCAATTTTGCCTAGGGTTAGCCTTCAACAGAAGGCCTTTCCAGTCCTCCTAAGGTTCTCTCTTAAGCTTTCTGTTGCTCCTGCTCTCCACAGCGCACCAGCTATTCACATTGTGGTTATTAAACACTGGAGCCATTTTGACAGCAACATCTTCGGAAGTAGCAATCAAATGTTTTGAGAATAGGATTGGCTTAAAAAAAATATGACTACATCAGCAATTCTAGCAGTGGGGCTGGTTAGCACCAGCAAAACAGAATACCAAGGAAAAAGATGGAGTAGAGAAGCAAGGCTTATAAAATGATGCAACTCTAGGACAGATGCTCCAACATATTTTCTAACTATAGATCTTCTTTCTCAACCTTATATTGTATCATAGGTTATATTATGATTTAAGAAGATTCTGGCTATCATAACCACCCCCAAACTCCTGTAGTTTAACAGAAGAAGAATTCATTTGGGGCTAACTGAAGAGGTGTGTGAGTGCCCATTAGGAGGAAGCTTCACACCATGTTGTCATTCAGGGTCCTCTTAGCCATCTTCTTGAGGGAGGAAAAGTTACGACCACAATATCATAGCAGATGTGACCTTGTCCCAGATGCAACCCATATCACTAACAACATCATATTCTATTGATAATAATTAGTCTCACAGCTTCACCAACATACAAGGGTGGTTGAGAAATAAAGTTCTTGTTTAAACAGCCCCTTCTTGGCTATCACTTTATATGGTGAAAAAGCAAATACTGATTTGGTTGGAAACTACTTATCTTTACAGAATGAGCATCATGTAAATTTTAAGGGCAAACAATGATGACATGGGAAGAAAATCTTATTGCTCAAGGGAATTATCCCATTTTATTTCATCTTATAGGCAAATTAATGCAGATTTGATAGATGAATTATGAAGCTTGAAACCAAATAGTAGTTCTCTCACAAGGGCTTTGTCCCCAGTCTTATCTCTAAACTGCCCCATCAGCAAGTCCTGGCTCTGAGAGTAAGATGTGGCCCCCATTGGAACTTGACTATAAATCCCCAGGGGTTTTCTAAATCATAGTCAAAATTGAGTTTTGGCATTGGAGTTATAGTACATCTTAGTGGGATCTATAAAATCTACCCTCAAAATCTATTTGTTAATGTTTTATTTCCAATGTTTGAGAAAACTATGTGACTCTATGTAAACTTGAACGAACTATCAGTTGGCTAAGCTGAGATTTTTTTAAATTAAATGTCTTTCAGGAGATTAGGCTGAATTTGCATCTGACTGATCACTGCATTAGTTGTATATTATGTGAATTAGCTACAGATAGTGTGTTTCATTATAAAACTCCTGTTTAAATTAGTATATTTTCATGACACTAAATTTTAAATCTCCAAACTGTAAAGCCAGTTGCTATAGAGAAACACTTAGGTTTACTTAAAGACAAAGCAACTAACTGGAAATGAATTTAGTTGAAAAGAGGGCTCTGGATGAGAGCCAGGCGATCTTATTTCAAATCCTTATTCTTCTATCCTTACAATTTCAGCTAAAACAACTGAATGAAACTTGATTTCAATCTGAAATTGGGATACTGCTCTGAAGATTCTAGTTATTAGAAACTAGGTTCACAAATTCTATATTTCATCATATTTTGTTTTTAAAGAGGCCATAAAGAGCATAGCACAAAATTCATTCTTCTAAAAATTAATTTAAAATTAATTTTAAAAATTAATTTTGAAACTCTTGTTTTTTGTGCTTATTTCAAGGAAAATATGAGCAGAAATTAGGATTTCATTGGCTTTTCATTCAGATGTTCATTCAGATAACAGGCCTATCCTTACTGAAATGCAATTATATCTACCCATTCAGAGTATGATGTTCAAAACAGGTTGTCCTGGAAGTGCTAGGGAGCAGACAAACAGGACAGAGGGAAAAGTGAAGCATGAAGAAAGAATAAATAGTCTCCATGATAATAATAGCAGAGGTCTCCAAAAGGTGTAGAAAGCTAAAATAGATGGATAGATAGATAGACAGACAGACAGACAGACAGACAGACAGACAGACAGACAGACAGATAGATAGATAGATAGATAGATAGACAGATAGATAGATAGATAGATAGATAGATAGACTGGTAGAACACATGCAATGGTAAGCCTAGTGCTCCCTGAATGGTATATATGAGGATGCCACTGGGGGCATCTGCCAAATTCTCCCTTTTAATATTTCCAGACCCTACTGAAATTAAGATCAGCATCAGCCAGGTAGCCTGGAAGTCAGGAGAGAGCGTACATACATACTTGCATGCATAAACTTGAACGCACTTATATTTCTGGATGCTTCTGAGTGGACAGAGCTGAAAAACTGCAAGCCTTCTTGGCCTCAAGGCTGAGGAAGCCCTGAAAACAAACCTACTGTCCAGTGACAATAATTACGAATAGCCAGGGGGAGGCCAAAGGCTGAGGAAGCAGTGCTTGGCACAAAAACAAACCTACTGTCCAGTGACAGTAATTATGAATAGCCAGGGGGAGGCCAGGCAGCACTGATCTTTTCTCACCTGCTGGGCTGGAGCTGCTGAGACCAGAAGGGATCTCAGAGCTCAAATAACCTGAGTCATCCGCCCACAGCCCTAGTGCTCAGCTGCCCCAGAAAGGCCCACATAGTATAGCTGAGCACTGACTTTCAGTGGGAGCCTAGATTTCAAAGGACCCCTCAGTGCAGAGGAGAGCAGAGGTTATTTGCCTGGCATACCTTAATCTTTTGAAAAGACTTTCACTCTAACTTCTAAATTTGCCAGCAGAGGATTCAACCCATATAGGGCAACATGCACAGAGCTAAGAACACCCTCAGCAATGCTCTGAAGCCTGGACATGCATTCACAGCTACAGCTTTCCGTTCCCTCAGCTCCTCGGCAGATATGTGGTCAGTCAAGTCCTAGAAGTTGTACTTGTCTCTCAGGTTTACTAAGGATAAAAATAAGCCTGCAAGTTTCAAATTTTCTCTTCCTGTTCAACCCTCATACTCATTTTTGGAATAAACTCTGTGTATGTATGTGAGTGTGTGTGTGTGTGTGTGTGTGCGCGCGCGCGCGCGCGCATGTGCGCGCGCGCATATGTGTTGGAATAAGGGCTTAAATTCAGGGCCTGGGCACTGTTCCTTAGTGCTTTCACTAAAGACTGGCACTCTACAAATTGAGTCACAGCTTTACTTTCATGTCATTTTTTGGTGCGTGCGTGCATGTGTGCATGCGTGTATGTATGTGTGTATGTGTTAATTAGAGATGAAGGGTTTCACAGACTTTCCTGCTGGGGTCTGGCATCAAACCTCAATCCTCAGATCTCAGTCTCCTGAGTAGCTAGATCACTGGCTCCAGGTTAGAACTAGCATATTTGAATAGCATGTTGTGACTATTTCAAGTATATTAGGGACTAAGATGGAGACACATGCCTATTACAGTACAGAGACAAGAACATGCAATCATTACAACTCAATATTAACTGATTCAGACCCAAGGGTCTGAAGTTGTTCAACCTAATACTGTTGCCCTGGTTCCTTGAGAGCTGCAGAGTGCTTTACCACTATAGTCAGAGATGGCAAGAAGCCAAATTAGTGTGAAATTTTACCTCACGAACACCATCACTATTAAATATCCTACCTATTGCATGCACTAAATATACTTTAAACTCAGGGAAAGTTATTTAGGAAATCAAGTCAGGTGAATACAGATGTAGCTCAGTGGTAGAGCACTTGCCTGGCATGTGCAAATTCCTGCTTTAAATTCCCAGCACAACAAAAGAAGAAAAAAAAGAGAGTCAATTCTGTCAGGCTCAACAGCAATTCTACTCACATACAGATTCTCCACCAATCATATAGCAGGGTTTATTTCATTCCCCTCTCCATGTTAATTTTAAAGAATCTAGATGCTAGATTACAATCTATAATAAGGGAGATTTTTTTCCCTCTGTGTTTATATGAAGCACTTTAATTGCTAGTAACATCACCCAAGTTAGCAAAGTGAGGAAAGAGGGTGTTCCCTTGAAATCATTTATCTTCAAAAAGCAAAATACTTGTAAAGAAGCAAAATGTAGAATAGATTGGGTGGGAGGGGACCTGGAAGGAAGTTGCTCATGAGTGCTTGCTTTCAAGTTCTACCAGGGAGTTCTGGGGAGTTCTCTACTCAAGAACTGGACAGAAGTTCTCTGTCTTCACCCAGCATAGAACATGAACAAACACAGAAGGAGCCAGACCACATTTACTTATAGGATTCTTGGATTTCATTCCTGAATTCCTGACACAAACTGCAACCAACTGCTCTTAGTGATTTGGGGAGCAGGAGGAAAATATCCTAAATACATATACATAGTGTCTGGCCACTAATAACTTCCAACTGTCATTCATTTGAAGGTCTCTTATGGGCAGAAATAAAAATGAAATTAATATTAAGATAAAATGATTTAAAATTTTTCATTTAAAGATTTAATCAAAATGAATCAATAATTATATGTTGCTTTGGGACAGACAGAAAAAATTGTGGGACCAACTTTAGACAGTGTTGTTTTCCTGACTGTTTGAGACACAGAAATCTTATCATCATCCAGGTGTTTTGTTCTTTAGGTAAGAAGAAGAATGGAGCTGACCTAGTGTGCAACCTATTTAAGGAAAAAAAAACCCTTTGGTTGGCAAAATGAAAACTTAGTAATGGTGGGGTTCAGCCTGGAGGGACCTAGCCATTCCCAGTCTTTGAGGAGGTGGGAAACAGGAAGTTAGGCTGGACAGAGAGGAGAAAATCGTCTCTTTCCAGCTTTGGCATGAAAGGAAAGATACAATCCTCCATTGGATGTTCTCAGAGGGTTCACAAAATGGCTTAGTATTAAGGGTGCTTAGGTTCAGTGTGCTATGTCTCAGCTACCAGCGTTTTTCTCTTCTCCTCTACCAGCCCTTGATGGTTCTGGGGTTTCTGTGTGACCAGCATGGGGTCAGCTCCAGGACTCAGCCTGGGAGACCTTCTTGCTGATACCCCAGGGCGGCCAGCCACTCACCGGGCAACCCCGCTGCTTCAAGCAGAGAGCTATGGCTTTACCTTTTTGCTTATTGAGGAGCTGCAGCAGCGAGGGTGCCATGCCAAGACCTGGAGGCGCAGGGACCTGCGGGGCTGCGGGGCTTTGGTTGGAGCTCGCTGCTGTTTCTGCGGGTTTCCACAGCAATGTGGGCTCCTCGGGCTCGGGGGCTTGGTCTGCAGAAGACGGCTCGGGGCTGGTGTGGGGGTCGGCGGAGGGGAAGTGGAGGAAGGGGTCGGGCTGCGCAGGGCCCTGCGGGCTGGGCGTGCGCTCCTCCGCGCGGGCGCAGGTCTCCTCCCTGATGGCATCCAGGGCAGCTGGCTTCACGGGGGGTGAGTCCTGCTCTCTTTTGGGGCTCTCCTCGGAGGCAGAGGAGGCATCGCAGGATTCGATGATGAGCTCGCTGTCCAGCTCGGCCTCGCGCTCCTCCCGCAGGATGCTGTACTGGATGGACGGGGATGCTGGCGAGGGGGGCGGCCCGGCCACGTGGCCGAAGGTCACATAGCTGGAGGGCAGCGCATCTTCTGCGGCCGTGGGGTCCTCTGACACCAGCTCAATTTCCGAGTCTCCCGACTCGGCGCTGCTCGCCTCGTGGTCCAGAGGGCTGGGGATGGTGGGCAGCCCAGACCTGGCCTTGGGCTCCCCTCTGTCGGCCACCGGCCCCACCTGCCGTGGGCTCTCTGCCGTTTCATAGGATAACCCTTTGGCTTCTTTAATGGCAGTGATCAACTCATCCTCCGAGATGCTGCATTTCCCCTGGGACTCCGCAACAGATGGTTCTGTCATCCCACAGCGCCAAGAAGAGTCAGAGAGGCGCACACACAGACAGACGGACAGATGGACACAGAGAGAGGAAATACAACAAAATTTCATTAGGGGAGATGTCTGGTGGTTGCCTGAGGAATACATATCTCATTAGCACAAAAATAAGTCTGTTTCTAGGACTGTGCTGGAGAGGCAGGGCACCTGAACTAAAAGGCTAATTATCGTGGTGGCCCAGTTAATCAGTGTTATGGTACCTGTCCATCTTTATCTAGCTATCTAAAAAGACCCAGCAATTTCATAGCAACAGAGATTAGTTTTTTGTTTTGTTTTGCTATTTCAATGCAACAAAGATGGTAGAAGTCATTTTTATGACTTTTATGGGGTGCGGTAGGGGGTTTAGTTTTACAGATTTCATTGGGTGATCTGTGCAATACATCTACAAATATGAGAGTCATTCATCACTCCAAGTCCATGACTTTACAGGCTTCACCAAGACAAAGATGGGTAATTTGGTGCCTTGGGTACAACTTAACTTCTGAACTTGACTTTATTCCTTTTGAGTAAGAAAAGTGCAGCTAGGTGGAGTAAGTAGGAGGTATTGTTTCTTTGCTAATCCCCAAAGCAGGCTGTACAGATTACCTTCAGGTACCTTCCAACAGCTCCTGTTGTTCGCCACTTCCCTTCCCCTCCTCTTGAGAAGAAAATAGCAGACAGCCACCCCACTCCCCTGGGTGAATGCTTGCCTTCCGCCTGATGTTTATCCAGATGGCCTGAAGGCCATATACTGGCAATCTTGCTGAGCTTTTTCTCTCTTGGATGCAACTAGCCTGAGATCACCATGACAACAGTGTTGGTCTGCCTGGCCATAGAGCAGGGATTTATTTTAGAATATCCTTGACACTGGTCTCCAGGCCTTTTGTGAACAAGAACTAGTTGTTCAATGCTTTCTCAAAGTGCTGAGGCCAGCAGGAGGATCTAGGGAGGTAAGAGGAATAGATTATCTGTGGCTACATCATGTGCTGCCTTAAGAATGTGGAGGACCTAAGGGATCAAATATTTTAGAGTTTCTAATTCCTTATAAAGAAATCTTTCATTCGTCTATTATTTATGGAGACTCTACTATGTCTTGGGTCCTCTTTAAGGTA
The DNA here is from genome assembly GCF_024711535.1 of Dipodomys merriami. Classification (NCBI taxonomy): domain Eukaryota; kingdom Metazoa; phylum Chordata; class Mammalia; order Rodentia; family Heteromyidae; genus Dipodomys; species Dipodomys merriami. The sequence continues at coordinate 139,354,398 of NW_027202270.1, read as the reverse complement.
CTTGGAATGTATTAGTGAATGAGACCGATCACCAAATTCCTGCTTGTACTCTAATAGGAAAGGTATGCAATATATAACAAATATATGTAATAAATAAGGAAAGCATCTAGTGTTTTAGCTAAGTAAAGCAAGGGTAAAGGAATCAGGAGTTAAGAGTAAAGTTGGGTCAGGGAATCGGGACCAGGGACCTGGGACCAGTTGGGCTGAGGTTGTAGCTTTAAAAAGTAGGGAGGCTGGAACAGGCCTCAGGAAGAGGTGAACCAATATTAGCACTGAAAGCAGGTGTGCGAGTGACTCATGAAGACTGTCAGAGAAAAAGCACGCCACGCCAAAGGAACAGATAGATGGTACAAAGGCACAGCGAGGGGAGTTCCAATGATTTCTAGGCTAGACAGAAGGTTAGTGTGTCCTGAGCAAGGGAATAGGGAGGCAAATGATAAAAAGAAGTGAGGGACATGGCAGTTCAGATCTCAGGGGCTATTATTCTGAGCGAAAAGAGAAATTATTGTCGGGTTCTGAGGAGCTCAACTTCTTAAGTATCTTAAAACGGCATCATTATCTCAGATAATCATAAATTTATTGTATGAACTCAAACTTTACTTTTGTAGCAATTGGCTATTTAATAAGCTGCACACACAGTTCTGTGTTATGATTTCCAGCAGCATAGCAGTGCAAAAGTTAGATCAGCTTCCTTTGGAATGGTTAGCTAGAGCAATGAAGAGGAAGACAAGGAGGAGAGGCCATTATCAACTAAGCAGCCATCTGTACTTCTGCAGAGCTGTAAATGACAGCATCGCAGCTCCATCTGCTAGCCTCTCTTGGGTAACAGGCACTTTACATGTAGAGCTTGAAGTCTAGACAGGGTAGGTGAAACAAGTGTCTGGTGTCACTGACTGGTTTTTCTCTCTTTGCCACCCAGAATCCATTCTCAGTTTTCTTTGCGCTGTTCTGTATATCACGCATGCTCCTTTCTCTTCTGGTTTCTATCCACAAAACAAACTTAAACACGAATGTTTCTAACAGCAAAATTACCCAAAGTAGGAAGAACCTCATATCCCTTAAAGAATGGATAAATAAAATGTAGTACATTCCTACAACAGAATATTATGGTACCATACAAAGGAATGAAGTACAGATACATGATCAAACAACTAAACACAGTATACTAAGCAAAGTAAACCAGTCAGAAAGAACTATACATTATGATATTATAGAGGCAGGAAGTTGATTAATAATTGTAAGGAAATCAAGAGTAGAGGGTATTCAAATAGGACACAGAATTTCTTTTGTGGTAAAGAAAATGCTATAAAATGTATTGTGGTGATAGATCAGAAGTCTATTAAGACCTCACTAAAGCTGTTTTTTTAAGACAAAAAGACCCTTGGCTCTGATCTTCACTTACAGATTGGCACAGCCTATATCCAAATGAGTGTCCCATGGGTGAGAAGTAACTTTAAATTATTTGAAGCCTCCAGAATTGAAGGAATATCTGAGTTTGAATAAATACCCCAAATTCTGACCTGATGAGAACTCATCTTCTGTGACCTCTCAACAGTATCTGATATGTTGTCCATTCCTCTGAAGGTTTTGCAACACTATTCTCTTCTGATTAAACGCCTAGCTCTTTTGACTTCAGTCACTGCCTTCCCAAGCCAAGCATCCTCCCAGGAGCTCTGCCCTGGGCTTCTTTTCTCCCCACCTCCTCCATCTCTAGTCTCAGTTCCAATCACTGTGCTGGTGTTCCACAGCTTCCTCTACCCTATAGAGTAAGAAGAAAACAAGACAAACCAGACAGAGTGGTACCAAGTTCCGGAGAAACTTGGAGGGGGTAACTGAAGAAGGTGCATTGAAATTGGTCTCAAAATGTAAACAGAGCCATGAAAGGCAGACATTGTCTCAGAGTGGATCCACTGGGCAAAGATTCAGATATGAAACAGGAAAGGGTGTGAGTCAAATGGCGGCTATAACAAAAGTTGAGCTGGAGTATTGTGGGGAATGATGCAGGGTATTGAAAGGATGGAAAAGGTAAATAGGGCATGGGAGTTCCCAAACAATTGTTTTAAAAGTTCAGCATTGGTGGGTTCTGCAAGAGCAAGAATAAACCTGACAAAGGAGTGGAGGGGGGTTGACCCATGAAGAGGATATTGCAATCATTGAGAGAGAAAAAAATGATGATAACCTGAGTTTTGGTGCCCAGGGGATAGAAAGGGGACAATTCAAGAAGAATTATTGAAGAAAGAGAAATAAGAGACAAAGGGTCTAATTCATATGGTAGGTGAGAAAAAGAAGAAATGCTAAGCCTAAAATGAGCAAGGGTTCCATAGCTTGAAGCATCGAAGTCAAACAAAGATCTGGTCTGATGGACAGGAGTAGAAAATTCTTATACTGGGTGTGTCTTTCCTTCCTGAGGTATGCATCCTTCTAGGAAGCCTCTCAACATGAATGCTGGGATGGACCCAGCTCCTGCCTCCACAGCATTGGTAGAGATGTGAAAGAAAAGGGACTGATGAGTTCCATTTTGGACAAACAAAGATGTGATTTTAAAGTACTTATTATGAGTCAAAGGAAACTTGGAGCCAGGTGCCAGTGGCTCAGTCCTGTAATCCTAGCTAGTCAGGAGTTGAGATCTGAGGATCATGATCTAAGCCAGTCTGAGCAAGAAAGTTTGTGAGACTCTTATTTACAATTAGCCACCAAAATGCCAGAAGTGGAGTTGTGGTTCAAGTGGAAGAGTGCCAGCCTTGAGCAAAAAAGCCAAGCATAAGTACAAGGCCCTGCATTCAAGACCTAGAACTGGTGGAAACAAGGAAGGAAGGAAGGGAGGAAGGGAATCAAGTAGAATGATGTATCCGTTGTTGCAGGTAATTATGATGCTATAAATGAAAAGGGAAGGCTGTTCTACCCCGTTGCACGTGCTGGTGTCCATCTGTGCATGATGGTATCTTTTAGGTCTCCCTTTGTTTCTGGCTTTTTTTTCTACACATCATGCAGAGGGATCACTTGAAACCTTTTCCAGCTTCCCATTCTGGCCACACTGGCATTCCAGGTATTCCCTGAACACATACAACATACTCAGCTTAGGGCCTTTGCATGGCTGTCCCTGTTGATTTATACCTTTTTCCAGTTACTTGTGTGGCCTTTTCTCATGCTCCATTCAAGCCTGTAGCTTGAAGAAACTTGTCCTTGCTATTTACCTCTCTACCTCATGTTGCAGGCTGGGACAAGTCACACCTAGTTTCAGTTAGATTCACAGATTACTTGCTATCTCTCGGCATTCAAATCCCAGTAGTATTTTACATGCAGGTCACAGTGCCTTCATACTTCCATATGCGCACCTCTTCCTACTCCTTTGAGGGCCACCTTCAGTCTCTGTTATCTGGGGAGCTATTGAACTCAGATTTTTTTTTTCGGTCGTGGGGCTTGAATTCTGGTCCTAGGTGCTATCCCTCAGCTCTTCAGCCCAAGGTGAGCACTCTACCACTTGAGCCACAGCGCCATGTCCATGAATTCAGATATTCTTGGCCCTTTATGTTTCCCTTTCTCAGAACACAAATCACACCAGAATAGGACCCTTCTCTTTATTATCTGTCTCACTGAAGGGGAATGGCTAGTTTTTGTTTTAATTTCCATATCACCAGTGCCCCTGCTGATATGACTGACCAAGAAAAATTTGCAGTGTTTGTTGAGTGAATGAATTAATTTGAAAATCAGGGATCCAGGTGCGATGAACCCTGGGAGCTCTACCGTTGCACCTCTGAGGTAACCTCAGAGAAGAAGAGTAAGCCTTGTGCTCATCTTTAGGGAAACATAAAGAGGAGAGACGTTCATTAAGCCTGCTGTTCTAAAACAAGGCCTTGGAGTGTAGTATCAGGATTTCTTCCATCTGAAATGCTGACCTGCACTTGGTAGGGTTATAATCCCAGCCATAGAGGGTTTAGGAAGAAGTCAGGCATTCTTAGTCATCTGTCTAGCCGCAACATGGGCAGTGATGAGTAGGGTCAATGGTGTGGCGAAAGATGTGTTGTGGAGGTGGATGAAGCCTTTTACAGGGGTCTACATGGTCCCTTTTGTGTTTGAAACAACAATTAGAATCTAGTTTAACATCCTGCCTTGAGTCAGTGAAAGACAATATCAAGTTTTTAAAAAGGCCACGCCTAGTGAGGTCGAAAGTTTTTTTCTTTTCCATTTAATTCTCAACAAATATATCTTTTTTTTTTTTTTTTGTCGGTAGTGGGGCTTGAACTCTGGGCTTGGGCGCTGTCCCTCAGCTCTTCAGCTCAAGGTGAGTACTCTACCACTTGAGCCACAGCACCACTTCTGATTTTCTGAGTTGTTTATTGGAGATAAGAATCCCACGGATTTTCCTGCCTGGGCTGGCTTTGAATTGCCATCCTCAGATCTCAGCCTCCTGAGTAGCTAGGATTACAGGTGTGAGCCACCGGCACCCGGCTCACCAAATATATCTAATAGTATAATTTCAGTGTAATTAAGCTGATACGGCTAAGATCGAAGGGAGGGGGAGGAGTACCCTTCGTTGATGTTTTCTCTTGCTGCCTGGGATGACAGTTTTACCTTTTCTCTACCTCTTTTGGGAACGGCTCAATGTCCCTGCCAATAAAGTCCAGTCAGAAGTGCTCTCTTCTCCCGTGAGACTTCTAGGAGACTGGGACATTAAGTGGGAAAGCAGAGCTACATGAAACACTTTACAAAGTAAATCCAACAGGAGTTGAGAGGGAATCCTGCATCTCAGCCTTTGTACAACAGGCTCAGGCCTGAAAAAAGTTGCACGGTAATTAAATTAGTTACACTGAATAACACTGCAGGCGCCCACAGTCAAGCATGTTGAATGCCTCCTTCTCTAGAAAGTGCTTTGGGAATTCCATGTCCAAATGCTAGGCTTCCTTGCGGGTCGGGGGTAGGGTGGGGTGGGGTGGAAATACCAGTACCTTTACCTGTTCCAGAAGATGGAGGAGTGACAGATCCGGGGCTGTCGTCTTCAGGCTCCGATACGGTGACAGTGGGGACTGTGTCAGGACTTGGCTTCAGGCAGAGATCTTGCTTCTCAGGGCTCTTTTCTTGGATTGCAGTTGCGGTTGCCACAGAAGGTTCGATCTCGGTCAGTGTGATCTTGATGGGGGCACTGATCAGGGGAGCGCTGTGCTGCTCCTGGGAGAGATCATCTATGTAAGGAGCAAAGGTCGACTCTTCAAACAAGTGGTCCTTGACGATCTTTCCCTCCACAGGAGCTGGTTTGTCAGGTTCCCGAATCCCTCCTGGTTTTGTGGAGATGTCACTGTCCTTGTTCTTAAAGTCAAAGTCTTTATTTCCCGGCTCAGGCTGACGATGCTCCTGACATTTCACCTCTTCAGGCCTTGCAATGTCAATGTACTTACAGGCTTCTGCTTTCATCTGGTCCAAGGGCTCTGCTAGAATCTTGTTCACTTCAGTGGACTCAGCGGGAGTCATCTCTATTCCGGAATCGGAACTCAACAAGCCATGAGGCTCCATCCCAGGCACATCTGGTAAGGGGGGTCGAGGAGACCCCAGCTCCTCGGGGCTCTCTGAACTGGTGATGTGGCCATTTTCCTTCTGAAAACTCCCAGTGAAATAGGTCGCATCCTCATGGGGCGAGGTGCGCATGTCAGAAATCAGAGATGTGTAACATGCTCCTTCTCCATCCTTTGGCGTCATTGTAAAGGAGTGATCCAGGGCACTGGAGATCGCAGCCACACCTGTCAATCAAAATGGCAGCAGACTGTGAATGGGTACTTCACTGCAGATCTCTTTCCTCCCTGCCCCACCAACCAGCATGCCCAACGCGGACCTGGAGCACCAGCATGCTGACTTTCTCTGTCTACGTGACCTTCCACAGCTCTAATACTTTCCAGGGGGCAGACGCCGCAGCTCACACAAGCTGCCAGGCCCAGACATGCTGGGGACAGATCCAAGGGGACTAGAAAACTGATTTTTTGATACATACTACCTCACCACAGAGGGTCTTAACTTAACTCAGTGTAATTTAAAAGAACCCTTCTGGACAATAGGGGAGCTCTATGTTTAGTCTTTTGTGGAACCTCCATACAGCTTTCCAGAGTGTTTGAACAAGTTTACACTGCCACCAACACTTTTGGGCATTTACCCAGATGACCACAAACAAGGTCATACTAAAGCTACGGGCACAACTATGTTTATCGCAGCATTATTTACCATAGATAAGATATGGAACCAACCCAGATGCCCTTCAGTAGATGAATGGATCAAGAAAATGTGGTATATATACACAATGGAATTCTATGCCTCCATCAGAAAGAATGACACTGTCCCATTTGTAAGGAAATGGAAAGACTTGGAAAAAAATCATATTAACTGAAGTAAGCCAGGCCCAAAGAAACATAGGTCCTATGGTTTCCCTTATTTGCAATAAATAGTAAATGTCTAGGATAATCCTAGCAGATGAGTAGAATAGCTCAGTAGCTACACACATACAACCATATAATATGATGCTAAGTGAAATGAATTCCAAGACACGGAGACAAGAGATTTTTCTTTGTTTTTGTTGTTTTTCATGTACTAAGTGATTTCTTGTTTCTTTTGTATGTTCTTCCTCCAATGGTATATCCCCTGTTGTCACTGTATGTCATTTTGGTACCTTGGTATTGTATATACATTTATCTGAATAAGGGAAGGGAAGGGGAACAACAGAATGGTGAGACAAAGGACAAGGGGGAACCAATGCAACAGCTACATTCACAAGACAATATGTTGGAACTGATCTTACAATGGGGGGGGGGGGCTTTGGGGAGGGAAGGGAATAACAAGAAATGTACTTATTACCTTATGTAAATGTAACCCCTTGATATACCACCTTGACAATAAAAAGTTTTTATGAAAAAAAGAACCCTTCTTTGCATCAACAGTCTTAATGGCCCTTGAAGCAGAGGTGGACACGTAGATAAATCCAGGTTTGTAAATGCAGAAGTGGGTAATGGGCTGGGAGAGGGGCTGCTCTTGGAGGCTCATACAGCTGAGAAATCTCTCAAGACCTTCTCTGGTCAATCCTTCTACTCTTGGAGTCCTCTTTCCTTTGGATTGAGCCCATCCATTTTCACTTTTAGGTCCTCAGAGAAACGGGCTTGTAGTTTTGAGTCACTCAAGAGGCATCAGCCTAATGGCATGCTTTCCTATTCCCTCACTTTCTCCCTCATTCTGTCCTCCAAAGCCAATTATTTGACTTCCAGGGATAGCTAAACTAGTCCATGGGGAATTCTTCCCTTCCACTGGTGGTGCTAACAGCAAAACAGGTTTGTAAGTTTGATTTTACAACATGTTTTCACCTGGTCTTCATTCCATCCTCTGGGCACAAATGCATTCATTGTGAGCAGAAGAAGAAAACCCTCTGTTTCTTTCTAGGTTATACAACACTGCCAAAAAACCCCACTAATATTTGTTGAGAATTTACTGTTTGCTAAGCAGTGATATTTTTACCTAATCATTATAACATTTTTATAAATCAAGCCTCACACTTATTACTTATCCATATATAAACACATCATACAGAGTCACACACACACACAGCATCCACTATATAAAACTCTAGACACACCCAAAGAACATATCAACTTCTACAAAAATAATCAAAGCAGTAGTTGTAACATAGTATCAATAACTAACATTTGACTATTTGCTGTATCACACATATAAAGATTCATTTATTCATGGGGGAAATCCTAAAGGGTCAGTACTATTATTAGGTTCATTTCATAGATGAGAAAACCAAGGGGAAAGAGGTTGAATAACTCTTCTAAGATCTTACCAGCTGTAAGTGGTGGAGCCAGGATTCAAACCCAAATATCCTACAAGCCAGAAAACCTCCTCTATTGCTCTTGGCACCTCTGTAACTTCGTAAGATATTTTCCACCAAGTCATTTTGCTTTAGCATTAATTCAAATGAACTTAACTTCTGTCTTTACTTAGCTCCCTTTCTATTTTTCAACAGGCCATGGGGAATGGAAAAGCACAAAGCCCTTCTCCACTCTGGCACTCTCCTTTCTCAGCACTTTGGCACTAGCTGTTTTTCTTTTGGGAATTCTTCCTCCAGACAACTGCATAGCCAGCTCCCTTACTTCCAAGTCTTTACTTCAAATATCAGCTCTGTAAGGAAGAGGACCCTGACCACTCTGCCTCAAATTTCAATCTGCTCTTTCCTCCCTACTTCCTGGGAACCCATTCCCTTGTATTCTTCTGTACTTTTTCCTTATCATTTATCTCCTGAGTTTATTGTAGCATTAACTCATTGTCATTACTTGTTGGCTTTTCCTAGCAGGTATGTTAATGAGAGTAGAAATCTTTTGACTACTTTGCTCACTAAGGTAAACCTACCAAGTAGAGCAAGTCCTGGACCCGTAGTCAGTACTCAATAAATATTTACAAAATGAAAGAAAATAATTATGAAGCTTAGAGTTGAGCATAAGTATCAGGATTATGCAAGAAGACAGGTTGGCAGATTTCCTCAAATTGCTAATGAGACTGTTCATCAAATGGCCTGATTTATGAATCTACATTTCAGCAAAGCTTCTGTGCATTTCCTCTGCAAATACCAGCTCCTCTTTTCAACTTAGACCAAAATAAACCTCAATAGCCAAAGGAATAATAATACTATATTATTCCTTTTTGGGCCATATTGGTTAACCATATATATTCCACCAATAAAGCTATTAAATTTAAATCTATGAGTGTACACATACTTTCATCCTAAAGGTTTCTTAAGGCTTCTTGCATTGTGGGAATTTAGCCTGCTTGTATACCTCACTAGAGCCAGGGAAATCAACCTCACATCTTTCACTACAGATATTTGGACCCTGAGATTTGTCTACCAGGTTTTGTTGTTGTTTGTTTGTGTTTATTTTACAGTGTCTTGCCCATGTGATTAATGAGTTGTCCCCCAGAAAGCAAGGAGGTGTGTCTCCAGGATCTGAGTGGTCTGGAGGAATGGGTGGAAAGGGGTTGATAGACTACAGAAAACACAGTGGCTTCCAGGCCTGTGTCACAGGCCTGATCATCCAGCTACTACTCAATTCTTTCATTGCAAGGGCCACCGCAGGGCTCCTGGCATTATCACCTATACCTGCCACACTCTAATCTCCCCAGCCCACTCCCTCCTGCCCCCAGAATTCTCATACTAAATGCGAGTGTCACCTGCTCAGCACCCAGCCCCAAGCCTCTGCCTTGCTTCTCTGGATAATGCTTGAACTCTGCAGCCTAGCATCTAAGACAGTGTGACTCCACATCCCTCCCAGCAGTCTCCATTGCTCCTGACTCACTCCTAACTCTAGGCATCAAAGTCTTTCACAGATGTACACTTGTCTATAGCCTTGCCTTCCGCTTTCTAATTCAAACATGAAGTTCCATTTAATACAAACTACCTATCACTAACACTTTATCCATCTCATTTCTACTTCCAAATCTTTCGACCTCAAGCCATTAGTGATAAGAAGCTTTAAATGACACTTCCTCTATGATAAATTTGCTGACTGATTTACTTGATTAGGGTTGCTATAACAACCCTACAATAAAGTGGGTAGCTTATAAGCAAGAGAAATTTATTCTGGAGTTTGGAATTTCCAAGGTACCATGAGATTCAGTGTTGGTGAGTCCCTGTTCTCTAGCTAGCTTTTTGCTGTAACTTTACAAGGTAGGGGGAATGAGGGTTCCCTATGGGAAGTTTTTAATATGGGTTTAATCCTCAGGACCTAATCATTTTCAGAGGTCTTCACTCCAAATAACATCCCTTTGGTTAAGATTTCAACATAAAAACTTTTGGAGAAACATACAAATTCAGCCCATGGTAATAACCCTACCTATAGAATCAAACTTCTTCCTATTGTTCTCCATCCTCATTCTTATATCACTGAATTTACACCATTTGTGTGACATCTGTGACATTTGATTTGCATATATCCATACCATCTCATATGAATCTGTCAGCTCCTGGAGGTTGAGACTCCTGAACCATATTGTAGTAGCAAGTCCTAGTAGCCATTCAATAGAAAAATGAGTAAATCATTCAATTAATAAATGGCTGGACATTTTCTATAGAGCTTCAGAGAACAAAGTAAGAATGATGAATATAACCTAGCATGTGAACAATAGAGTAAGAATGTTATTAAGCAAAGCAGTGGAGCTTCATCAGAGTACAATAGTGCTCTGATCTCGGCAGACATTCAAGAAAAGACCAGCATCTTCCTAGGGAAGAACCACCATTTTGTGGGAAGTTGCGAACACAGAAAGTTCCTTTTACCTTCCTATAATGTTTATGCTGATTGGCTATCACCACAGTTTGCCTAAACTTCTTCTTCCTACCCTGAAGACAAAAAAAAAAAAAAAATAGTCAACCCAGATGCCCCTCAGTAGATGAATAGATCAAGAAAATGTGGTATATATACACAATGGAATTCTATGCCTTCATCAGAATGACATTACCCCATTTGTTAGGAAATGGAAAGACTTGGAAAAAATTATATTAAGTGAAGTAAGCCAAGCCCAAGGAAACATAGGTCCCATGGCTTCCCTTATTTGCAATTACTAATATATGTCTGAGACAAGCAGAAAGGGTCAGATAAGTTGATGTTAGGTGAAATGAACCCCAAGGTAAGTATTCAAATGTATTTTTTCTTTCTTGCTATTGTTTTAACAGATTTATAAGATGATTTCTTTGTTGCTTTGTATGTCCCTCCCCCATGGTATAACCCCTGCTTTCATTGTATTTGATGTTGGTATAATTTGTGGAGGGGAAGGGCAAAAACAAACAGTTTAAATAGGAATACAGGTGGACCCATTGCAACAGTGAGATGTACAAGTCGTAATGTAGAAAAACGAACTTTACAACTTTGGCCTGGCAGGGTGGGGGTAGGGGTGGGGAGATGGGAAGGATGGGAAGGGGAAACAAAGGAGGAGGCAACAATGCTTGATAAGAAATGTACTCATTACCTTGCCCATGTAATTGTAACCCCTCTGTACCGTATTTTTACAATAAAAAATTAAAAAGAAAAAAAGAAAAGAAAAAGAAAAAAATAGTCCATGAACTTTTCCCAAAAGGTATACCCAGATATATCCAGATTGTGTCTACAATGTTTGAGAAAATATGTAAGTAGGATCAAAACTAGGGAGAACTCTTACCCTTGAAATTCTTATCCTACCAGCTTTGTCTTGTTTAAAGAGCTCAGCTTGAAACTAGAAGGACCCCTTGCCACACTGCCAGGTCAGCTAGCAGGAAGAAGAGGCATAAAGTCACTTGTGCAACTCCAGCGGATCAGAATACTAAAGGATGTGATCCTGAATGCCAGAGAGAAATGTCAAAATCCTAAAGCATCAAAATCTCTACAGTTCACAAAAACCCAAAAATTACAATCCCAAAGGTTAACAATACTATTGAAATTCTAGAAGCAAAAATCCCCAAACCATAATTCATATTGAATAAAAAAAAACTATTTGGAAGAAATTGGAAGCTGAATTCTGGGGAAGTGATTAATGTTCTTCTAGTTCTTCCAGTTATTATCTTGAATGATTGCGAGGGAGTTTCGAGAAGAGATACTGTATGTCTCAGGGACTAGAGGGAGAAGACCCATTTCTAATATGAACACTCTAAAGACAGCTTTACCATAAACAGAAAAGAAAAAACTTATTTGTCACAAAAGGAGACTTCAAAATAAAGCTAATGACTGCAAACACAGGCTAGTTCTCATAAACTACCCCCCTGTTTGCCATATCTATCCCTATCTTTTTTAGTTTTTGCTTGAGGTTCTTTTTAGTGTTCCTTTCTTTAGTTTTTTTCTCTTTATTTAAATCACAGTATACTTTTCCAGTTCATTATGCTGTGTATTTCAAATTTGCATCATTTCCAATATTGGGTGTATAAATTATGCAAAGGAATTTCATAAATTTTAATTCATTTTTATGCATTTTTTCAAATTCAGTGTAATGAAAATGCACTATCACAAAGTTGGCTCTGTGTGTAGACTGTGCATAAATATATGAATATATATATATATATATATATATATATATATATATATGATTGAAACTGCCTCTGTAAAGAGAAGTCCTCTTTATATAACTAAATTTGAGAAAGATAAAATTTTTCGAGATCTCAGCTCTTTGGTAGTTGCTGCATGTGAAAGGCAATCCATTGAAGTTTTTAATGAATCTCATCAAAAGACTTGGGTTGTCTGGTCACAGCCTTCCAATGACAGTTACAAACCTGAGTGCACACAATTACCAATCATAGTGTTATACGTTTATATATTTTGTGTTTTGACTATTTATGAATACAACTTGTCTGTCCATAGCAGACATAAAATGGGCTATGAAGCACTCTATCAAGTTTTTATATGGGTTTTAAATAAATCCCTTTTAAAAACTATAAATAAACCAGGTGCCAATGGCTCACACCTGTAATCCTAGCTAGTCGGGAGGCTGGCACCTAAAGATCATGGTTCAAAGCCAGCCCATATGGAAAACCCATAAGACTCACTAACTCCAATTAAACAACAAAAAGCCAGAAGTGGAGCTGTGGCTGAAGTGGTAGAGGTTTAGCCTTGAACAAAATAGGTCAGGAACAGCACTCACATCTTGAGTTCAAGCCCCAGGACCAGCACCCTCCAAAAAAATTAGATAGTAGATAGATAGATAGATAGATAGATAGATAGATAGATAGATAGATAGATAGATAGATAGTAGACAGACAGACAGACAGACACATACATACATATCTCATACATAATTCTAAATTGTAACTTTCCAGAATTATATTTCAGCAATTTGTATCTTTCTCAGTTTTAGACTTTAAGAATTTTGATCTTTTGGGGTGTCAACATTTGGATTATGGTGATTGGAAATGTCTGGGTCTTAGGGCCAAAACATGTATAAACAAGCACATAATTCTTATAATGTCCTTTTACCCATTCTAAGTAAGACCATGATAAAATCATTGAAAATATGGTCATTCCCCATTTTCTTATATCAAGATAAATACCCTGCAAGATTCTCAAGATTCTAATTTACTGAAATTGAAAATATATATGCATTCTACGGTGCTCATCTGAGCTCTTGTAAACAGAAGGTCCTTCTGGGCAGTAAATTATACAAGAGCAGAGTCCTATGGGGAAGACTGGAACTGAGAAGCAGAGCTGAGCCTTGAGGCTCAGGGAAGCCAATTAATCCTTGTCAGAGCTTCCTGCAGGGCTGCAGATGTGGGAGCCCAGGCAGACTGCACAAGCAGCTGCCCCAGGAAGGATCCAATATTGTGATGCTGTTAAATACAAATCCACTAAGAAAAAATACTTCTTTATCTAGTCTAAAGATTACATATGCATATTGAAGCATTCTTCTGAACATTTCTTCCCCATTCTTCTCAGCAGCTTCTCCATACATCTAGAAGCCTGGTTTTACAAAGGCATTATGTCAAGAATCAAGTGTAGCCAGGCTAGGATGGCTCACATTTGTAATCCTAGTTACTTAGGAGGCTGAGATCTGAGACTCAAAGCTCAAAGCCAGCCTATGCAGAAAAGTTCATGAAACTCTTATCTCCAACTAACCACCAACAAACTGGAAGTAGAGTGGTGGCTCAAGTGGTAGAGTGCCAGCCTTGAACAGAAAATCTAAGGGACAGTACCCTGGCCCTGAGTTCAAGTCTCAACACTGGAACACACACACACACACACACACACACACACACACACACACACACACACACACACACACACACAAAATGAATCAAGTGTGGACCCACAGATGCCAGCTCAGAAGATGGATGGACTGGGAGACAGAGCAAATGCAGTTACGGGAGTACACTTAAAATGGATTGCTTTGTAAAATTTCAATTTACAAACAAATTTCAGGAACACACTTAGGACACAAGAAGAAAGAATTATTGGTAGATAGTCAAAATCTTTCATTGTCAAAATCTAACTAGAAAAAAGATTAAAATAAACTGAAGCTATCATCACTATTCAGACAACTTGATGGAACAAGTCTTCGTCTCCACTAATGTCAAGGATCAGAAAAAGGATCATGAGGCAGACAAATGCAGTAATTCCATATAGGGCAGGGATTTTATTCATCCTATTCTACTTTATTTTTAATTTTCTGGCAGCAGTGAGTACTGGGATGACAAAGATGGCTTGCTAAAGATGGTTTATTTTTCCCAAGGAAAGCTCCATCCTAAAGTCCCATTTCTCAATGCTGACTCATCTGCACAGAATGGAACTCATTAAAATTGGCAGGCTATTGCTTAGTCATTTTTTTTTTATTCTGGCACTGCTACTATTAGTTCGGAGGGCCTGGGCCAGTCAGCCTTCTAGAATATCAGTTTATCCATCTTTAAAATAGGAAGGGAGAATAATAGTTCCTGCTTTATTGGGCTATTATGAGGCTTAAATGAGATAATACACTCCTTATCTTTCCCTGACCTATAGTCTACCCTCAATAAACAAGAACTCTTCATTTGATTCTCCTCTCTCTTTGGCCAGTAGAACACCAGTCACTTAAAATACATTATCATCTGACTTTTAGTTTGTTTCCTTATCTCTACAACCATGCTATCATTCCATTGTCATATTATACTTGGACCAGAAGGAGTCCATACCTGTGTTGCTCTATGAGGTGTGCCTTAGGTGCTAAAGCCCCAGAGAGCAAGACTAGAGCTGTCTGTCTACCTGCATGCGCAAGTCATTTCATTACACACCATCTAGTGGTGCACTCCCATAGATCCTGTCATGAATAGGACAATGATGGTTTTGAGAATGAAAAGCTGAAATTTACAAAGACAATGGACAGGAAATGAATGAGAATGTTCAGGGCCACAAATATGGATCAGCTACTTTCTTCCTTGTGGCTAGAGCTCACTGTCACTTGTTAGTGTTGAGATGAGGAGCCTAGGGCTTTCACTGACCCTTCCAGAACTAGTACAGTACCTCTTACTGCTCTGAAATGGAAATGCTGAATGCCAGGGGGAAAAAAGTCTATCTGAGCAAAGAGGTAGAAATGCTCTGTTAGAGAAGCATCTGGCTTATCCTTCCCCTTGAAATTACGGAAAAAAAAAAGCCAAGTATTGTCTACGTATAGCCAGTAATGGTATAAGGGAAGAGAGGAACACAGTGAGACTGAAGACTGAAGAGCCATAATCAGTGAGTAGACATGAATTTATACACATGAATCTAGACTCCTTTGTCTAGGCTGCCCTGGGGATGGATGGACAGAGCCTGCTCAGTGGTCAGGCTGAAGCACTTGATCACTCATCTTCTCCCAGTGTTAGGCAATCAGCAGGCTTAGAGTAAGGAAACTGCCACACAGGTGACAACAGAGGCTTCTGTGAGGGATGGATCTGCCAGTGGCACTCAGGGGCCTATATATCATCTAGAAAGCATTCTCCTGAATTAATTGTCCTGTGGTTTGCCCTGACAAATGGGTGTGGCTTGCACACCCATTCTTTGCCAGTGTTATCCAGGTCATTAGTGAATTCATGTAAAAAATTAAAAATTAAAAAAACCTGAATTCTTTTGCAAAAGACGGTAAGCCAAAGCTGACAGCATACTTTAAGAATATGAGTAACTACTCTTTCTCTCCCTGACTCACTGCTTTATTTAAAGTTTGTCTGCAAGAATAATAGATTTTGCTTTGGGGAATGCAAAATTCATGTTTAATAAAAAATGATTTTGCAAGAGGTTTTTTTTAAAAAAAAATTTATTTCTCCTTCTAAAAAGAGGCAGGGTTTGTACTGCACAGGGAGATTTCACTTCAGTAAAAACCTCCATGAGAGGAAAACCTGGTCTAGCAGACAGCCCATGCACTAGGTCTCTGAGAGTTCTCAGAGCAGCCAGGATAAGATGGCAGCAGAGGGCTCCCATGGGTTTGGAGGAATGCATTTTTGATGTTGTGGGATTTTTTTCCCTTGTGTCTGAACATGACAATGTGATTCTATTACATTCATTAGAAAATTATTTTAATGGGAGAGGATGAAGGTGTTTATAATTTACTTAGATGTTAAGAAAACCTGGAAACCCAATACATAATCCTTTTTTTGTGTATGGGTCATGGGGATTGAATTCAGGGCCTGGGTGCTGTCCTTGAGCTGTTTTGCTCAAGGCTAGTACTCTACCACTTTGAGTCACAGCACCACTTATAGGTTTTGAGTGGTTAATTGGATATTAGAAGCTCACAGGGACTTTTCTGCCTGGGCTGGCTTCGAACAATGATTTCTAGATCTCAGCCCCCTAAGTACCTAGGATTACAGGTGTAAGCCACTGGTGCCCAGCTCATACATTTTTTTAAGTAACAATTTTGGTGATTCACAATTCACACAGAATAAATTCTGAATTTTTGTACAGTTTCAGTTATGCAGCCATTATATCTATCTTCTAAGTCACCCACCCAACATAAATGCATTCATCTCCTAATACATTCAGTACAAAGAAGGCTCTAAGCGACCTCTACTATGTCAAGACCTTCTTTTGAAACAAAAGCAAGGGCTATCCTTAACCATCTTTCCATACAGCATCTGTTCATAGAATGTTGATCTCTGATTTCAAGAGAGAAAACTGACATTGCTCTTGGTCACTTCTCAAGACGTGAATTTCTTGGTCCTTCAATGGTTTTGTTCCTCGCCACCACAAGAGAAATATCTAGAACAGATTTAATGATTTAAGTTCGCAGCAAAATTGAGAAGAATGCAGAGATTTCCCACATACCCCCTGCCTTGCACAGATCTGTTTGCCTTCCTACAATCTCAAATTCATATGTTGAAATCCTAATCCCAAGTATTAAGATGTGGTGGATCCAACAACATTTAAATCATGAGGCAAAAGCCTCAGGGATGGGATTAGTGTCTTTACAACAGAGACTCAAAGAGCTACTCGTACTCATCTCTTCAGCTTTGGAAGCACACAAAGAGAAGGTAACTTCACTGGACACTGAATATATCAGTGCCTTGGTCTTTAGATTTCTCAGCTTCCAGGACTGTGAGAAATGTATATTGATAAGAAGCTACCCAGCTTATGCTCTTTGTTACAACAACCTGAGCTGATCTGACGTACAAACAGCCTTCTCCAATACCAATATCTAGAGCAGTACACCTATTACAACTGGAAACCTTCACAGAGGCATCATTAGCACCAAAAGTCCATGGTTTCCATCAGGCTTCTTTCCTGGCACCATAGTTATAGCAGTTTGAACAAATGTGTAAGAACCATTAGAGCATCACATTAGAACATCACACTGCCCTGAACTTTTCTGTGCCTTAAACTATTCACTGTCTCCATAATTTTGCCTTTTCCATAATGTCATATAGTTTCAGTCACCTGTAAATCTTTTTATATGACCATTTCCCCTTCCTTCCTTCCCATGGCCACCTCCCTACCTACAGCCTTATTGCCTTTGATTGGGATTATCATGAGTTTCCAATGTATCCTCTGGCTTCCAGCCAGACCTTCTCAGACTTTGTACCACCTACATTCAGTTCACATAGTCATCTTTCCAAATGCCACTTTCACCAGGTCACCGTGACCAAGGGACATCTTTCCCTATCCCATGACTTATACTGCAGGATCCTCAGTGTGCTAGACTGTCCTCATGGCTTTACTTATTCACTTAATGCCAATCCTAGGGCTTGAATATAGGGCCTGGGCACTGTCCCTGAGCTCCTTTTGCTTATGGCTAGTGCTCTACCACTTGAGCTACAGCTCAGCTCCACTTCTGGCTTTTTGTTAGTTTAGTGGAGATAAGAGTCTCACAGACTTTCCTGCACAGGCTGGCTTCGAACCACAATCCTCAGATCTCAGCCTCCTCAGTAAATTAGGATTACATGTATGAGCCACCAGTGCTCGACCCATGGCTTTATGTTTGAGGCCGCTCAAGAAACACAACTAATCAAGCCCATACACATGCCAGGTTTTCTACTTCTGTGCCTTTGCCTCAGACCCTTTCCCTCAAGTGAAGGTGTTTTGTTTCTCCTCAAAACCAAATAAAGTCTCTGGTTCAACCATACCTCTTCTAGGAAGTTTTTTCCTCCTATTCCCTTCTTCAGTGATTTCTTCCTCAACTCTATCCCGTCTTTCGCATGGTACTTCTTGGCTTTCCTATCTTTGTTGTTAGTTACCTTTTTCTGGGTAATTATTGAGAAACCTCTTTTAAATGCATTTATATCACTGTATCCCTAACACTGTGCTTTAATTGCTGAGCATGGGCAGTGCTCAGCAGTTACTGACTGGATGATTGCCTACGTGTTACCATTTGATTTTAGAATAAACTTTATTATCAAACATATAGTAATTCAATAGAAAAACAAAGAGGTTTATTGGATATTTAGTTCTACAAAATACCAAGATGAATGATAAGTAGATAGATGCTTACTTACCTAGTGTGACATAAAAATCTATTACAGATACTGTAGAGACACTTACACATTCATATTCATTGCTGCACTATTCACAATAGCCAAGTTTTGAAAACAACCCAGA
The DNA here is from genome assembly GCF_024711535.1 of Dipodomys merriami. NCBI lineage: Eukaryota > Metazoa > Chordata > Mammalia > Rodentia > Heteromyidae > Dipodomys > Dipodomys merriami. The sequence continues at coordinate 139,335,889 of NW_027202270.1, read as the reverse complement.
TGCCCTACAATAGATGAATGGATCCTAAAAATGTGGTACCTATACACAATGGAATTTTACACAGTGATTAGAAAGAACATGATGTCATTTATAGTCAAATGGATGGACCTAGAACACATCATGTTAAGTGAGGTCAGCCGAGCTCAGAGAGTGCATATTTTCTCTCATATGTGGAAGCTAGATCTAAAATACAGTGAGACATGATAAATTATACAGGACTCTAGGCATTCACACACAGTGAGAACAAAGGACAATACTCTTAGGGGAGGAACAGAAAGGCACAATGCCTATGTGCCTCTGGTCATATAAAATAATATTTTAAAAATATTTTTATTGTAAAGATACTGTACAGAGGGGTTACAGTTACATGAGTAAGGTAATGAGTACGTTTCCTATTGAGCATTGTTACTCCTTCCTTTGTTTTTCTCGTACCATTCCTTCCCTCCAGCGAAGTTTGTTTTCAACATAGTGCCTTGTACGTCTCATTGTTATAATTGGTCAACCTATATGCTTGTTTCAGTATTTTGTTATTTCCCTTCCCCTCCCCAAATTAGAAAAATGTATATACAAGATGCAGGGCACCGAAATCAGATACAGTGACAATGGGGTTATTCCATAGGGGGAATAAAATAATATTTATATAAATGAACATTAGGAAATGGAAATAAGAAGTTTTATTCTTTGTTGTTGTTTTTGTTTTCTTTTTGTCTTGTTTGTCTATTTATCTATCTTTGGGAGGGTAAACGAGGGGCACAGATATAGAGGGACAAAGTGTGAACAAATGCAAAAGTGGTATTCACTGGATACTATGCTGAAAATGAACTATACAACTTATGGGTGGAGATGGAGGCAAAAACTGGGAAAGAGTGAGGGAAGGGGTGACATTATTCAAAAAGACTTATATAACTGTAACCCTTTTGTACATCACCTTTATAATAACAATTAAAATTAAAAATAAATCTATTGTTTGAACCTGAAAGTTAGATAACCCTGCTGCTACCAACCCTGATTCTGGGTCGGTAGCAGCATCTGTCAGAAAATCCCAATAGGATGAAAGGCCCATATGACATATCATATATCTTAATTCAGCCTTCTGGTTAGGCATAGCATTACCAGGAAAAAAAATAGAGAAAGACTAGAGGAGTTCTTTGAGGTATCTAATGCACCCTCCTTTTAACTCCAGGATTTCATCTACAAGATTCAGGATGAGCAACTCTTAACCTCAGTTTGAAGATCACCATTGATGGGACCTCATTGCTTGCCCTGCTCACCTAATTGCAAGTGTTGTAGTTAACAATGTAGGTCCTAAAGTCAGCTCTGAACACTGACTCAAGCATTTACTAGTTGTGTGCGATTGGTAGACTACTCAATATCTTTGGACATCATTTTGAAAATGTAATCACTTTGAAATGCCTCATAGAGTATTGTGAAAACTAAACAGGAGAGAGTACTAAGGTTCATACATGTCTGGCTAGGCACCAGTGGCCCATGCCTGTAATCCTAGTTACTTAGAAGCTGAGATCTGAGGATTGTGGTTCAAAGCCATCCCAAGGAGGAAAGCCCATGAACTCTTATTTCCGATTAAAAAAAAAAAAGCCAGAAGCAGAGTTGTAACTCAAGTGGTAGCCATGAGAAAAAGAGCTCAGAGACAGCACTCAGGCCCTGAGTTCAAGCCCCAGGACCAGCACAAAAGAAAAAAAAAAAGAATCCTGTCTGATACATATTAAGGGCTCATTATTATTTTTTAAGTTGAACTTAAATATATTATACTATAATTTCTATACCTGAGTCCATGTTTTGTCTTTACGATTAGTGGAAATAGACCTGTTAATTGGAAACCTCAATAAATAATTAGGAAATAATAATGTATATAAAAATAATCTCCATAATAAAGAGCTATTAGAGAAAGACAATTAGTCTACTTAGAAAGCAATATAAATGATCTTGAACATCTAACAATGCAAATTTAAAAGCCCCTCATATGGTATTTCTCCCTGGCAATATATTCGTCAGTGGAAAACAGGCATTGGCACACTGGGAGTGCAATATGGTGCCATCCCCACAGGGGTCATTCTGGCCCTTCCTGTCCAAATCACAAATGCATTTGTTTTGGGAAGCTGCAACCTTCCTTACAGGGATTATTCTACAAACACGCATGCACATAAACAGTAAGTCTGAGCAAAGTTGCTCACTACGGCATAGTTTGAAATGATAAAATTGGAAATTAACTTGAATGTTCATCATCAAAGCTTGTCTAGAGACATTATGCATTCCTACACACAGAATACCGTATAACTGTAAGAATGAAGACATCTCCATGTGCTTATAATAGAAAGCTCTCCAGATAAATATAAAGTGAAAGAGTAAGACGTAGAATACATGAATAGAGACAGAAATATGATTATCGATACACTACAATAGATACACTAAGGTACAAAAAAAGAGAATGAGAGTGCTTGCATTGGTTTGTATCTGCATGAAAAACTACTGAGTACACAGAAAACAATTCATTAGCCATGGGAGTTGGGTAGGATAAAGAGTAACATAAACAGAAGGGAGATATTTCATTGATTTTTAGATGATTTTTCCTTTCAATAAATATATACATTATTCTTCAATTTGACTTCATTTAAAAGCAAATAAAATGTTGGGTGCCAGTGGCTCACACATATAATACTAAGCTACTCAGGAGGTTGAGATCTGTAGGGTCTCTTTTTTCTTTTTAATAGTTCTTTCTGAACTGAAGTCATCTAGGTAGCTTTCTTTCCTTCTCCCTCCCTCCCTACTTCCCTCCCTCCTTCCCTCCCTTCTTTCTTTCTCTTTCTTTCTTTCATTCTTTCTTCTCTTTCTTCTTTCTTTCCTTCCTTCCTTTCTTTTCTTCCTTCCTTTCTTTCCTTTCTTCCTTTCTTTCCTTTCTTCTTTCTTTCCTTCCTTCCTTCCTTTCCTTCCTTCCTTTCTATCTTTCCTTTCTTCCTTTCTTCCTTCCTTCCTACCTTCCTTTCTTCCTTTCTTTCTTTCTTTCTTTCTTTCTTTCTTTCTTTCTTTCTTTCTTTCTTTCTTTCTTTCTTCTTTCTTTCTTTCTTTCTTTCTTTCTCCAGTCCTGGGGCTTGAACCCAGGGCCTGGGCACTGTCCCTCAGCTTCTTTTTGCTTAAGGCTAGTACTCTACCACTTGAGCCACAGCACCACTTCTGGCTTTTTTTCTGTTTATGTGGTACTGAGCAATCGAACCCAGGGCTTCATGCTGGGCAAGCACTCTAACACTAAGCCACATTCCCAGCTCATATACGGTCTTGATTTGAAGCTAACCCAGATAGAAAAGTATTGAAGACTCTATCTCCAATTAAGCAGCAACAAAGCAGGCTGTAAGTGTGGTTCAAGTGGTAGAGCATCAGTTATGAGCAAGAAAGAACACAAGCCACAGTTCTGCTACAAAAAAAAAAAGGGCAAAGAAAATAAGAAATGAACTGAAATTCCAGCACTAATGTTGCAGGAACTGTAAGGGAATCTCCAGCACTCGTCCATAGGCCAGACACTCAAAGCATCTGAAGACAGGCACGTCCCCTTTGAGCTTCTCATGGCTGAAGTTAGACTTTCTCCCCTCTCTTTCTTTGTTTTTTTTTTTTTTGGAGGGGGGCGCAGTCCTGTCGTGGGGCCTGAACTCTGGGCCTGGGTGCTGTCCCTCAGCTCTTCAGTTCAAGGCTAGCGCTCTACCACTTGAGCCACAGCGCCACTTCCGGCTTTTTTTCTTTTTGCTTATGTGATGCTGAGGAATCGAACCCAGGGCCTCAGGCATGCAAGGCAAGTGCTCTACCACTGATCCACCTTCTCAGCCCTCCCCTCTCTTTCTTATACACTGTTTTCCTTATCCTGTGAGCACCTAGTTTATACTGACTGTGTTTGCTCTGCACTCTTCCCTGCTACTAAACACTCTCCCTAGCATGTAGGTTTTGTTAAATAACCACATAAATGTAACCTTGAATATATTCCCAGACAGGGCAGACTGCTCACACCCAGGAAATACACTCTAGCTGTGGTATTTCCCCTAAGCTCTCATCTGGACCTATGTGCTAAAAATAACATGGAGGCACAGTGAGACAATTTCTCCTTCCGTTTTGAGTCCTGTGATGTATTTTTGTTTGCCATTGTTGTTGTTTTTTTAACCTGTCATCCTATAGTAAATAGCTCATGGGTAATGAAGTTGTTTTTAAATGATGTATGATTTTGAAACATACTCTTAGCCACTACACTGGGTATACTGCATCAGTCTGAAAGACCTTAAAGTCAGAAACAAAGACTTTTCATGATAATTTTCTAAGACCTTCATGTGTTTTTTTTTTAGAACAGATTGAAAGTGGATTTATCTCAATCTGGAATAACCCAAAGCACCAAATTGTAGCTGGAGTTAAGAGTCTCTCAATAGAACATGTTTTTATAAAGGAAACTCAGTGCCCATGCAGCCCACACCATGTCTTAACAGCAACAAAAACAAAACAAACAACAGCCAAAAAAAAGTGGCCTTTTTCTAGTGGACTTGGAGCTGCGCAAGAGGCATGCATCCTCTAATGGTTGTCTTGCATTTCATGCCAGTGGTGAGATTGAAAATGGGTATGCTTTAGAAGGTGCGTACAAAATAAGGATGATGACAGAGATGACATGGCCAGGAAGATGATGTGACGTGCATGATGTGGTATGCAATGTATTATGACGTGCATGGTGTGGCATGCAATGTATTATGACCCGCTCTGTTGTGGCTGGCATGAGAGATACACAGTATTATAGTATTATAGTATGGCCAGCAGGGGACATGGCATAATGTGTTGCATGGTGTGTCTGGGTTGTGTTATCTATTATTTTTTTTTATCATTCATGGGGCTTGAACTCAGGACCTGGGCACTGGTCCCTGAGCTCTTTTGCTCAGGCTAGAGTTCTACCACTTTAAGCCACAGCTCCACTTCTGGTTTTGTGAATGGTTAGTTGGAGATAAGAGTCTCATGGGACATTTTTTCTTTTTGTCCAGGCTGGCTTCAAACCATGATCCTCAGATCTCAGCCTCCTGAGTCTAAGCTAGGATTACAGGTGTGAGCTACCAGCACCAGGCTAGGGTTGTGACCCACTAAACTCTCAGGAAACCCCTTGGTCTCAATGTATTTTCAATACATTCTTACTATGTGCTCACAGGGACAATTCAATGGATTGTCTTACCCCACCTTTAAACAGTCTAGGAAATGTATTTTTCAGATCACTTCCATCTTGTTTATGAAGAAACTAGAGCTTAAAGGGTTAAGGAACTGTCTGTTAGGAACACAGACAGACATGGCAGAACAATCCTTGTATTTGAAGTGACTTGATTCAAAAACTGGTGTTATCAATTATGTTCTTTGAAATCGCCATGAAGATTAAAGAAGACTGCCTGGCTTGCAGCAAGCTTCTTAAAAGCAAAGCTAAATACCTCTGCATTTTGAGTCACACACCAGCTAATAAGACAGTGAAGAAAAAAGAAATCATCACCACACAAAGCTGACTCTGTAGCTGGTCAGTGTCCATTTCTCATTAAAAAATGTTAAGTGGTTATGATAAGAAAACATGTGTTCAGGATTTGATTTGTCTGACAGTATATCAAAGTGGATTTCAAATTCTCACAGGCTGAAGTACCTGAGCAAGGAGATTGCTGTTATTTTTAAATGTAATTATCATTAGCTACCACTTTGCCTTTATATAGTATGTACTGTCTCTTCCAGTTTTCAAAATCTACCTCACATGTTCTGCTAGTCCTGAAATATATTTAATACATTTAGTTTGGGATTTTGAAGACTAACCTCATGTTATGGGTAGATGACAAACTTGGCATATCCTATCATAGAGCTGAAATTTAGGACACATCAATTAATTCAAATGTAAAATATTTGCTCTAACACATATGTTTACATGCACTCAACATAAAAATATAGACTAGGTGGCTCAGATCTGTAATCCTAGCTACTCAAGAGAATCATGGTTCAGAGCCAGCACAGGCTGACAAATCTGAGAGACTCTTAAATCTAACCTGCAAAAATGGAGACATGGAGGTATGACTTAAGTAGTAGAGTGTCAGCTGTGAATGAAACAGCCTGGAGAGAATGCATGTCTGTGAATTCACTGACATACATATACACACATACACATACATACATACAGACAGACAGACAGATAGACAGACAGACAGATGTGGGTTAGTGGTATAGCTCAGTGGCAGAGGATTTGCCAGCATATGCAAGGCCCTAGGTTCAATCCCCAGTTCAATCCCTGACACTACAATAAATAAAAATAAAAACATATGTTTATATGATCAGTGTACATTATGTAAAAATGGAACCACATAAGGAGGGTAGAAATGGGAGGGGGAAATGGGAGAGAATGATGGAAGGGTGACACTGATTAAGAAGCATTGTACTCAGATCCTGACTTATGGAATTGTAACCTCTTTGTACAACTACTTAATAACAATAAAGAGATTTTTAAAAATCAGAAATTATACCCAATAAATAGCTATGTTGAAAATTTATTCTGCTTTTTATATAGAAAATAGGCCCTAGAGTCAGCCATGCTCAACAAGGAAGAGATGAGAAAGATGAATACCCTTTGCTAATATCATGATTCTGTAAGTCTACGGCAGGGCAATAACTCAACCACTGAAGTGCCAGAGTTTGGAATATTGATCCAAGTGGTTTTTGGTTCTCTGCCAGGATACCACGTCAACATTTCTTTCCTTCCATTTTCTTTTCTTTAATTATCAGAGAGAAAGGGGGCAGTAAATTACAAGCAATAAGTTTAAAACATGTGCAATTTTGATAATAATGCAAAATTTCAGTCAAATGCACACTTATGGTGATACTTAAAATATTAATGTAACCTAATGTAACCTGCATGATAACCCATTAAAATACAATGCACTTTCTGGGATGTGGAGAAAGGTTGCGATTGTGGGGGGAGCAAAACTGAAGCTGTCCAAATGTGTATGATGATAGACAGGGGGAAGCAGCAGGCACTGCTGTGAGGGACAGAACTGACAGCGAAGACAAAGGTAAAAGTGATGAGTACAGAGCATCCAGAGTACCACAGGAGAGCTCGGGAAGTGATGGGAACTCAGGCCAGGAGGATCAGCTAGGAATATGGAACTGTATTACCAAAGCATAGAAAGCAAGGACAGTAGGATCATTCTAGCGTAAAAAAGTGACCCAAGGGGAAAGCAAACAGGGCGTGAGGGAAGCGGTGACACTGTCCAAAAAGAAATATAGTCCTTACCTGACTTATGTAACTTTAACCCCTCTGTACATCACCTTTATAATAACAGTCAAAAATAAAAATAAATAATTTTTTACACTCTTAAAAAAAGTGACTCAAATGACTAGTCCAAAAATAACTTTCTATATATTGGGAACATTCTGGTTTGGGTCATGTTGAGTAAATTTATGGGCATGAATTTGTCAGGTCATGAAAGGTATGTTCAGGTCAAAACATGAAAGGCATGTTCTAACATTCATTCAACTATTCTCTTTCAGTTGGTCATTTATGCTGTTTTGCTATTATCAACAACTCAATGACTGTCCTGGGAGTACATGAATTTTTTTTTTTTCCCCTTCAGCACTGCGCCAAACAAACCCAAGGGACTGAGGCTAGAAAGAGTCTATCACTAAGCTACATCCCAGCCCAGCTGTAAATATATCATTCTTTGATGAGACTATGAAGCTCTGAGACATAAATACATTCAAATGTTTTTTTAACTTTACTGTGAAGCATGTTAAAATACCTTAGGAAAACATTCTTTGTGTTAAACTGCTATTTTCAAACTTAAAGAACTAAATAAACACGTGGCAAAGAAGGAGCAGGATTGAACAATACAGAGGTAATAGGAAATACCAAAGATAAATATAGAAACAAAAAATTATAAAACAGAGTGAGACAGAGAAAGAGAGAAGTTGAAGTAGATGGTAACAAGTAATAGTCATTCATTAAGACTTGCATTTTAGCAAGTCTAGGCTCTTTGGACATGGGAACTCACAAAGACACTGGAGAAGAACTCAATAGAATGTCTTTTTACTGTAGAAGTTCCTGGTGAGAGAAGTTTCAGAGAAGTGAAGATATTTGAGCTCTATTTTTTTATTATTGTTGTTTGTGGGTTTACTGTCATTTGTTTTTGTTTTTGTTTTTGAATTTTGGCTGGTTATTCGTTTGGGGGATTTTTTTGTTTTGTTTTGTTTTTGAGACAGGATTTCACTATGTAGTCCGGATTGGCCTCAAACTCAGAACCTTTCTACCTTAGCCTCCCAGTGCTGATATGATGCATGTGCACCTCCAAGTGTGGGTGGAGTTCAATCTTGAAGAATACAAAAAAACTTGCCTGTGCTGAACAAGAGGTAACGAACGTCCAAGGAAGCTGATGCTTCGATGTTGAGACAACACATTCAGAGAATGATTTGAATTTCTATATGTTACATTTACACTTCGGACATCATCTCACAGGCAATCTCTCCTGAGTAGTCTGAAATAAGCCTATCACGTTTAATAGCAAAATAGAAATTATAAACACAGTGGTCTAGGTAAAAACCTAAACAAAAGACTGAAAAGGATATTCTATTCCTTTGTTCTGTAAGACTTCATAAGACATAAGCAGAAGGCAAAACCAAATGTGTCCTGGAAAGGAGCCAGCAATGAATTACTATGTCAATAATTCAATACAGCATTAAATTCTCATGGTTTAAAAAAAACTCCTAAAAAATCTGCAGAACATTATCTTCCATATCTGATGTGTGGTGTCCTCTACTACTAAAAATTGTGCTTCAGCCTTCTGAAGGACCACATGAACAAAATGAGCCATAAACAGAAGTCAATTCCATGTAAATATTGTTTTTTATATAATTTGGTCAACAATTAGCTGCAATTTAATCTGTTCCTCAACACAAAATAGTTTTCAGAATAAATACTTCCTCACCAAAACAGTTGGAAAGATAACAGGGAATCCATTTTTCCCTACATGTCAAGAAACAGGCCAGAGTGGGGCTATTTTACCCCCAAATTCACATATAATATTTAATATGTTATTTTTGTTTACCTAGAAGTTGGTAAAGTAAATGTCCTTATATTTGGAGAAGAGAGAAATAGAATAAGAGCTATCCAATTGCCTGTTAGCTACTGATCATTGTTGGATGATCTCAGAGAGATCATATTTTTTAAATGATACTGTTTGAGAAAATTGTAAACTGAAATGCTTCAGATTTATTCTCTTAATTGCAAGGTAATAGTTCCAAAATGGTTTCCTAACACATTTGAATACTACATATGAATCTTACTTTTCCTGACTAGGAAAAATAGAACTCAACACTTTTGTTTGTGTAATAGGCAGTCATGAGCCAGTGCAAAAATGGAAATTCTAAAGAAGATTCTTAGTAATACCTTAAGAGAAAGAAAGATAAATCTAACCTAATAATGAGAAAACAAACTTGACAGCTTTCTACATTTTTGTTTTAACTTTATTCATCCAATTTATCAGTAGGCCTTGAGTTCAAAACAACTAGGTCCTCAGTATATTTGGGGGGGGAAACATCTTCCAGTTTCTGGAGATAGAGTAGTGAATCACATAAATAGTCTCTGGACCAATCAAGGATGAAAACAAACAGCAAACAAAACCACAATTGTGCAGGCCTGGTGGAGATTGCTAATTGACCTCCAGTGCCAGGACCACCCACCCCGCTCTCACCAAGGAATTTAAGCATATGACCATCTAGCTTAGGACATATCCCCACTTTCCCCTAGATATGGACATGTGACTGAGACATGAACAGAAGTGATGTGTGTTGCTTCTGGATGAAATCCTTGGAGAAGTAAGTGTTGTCCTTCCCAAGAGCTAGATCATGAATATGGTCTTGTTACATCAGCTTTGACAATGTGAATGAAGGGTACACCTGAGGTAGTAATGGTCAACAAGACCAAAGGAATCTGGATCTCCAGTTGACCTCATGGTGCAGACCCTTAACCAAGCTACTCACCTACCTCTGAACTGACAAATGAGCAAGTTCTAACTTGCTTGAACCATTCTATTGTTATACTCTTTATTATAATAGCTTAGCCTGTAACCTGACTTATACATCAGATGCTTGACAAATCCAAGTGCTGGGAAAGATTAGAAAGGTTATCAGTAAGAAAGAGTGGATTGCTTTAGATAATGCTCAGTCCTCTATAAAGAGACACAATTTAACCTAAGGTGCAAAGGCTGGGAAGAAGCAATACACATCTTTTAAACAGCAGGCATGCCTGTCATTCTCACTTTATAGAGAAAGTAAATGATGTGAATGAAGATGATGCTATATTTTAGGCTAATCAAGTATCTGTCTTTGCACAGGAAATTTGGGGGGAGATAAAATTTTCATTGCTAAAATCATGAGTGTCGAGACAAACTGGGGTGAGTTAGTCCTGTAACCTAGCTAGAAAAGAATTTGAGGCTTGCTTGTTGAATTTCAAAGCAATTGCTCTTGACCATTATGTTACAGTACTTGATTTTCTTTAAGGGTTCATTACTGAAAGAAAGGCAAGTTCTCTCTTAGGTACCTAGAAGCATTAAATGAACACATTGTTAGCTAGAGCCTTGTCCACAAGGTCAAGTCCTTGTGTACTGCCATCTGTTAGGGTGTTTTCCAAAGCACTCTCAGCATATGCACATTGAGGAGATGCTTTTTGATTTGGTGCCTGGATAAAGTAAGCAGCAATGCACAGCAAGCATTTTTGAGGCTTAGAGCATTTGCAGTATAATAGGATTGTGAAAATGAATAAATGTACTATTAAGCCTCCTTAGAAATGAAATACCTCTTTTATAGATGCTTTCTCCAGCTTTGCCTTTAGTATTCCAGAGTGACTGATGGGAACTGGGCTTGGGACCCTGAAGGGGCAAGCCTTGCTTCTTGCAGGAGGGTTCCAACCGGGCAAGACACTGACAAAGTCGAACACGGAGGCACAGTTTTTGTAAGATCTGTCTCAGGAAATCTGTATGGCAGTTAAGATTAAACTTAAACAGAAGATTTCAAAAGGGCTATTTCTTTTTCCCTTTTCGACATAAATCTGCACAGTCCCTGACAACAACATCTAAGGCCAAGGCCAAGGCCCCGCTTAGCTGATTCAGTAGGAAAAGCCACATTGATTTACTGATGGTCACAGAGTCCATCCGTAAAGGGGCCTGCCTTAATAAGCACTCATAACTCCAAGGTGAGTATGAGTCAGCTTGCTGCCCTCCAGGAGTTCACAGTATTCAGGTGACAGCTGTCATGGGAAACATGAACAGAAGATACAGGACAGAGGAAGTGCTGGGGAGAAGCAGGAGAAAGAAAGGAACACTAGGGTGTCTCACAGAGGAGCTGGTGTTTCAGTGAGTGGACAGAACGGTAAGAAGAGGAGACAAGAACTCCCCACGCCCAGCACACACAATCAGAAATAAGCAAAACCACAGGAAAGTCTGACTTTTATGAAAAAAAGGTCTGTACAAGGTCATTGTACAACATATAGGAATATAAATCTACAAACAAAAATTTAAAAAAATTATAGAACTTGTGATTTCAATAAGGAATGTATACTTTCATTCATTTAGAAGTTTGAGCTTTGGAAAACATCAGGTTTGAAATAAGGCTATTTGAGTACTCTTGAACTCTTACTAATTTCTATGGTTCTTTCTCAGAGTTCATCATTTAGCTGGGTACCAGTGGCTCATACCTGTCAGGAAGCTTAGAAGCTAAGATCTGAGGATCCTGATTCAAAGCCAATGCACAAAGCTAAGTCCTTATCTCCAATTAACCAGCAAAAAGCCTGAAGTGGAGCTATGGCCTAAGGGGCAGAACACCAGCTTTGAGTGAACAAGCTAGGGACAGTGTGCAAAGTATGCAGGCTCTGAGCCAATCCCCAGTACTAGCACAGAGAGAGAAAGAGAGAGAGAGATAATTCACCACTTATCAAGAAACTTAATGTTATGATCAAGCTGTATGTGTGTTTATAGATATGCTATATATATATATATATATATATATTCATGCTTGTATGTATATGTACATATATTTTTGCATAGCTTGTTTTCATAACCTATTAAAATTAAAATTAATATTGATTAGGCCAACTTCAAATATTCAAAAAAAAGAAAATAAAAGCCTAAATGTTTCAACCAGGCTTATTTCCCTGAAGGCCTTGCCCAACTCAACTACTGAATCTAAGAATTATGTAACAATTCGACTTCCTTTCCTATATCAAAGTTACCCAACACCAATCTTTAGGTTAAACCATCTCTCTTATAGCAATGATGGATTCATGATAACCCACCCATTCACTTCCTCATTCCTCAGCTGCCATTTTCATCCCATATTTGCAAAATGGTTGGATTAGAGCAGGGACCATCTGTGGGTGTAAATGGGTTGATAAAGAATAAGCAAGCCCATCAGTCTGAACTTTTTGGAAGAGAAGCAAGCATTGCTTTTTCTTTTTTTTTTTTCTTTTTGTCAGTGGTGGGGCTTGAACTCAGGCCTGAGCATTGTCCCTGAACTTTTTCACTCAAGGCTAGCACTGTACCACTTTGACCCACAGCTCCATTCTGGTTTTCTGGTGGTTAAATGGAGATGAGGCTGGTTTCAAACTATGATCCTCAGCAATCAGCCACCTGGGTAACTAGGATTACAGGTGTGAACCACTGTCACTTAGCCTGGCGATGCTTTTTAAAGTTTTCTTCCTAACTTTTACAAAATCCAAATCCAAGTGCATCTTTGAGCACCATGGAGGTAGGTGAATCATAAGCATTCAGAAAATGTCATGGCTAAATTAAGTCTTCTAGTCAAATAGTATTTATTAGACACCCACATCTTGCATACACATGGCAACAAGTGCAGTGCATTAGAAGCAGAATACTGTATCTTCAGCTGTGAAAGCATTTCATGATAAAATACCAAACAGCTGCTAGAGATCATAAAGATATTCTTTTCTTGCAAACGTGCCCTCCCTAAATTTCAAATAAACCATAGAAGAAGAGAAACAGTGGAGGGAGAGATTCTCCCCATATGGTTAAGTCTTCACTGAAGTGTTTCATGTTCAGTTATCCTTATCAGTAGATAAAAGGCTTACATAAAATTTAAATTGTGTGTGTTTCTATGGGTAAGACTAGACAGTCCCAGAAGAGTTAGCTCATGTATGTATTCACGTCATTTTGAACTGTGCTTTTTTAAATTATGAGACAATTAGAGGCACAGTAAGAAGCAATGTCTTCATTTCAATTATCCAAGCACATTTTATTTAAACTCCAGATCCCAGTATACTATTTAATATTTACTACTATTGCCCTTTGTAATTACTTCTGAGAACATAAGCACTAAAAAAATCAAAAAGACTGAACAAATTGAACATTTGGAAATAACAGCACTAAATTTCTTTTTATATCTGAAGACTAAAAGTTCATATGACTAACTGAAAAACTAAATTTTAGTCAATCAACTGGTATGTTGTCTACAAAACATTAGAAAAATCTGTTTTTGTCTCATGCAATTAACTTAGCTTAAATGTAGAAATCAAGTGGTTTTAAAACATGTTGTGAAAAGATCCTAAAATGATTTTAAATTTAAATGGCTTATGTTGTTCTAAGATTTTAAATTAAGTCCCATGATAACTATATTCCTTCTTCTTCCTAAAGTTTATTCTAAAAAAGAGGAAATACAGTAAGAGAAAATCTTTACTACTAAAATGATTTATCTTCTGCTTCTAAAATCTGATTTCTCCAGGAGACTCACACCTGTAATCCCAGCTACTCAGGAGGCTGCAATCTGAGGGTTGTGGTCAGAGCCAGCCCAGCCAGACCAAACAGGAAAATATGTGAGACTTTCATTTCCAATAAACTACCAAAAAGCCAGAAATAGAGCTAAGGGACAGTGCCCAGGTCCTGTGTTCAAGCCCAGTACCAGCATGCACACACGCGCACGCACACACACACACACACATACACACACACACACACACACACACACACACACACACACACACACACACACACACAGAGCTAATTCCTGACATATAAAAAAGGAAAAATCTCAAAACAACAACAGTTCATTCGTAAAAAGATAAAAGAGGCTTATTTGGAATTCATTCTTCAACTATCACATGACAGACAAATCACCTCGGTTACCAATTCATATGTTTATGTTTCAGATTCAATGAGGTCTAGATTATGAAGCTAAAAGTGTGGGTGCACTGTCATTTCTCAGTTGTTCAAGGGCCAATTTATCCTGGATTTTCCCTTATCTTCCTTCTTACTACCCTGCATTGGACCATTTCACTAATTAACCAAGAGAAGACAAAAGAAAACTACAAGAAACAAGAAAAACCAATATTCAGCCCATTCTCTGGTACTCATTTCTGATGCTTTCTGGATGATGGAATATAGAAATTCAACTGAGGAATTTTAGATTATCTGAGGCCTGCATTCATGCAGGCCTTTCTCTCTTAGTGTAAGAAAAATTACTATTAGCTCTCTATTATTCAATGATTAAGATAAACTTGCTTCAATGTTCGCTAAATGGAATGTCAGATTTATAGAGCTTGGACAAGCAACCACACTATAGCAAAAGGTTATCTACACTGATTTATTGACTCCATTAAATGAGCTCTAAATGCTATAAGTAGCAGAATAAAAACAATGCTAGTTAGTGAAGACACAGCAGCTCTTTATTTTACTTTGGCAAAGAATATGAGATTCTTATTAACCTGACTTTAATCATTGCTACCTTTTCCCCAGAGCCATTCTGCATCCTACCTGGCAGAAGGTGAAATCAACTCTGAATCTAAAAGTGTGTAAAAGTGATTTATACTCTATAAAACACTGTATGGATTATTACAGTTGGCTCTGAAAGGCTGGTTTCTTTCTACCTCCGCAGTTTTTTTTTCCAGTTGTGGCCCTGCTGTTTTATCTGTGTTGACATGGATAAAGTGAGAGCGGAAGTAATTAGGAAAATAATTCAAGCCAAAAAATATGGCTGAGAAAGAAGCTATTTGGCAGTCTTGCTCTACATTGATCAAAGTCAGTTCATAGTCTGATTCTTTGTTTGTTTGGATTTTTCTCTCCAAAGGCCTCAAAAAAAGCATATAAAGCCCATGAAATTCAAGTAGTGTTCTTTAGGAATTTTGTACTTACATATGCACTCTTAATTTTTTTTCTGAATAAATTGCTATCAACATGGATAAACCTGATTATAAAAGTTCACTACAACCATGGTTGAGATTTTTAAAAATAGTATGGTAAAATCAGCAAAAACATCTCCATAAGGAGATCACAAGAATAGATGTCCACCACAAAATATTGTTTTGATAATTAAGTACTGTCTTTTTCTCATTCTTTGAAGGGGCAATGATAGTCAAATAACCACTTCAATATTGTTTACTGAATTAAAATTTCAAGATAAAGTTGTTGTGACCAATGGAAACATTTTCCAAATCCATGGCAAAGAGACTTGGCTGTCTACACACTCTTCCATCATACAAGCTGTGGCAGATGTAGTTACTCAAACACGGTGATGGTGCTGAGCTATTGTTCTTTTTCCGTTCAGTTCTGACAAGCCCCATAAGTTAGCAACGTTCTTCCAACTGGAAGTAGAGGGAAGGGTTTTAGCCCTTCTATGGTTTCATTCATTCTTGCCCAGAAGAGTCTGAGCCTTCCTTGGCTGGGTGTGGCTAAGGAGACTTCCCTAGGGCCTGCTTTTCACTCTCTCTAATTGTCCATTAGAGCTGCACATCATTCCTCTCCTTCATCCAAGAGGAGGTTATGATGGGGATTGGAAGGAACCTTCATTTTGGAAGAAGGGTTAAGAAGCTCATTTTACCATCTCCAATTCAGCCTGTACCCCTCCGTTGACCCCTCCCCTGGATCAACCAGGGGTTCCAGAAATAAAACACCAGAAGAGGCTCAAATATGACTGGGTTGATGAGAAACTCAGAGGGAAAGAAATGAGATTAATGCGCACTCTGGAACTCCCATAGATTGCTAAATTATTTATTGAGTCATAGCCCCGAAATTAAAAAGTAATCCACATTCCATCACTGATTGCTCCAAGGAGCAAGTGTTCATTATGGTGTGGCACACTCTGTACCCAGAAAGCCTGGATAGACCCACAGGAGCATGGGAACCTCAGTAATGGAATTTGACCACATTGCAGCAGTCTTCAGACTTTCTGCCTTGCTCTGCCCTCTGCTGCGACATTTCTGGAGGATGGCAAATAGTGTGTGTTATCATAAGCATGATGGTTCCTCTTCTCTTTGCTTAGAAGCATACTCTAAGATCCTTGGGACTCTGCTTGATTTTTTTTGTTTGTTTTTACTTCATACTAACCTATAGACATTTTACTGTGTTTTCCTGTAGCCCCAGTAATAGCTTCTTACCAATGAGAAACAGATGCCATTATACTTATTAACACTTTCCTCTACTTCCAGGAGGAAGAAAGTTGCTAACGTATGGACCTTGTCAGAACTGAGCAGAGAAAGAACAATAGCTCAGCAGCATCATAGTGTGCAGGTAACTACATCCCTGCCACAGCTTGTCCGATGGAAAAGTGTGTTGATGGGTGGACAGCCAAGCCAGGTATCTTTGCCATGGATTTGAAAAACGTTTCTACTGATTGCAGCAACAATATTGAAGTGGTTACTTGGCTATCGTTACCCTTTCAATGAATGAGAAAAAGATGGCATTTAATTATCAAAACAATATTTCATGATGGACATCCATTCTTGTGATCTCCATTTGTGGATGTTTTGTGAGTCGCCTCTTTAATGATTTACCATACTATTTTTCAAATCTCAGTTATTAACTATTAATTATAATGGCTTCTTCAGTTCTGCTGAAGGAAGTTTCAAAGCTGGACCCTGAATCCCAGCCCTTTTGCTCCCTTCTTTTAGGAGTACTCAGGATCAAAGGACTTGTCCTTTTTGGTCAAAATTTTTGAGGAAAAGGACTGGCACTTAATTTCCAACAAAATACAATAATTTTTACAATTTATATATAATACAATTATACATTTTATAATTTTTATTAATAATTTCCCCAGTTTTGTTTTTTTTCTCTAGGTTTTTTTCCTAAATCTTGGGAAATAAAAAATGAGGTAAGTTAAGACCAGGAAAATTGACATTGCGTTTTCTCTGCGCTAAGCCAGGGCTGCAAGATACACTTACACTTGGCTTTTGAGCTTCTTCTTGTCCCTCATTCACTCTTGCCCTCTGCTCCTAAATTGTTTTCCTTTGGGTTCTTGTAAGTGCTGTCCTCTGATTGGCCTTTGCTCATGCAGGTCCCTGTCTAAGAAAACACTTTCCTCCTCTTCATCTACCAGCTCCTCCTCAACCATCATCATCATTTACTCTAGAAAGGCTTCCTTGACTTTCCTGATCATTCCATCATAGACCTTTCCTGGTACCAGTTGTGACTTTGCATTTTATTTTGTGGTTCATTTATTTTTTTCTCTCTAAGTAGACTATGGTTTCATGGCATCAGAGCACCATATATGCTTTTGCTCAGCATGGTACTATGAGCCCCATGTTGAGTTAGTAAATTATCTTCTTTGACTTTCAGAAAACCCTACGCTGTAGTTTTTGAAGACCATAAGCTCTGTATGCTGGGCTATGTAAGTGCTTTGTGTAAACCACAGTAAGTGACGGACGGAGCCTGCAACAATACTAACTCGTGTATTCATTCAGTATTTCTGAGAGCTCATTGCATGCTTTGCAACAAGCCAAACCCTAGAATGGCAAATAAATCACTTTTTCTTTTCTTTTTTTTTTTTTTTTTTTTTTGGTCAGGAACTCCTGATGTACTTGGGTAGGAAAGATACGTAAGTAAATACATCAAACAAAATATTGTTCCACTTATACTGTTTGTCCACCATGCAGCACACATACAGAGGAGAAGGGTGGGCAATGGAAAGGTTGTGAATCTTGAAAATAAGCAAGTGCTTCATATGCCCGCAAAGGACCACTGGAGTCACAGTGATAGACATGAAAATAAACACTTGTCTCAGCAAGGCAAAATTTACTTCTGCAGGAGGGCGCTATCAGCCAAAAATACAGCAAGCAAGCACACAGAGCAGGAAGTCCGCTCCCATATTTATCCCTACTGCAGCAGGCCCCACCCCTCTGCTCAGATTGGTTGAGCTCATGTTCACAATCTTCTTGTGATTGGCTAGTTTGAATAGGGTAAAATGTATTTACATAAGGTTGACTTTGATTAACAGAACACAAGGAATCTCAACATATACCAGCACCCTCTGCAATTTCTTGAACAACCTGAGGTTGTCTTAATTCCATCTTGGAAAAAACAGTTAAGATGAAACCTCACATTTCAAAAATTTTTCCTTAATCCCGGTCAAAGCAGAAATTTTTAAGCAACACACTTTGACAGACAAGACATTTTTTCTCGTACCATACAGATCAGGGATGAGCCCTGGGAGTGAAGGCATGAAGAGTGAAGTAGGAAGCATTCTTGTCTTCATGAATGGAGTGAGGCCCAGAAGGTAGAGCAGAGGTTAACGGATGGGATCGAGTAGGAAGAATCATGGTGGGGAGGGCCTCATAAGCCACATGAGGCATGTAAGCAGTATGCCACAGCAATGGAGACTCACGGAAGGGTTTTAAGCCAGGGAAATCTTACCAGATTTAAGAAAAGCCACTCTGGAAGTAGAGAGTCATAGCCAGATGAGAGGCAAGTGAATCTCAAAAGCAGCAGATCAGTGAAGGATATAGCTGTGGAGCAGAGATGCAGGAATAAGGACCAGAACTAAGGTAGGAGGAGTAGGGATAGGGAAGAATGAGCCAAGAAGTTGGTAGAGGAAGAGAATGGTTCGGATTTGCTAACAATTGGGCATGGAAGCTGAGAACGAAAAGACACTCGGTGATTCCCACCTTCCTAGCACAACCATGTGGATAACAACCTCTTCTCATAGGAAGGACAGACAGAGAAGGTTTGGAAGACATAATAAATTCCCAAGCGGGACCCACTGAGCTCTGAGTGTCTGAGAAACATACCACTGGAGCTGCCCACTGGAAGAGCTCAGCGAGGCATTGCAAGGTGGGGCTGAGGTTGTGAGTGAGATCCTGAGTTGCTGCTGCAGAGGGGGAAAGAGGAATCCCAAGGAACGTGTGTACATTTCAGATGCAGGGTGAGGAATCCCAAGAAACGAGTATACATTTCAGATGTAGGGCTAGGGCAAAAGAGATAAAGTTTCCCAATATTTTAAATGTAAACAGTAGGAAATAGAAAATGATGCCTAACATAGAAGGAAAACTCATATCATCCTGATAAATGATATTTCTAAGGCACTTTAATGATATTCCGGCACATTCTTTCTTGGCTGCTCAATGATTATGAGAATTTTCCTGACCTCTTTTTGCAAACCTAGCCCAGCTCTGTGCAGCCACATTTAAATTGTCTACATGATGCTAAGTTCTTTAATGACTAAACATGACTAACCTCAACGCTTTCCTTCCTCTCCCTCCCTCTTCCCTGCAGTCTCAGAGGAGAACATTAAAGCAGAGATGTTAAATGATTTAGCAAGGATTACGTCAATAGTCAATAGCAGGGCAGGAATTGAAACCCAGACTCATCGAGTTTCACTTCCTACACTCATGTTCTCCCAGGACTTGAAAGAAGCATTTAGAGATAGGTCTGCAGTAATTGGTATTCCCTGCATATTCTGGCTTTTATCCACCTTTCACTGCTCTGTGCCAGGCACTGCATGAGCTCTGAGGATGAAAGATGATGAAAGGCATGGTGGTTGGGCTCAAGGAAGGCTAGAATGGTAGATACTTGGGAGACAGTGTGATTTGCAACACTTACCACAACGGGGGTGGGCTGAGACATTGTTTTCCTAAAACTTAGTGTTCTTAGAGTATACACATAGCCATAAAGACAATGAAATGCAAAGTAATGAGATATTGCCAATGGACAATATTAGCAAAACCTTAACATCATCTTAGGCTTGTGTGCAATTATTACCAAACAGAGAGGAAGTTAGAGGGAAGGAAAGCGATTCAAAGAAGAATGCATTACCTAATGGGTGCCAGCCATCTGGGAGGAAATGAAAGCTGTGGTTATGAAACTTGAGAGAGGACATGGAGCAGGACTTTAAATGAATGAAGATGCTACAGAAACAGTCAGTCTCTACAGCAGGTGTCAGATCCCACACACTAACTGGTGGCCATTTGAGTCTCTCCTAACTTTCTTCCCTTTCTCTGTTTAAGGCCACCTCCACTTCTATTTGCTTGTTCTCATTGCTTCTCACAGTTAAAAGGCCTGTGGGACTGTGGATGACCCCAACATCAGCTCATTCTGACAGAAGTGAGTCATTTGATCATAGAGCCAGGTGAATGTAGGAAGGTGCTATGATAGCACTAGTTCCACAAATACTTATTCACTGTGCCTTCATCTTATAACCAAGATAAATGCACTGTTAGAGAGGGCGGTACCTTCTAGGATGTAGACCAGAAGCCTCTCCTATTCTGATTCCATACCCTGCTCCCTATAGTGGTATGACTGGATACTGCTCCAAAGTGTGTTACCTGTGTGGAAGACACTTCTTAGTATCTAATAATGTATTCTGATTGCACTCTAATAGTGAGCAGCCTTTTTCCTACCATCTCAGTGTCCTGACTCTCAATGGATTTGGTGTCTTATCCATATTACGCAGATAACGAGAAAGAAGTGTCTATGCCAGGTCACCAGGACAGAATGGGAATGTTGTATTCTAAACCTTGCTTTCCCTGATGCCAGAGTCAATGCTTCCTATTTTGTGTCACTATAAAAAGAATACTATAGCCAGATATGCTGGTATATACCTGTAATCCCAGCATTTGTGAGGCTGAAGAAAAAAGATCACAGCTTGGAATCCTGCCTGGGCTATATAGCAAGTTCAAGTCCATCATAGGAAACAGAAAAAAAAGTCTTAAAGAAAACTAAAAGGTTGGGTGCCAATGGCTCACGCCTGTAATCCTAGCTACTCAGAAGGCTGAGATCTGAGGATTGCAGTTCAAAGCCAGCTCAGGCAGGGACTCTTATCTCCAATAAACCACTCAGAAAACCTGAAGTGGTGCTGTGGCTCAAGTGGTAGAGCACTAGCCTTGAGCTGAAGAGCTGAAGGACAGTGTCCAGGCCCAGAGTTCAAGCCCCACGATCAACAAGAAGAAGGAGAAGGATGGGGGATGGGGAGGAGGAGAAAGAAGAAGATTAAGTCATGTATAAAGAAAAGAAGTTCATTTCCTATAGTTCTGAAGGATGGAAGTCCAAGATTGAAAGTGATATGGCATGCAAGAGAGAGGGAGCATGCAAGCTCTAATCTGTCTTCTCTTCCCAGATGCCAATCCTCATGACTACATCTAACCCTATTATTTCCCAAAGGTCCTGGCACCAAATACCATCAACATATGAACTTGGGGATTAAGTCTCCAACATAGAAACTGTAGTGGATGATTTAAACCAGGTCAGTTTAGCATTTGGCCATCTTCCCTTTACTTCACCAGAAACATCAAAGCACATCTCTTTATTGTATACTTTTATATCTCACAGAAGTGAGCATTTCTAAAGTGTCAGTCATCAACTTTTTACATTCCTATTACTGTTCACATTTTGTTGTTTACAATGATGATTTTTTACTTGGTTCAAATTGATAGAATAATTCTGAGTCCTTGCTTTCTATATTTCTTGTTCAAAATGCATACTATGTTTCAAAATACATTTTTCTGTCCTGACATGATTCATACCACTTGACATTTTAGGGTTATAAAATATTCCATACTATTCTTCTGATGTTTCTATTATTATGACGACATTGAGGTGTTCATAAGTATAATAACTTTAAAGGTATGTATAGTTTAAAATTTACTTTTCTTGTACACCAAGTCCATCAGTTATATGACTTGATGAAAATTGAAAAAAGTATTGAGGTTATTAGCTTATCATTGTTTTATGATACTGGGGTTTAAATTTAGAGCCTTGTACTTGCTTAAGTAGTCAGTCTCACTTTAGCCACTCTGCCAATCCTGATAATAACTATTTTCAAATATATTAACAGGTAAACTTCTAAGTACTCCTGGAATTAAAGATAAGCATTTAGTGAAAATAAGATGGTATGGTCTGCATGCTTTGGATATTCATAAGGATATTCATAAAGGCTTTGGGAGGTGAATTTATAGTGAGAACCAAGGCTTCATGAATGTTATCAATGTCATTATAAAAAGAGACCTCACAGAGCAAGCCAGTCCTGCCCACCATCAGGACATAGCTAGATAGGCACCGGTCTGTTAGAGGACTGGGCATTGGATCTACCTTGCTTTAGGACTGCATACCCAGTGTAAAATAAATCTGTATTGTTTGTAAGCAACCCACTTACGATGGTCTATTACAAAAGTCCAAACAAAGTAATGCACCTAATAATCCATAGACATAATCAAAATAAAAAGGGGAAAGTGATCACAAAGGTATTGTTATCAAAAGACAGCCATCAGTAACAATACTCAACAAAGATCTCTGTCTGGAAAGCAGGAAGTAGATTTACATTTTGTTTATTTTGTATTTTTTATTTTATTTTATTTTTGTCGGTCATGGAGCTTGAACTCTGGGGCTGGGCACTGTCCCTCAGCTCTTCAGTTCAACGCTAGCACTCTACCAATTGAGCTACAATGCCACTTCCGGTTTTCTGGTGGTTTATTGGAGGTAAGAGTTTCATGGACTTTCCTGCCTGGGCTAGCTTTGAACTGCAATCCTCAGATCTGAGCTTCCTGAGTAGCTATTGATTACAGGCATGAGCCATTGGCACCCGGCTTTACATTTACATTTTAATCCTCTAAGTTTTACTTTCTTTTTTCCTAGGTCCAAGACTGGGACTCGAACTCAGTCCCTGTTTGGCTAGTGCTCTATCAACTGGGCCATGCCTCTAGCCCCTTAATCCCAACATGTAGTTGGGAGTATGAATCTGAAGTTGAGAGGTTAAGTAACTTTCTATCAATCTACACAGTATACTTTTCCCCTGGGTTGACAGAGTTAGAAACATTTTAAGGCCTCAATAAAACATAACTACACACAGTTGCTGAGATGGAAAAAAGTTATGTCAGCCTTTTCCTCTATGTCTCTTACTTATATTAATTATTAAGGACCAACGAAGAGCCCAAATGTAACCAAATGGACAGAACAGAGCACTTGATAATGATTTTCTAACAGGCTGTAATGTTTTGTTTTTCTGGTTTGGGCCCTGATTTATAGCTGTTCTCTTACAGCAAGAAAATGTAAAAAAGTTGCTTCATCAGAGACTTCCATTGGCTGCCCAGTTTCATAACATTCCTACTCTGTTCACATGTTCTGACATTGCCCTGCTTTATTTTCTTCTTAGGATTTACCTGTTGGCAATGATCATGTTAACTGAGTTGTTCACTCCTTGATTATACCTTTCTCCTCTCCCCCACTGAGCAAACTCTATGACAACAGGATTGAGCCTTTCTCACCAAAATCTATTTCATCAACGCTAAACTATGCTCTGCACATAGCAGGCACCCATAAGTATTTCTCCTCTCGAAACCTGAAATCCTGTTATTTAAAATAAAAGAGTTGGACTAAGCTGGTGATCAGTGATTTATGCCTGTAATCCTAGCTACTCAGGACACTGAGATCTGAGGATCAAGGTTCAAAGCCAACTCGAGAATGGAAGTTCATGAGACTCTTATCTCCAAATAACCAAGAAAATTCAGGACAAGGAAAGGAATAAAAAGGAAGAAAGGAAGGGAATAAGGGAAGGAAAATGAAGCAAGGGAGGAGAGAGAGAGGAAGGGGAAGGAAAGAAGGAAGGAAGGAAGGAAGGAAGGAAGGAAGGAAGGAAGGAAGGAAGGAAGGAAGGAAGGAAGGAAGGAGGGAAGGAAGGAGGGAAGGAGAGAGGCAGGGAGGGAGGGAGGGCTAAACTAAACCCATGATTCTCACATTCAGATCCCTGTATAAGTAGCTTTAACCATTCCCTGAAGACATGTCAAAATGCAGATGATCAGGCTTCTCCCCATTCTTGCTGCCTCCTAATCTCTTGGAGAGGGAGGTTTCCTGGGATCTAGCTGCCCCAGGTCTGCACTGTACTTTGAAGAGTATTGAATAAAATCAACATTTTAGCATGTAATTATAATGATTTTTCCTGTGTAGACATGAGAATAGAAAAGAGCACCACAGCACAACTAAGCCCAAAGTTTCAGTTGAGCAAATCTAAATATTGCACCATATTTATTTCCAATATTAAAAATGTATTTCAAATATAAAAAAAGAAAAGGGACCTCTATCATCACCCCCTTCTTAGGCAGCAGCTATCGGATGCTACTGAGTTGTAGGAGTTATGTGTTGCTGTAGCTTTTTGCTTTCTGGTCCCAGTGCTGTGTACCTTTTCTTGATGAGAATGACTATTTGAAGGGATGCATGTGAGAAGTAGTGGGGATGGTGAAAATACAGCCTATAAACAGAATATATGGAGTGATCCTTCTGTGAAGGGATGTGTGAGGCTCTGCTCTCGGCCAAGCAGTAGGTATACTTCGTATGGGTCAACTCATTGACTCTCCACAACAGCTTCTGTCCAAGGGAAAGTTCTATCAACCTGCCCTTACACATAAATATAGAAAGTGGTGAAGAAACTTGGGGATGGGAATGTGGCTTAGTGATAGCATGCTTGCCTTGCCTGCATGAAGCCCTGGGTTCCATTTCTCAGTACCATTTAAATAGAAAATGCCAGTAGTGCTGTGACTCAAGTGCTAGAGTGCTAGCCTTGAGTAAAAGAAGCTTGGGGACAGTGCCCAGGCCCTGAGTTCAAGCCCCAGGACTAGCAAAAAAAAAAAGTGGCGAAGAAAATTTGTCCAAAGGACACACAGAGGCTGAGCTGTTGCCAACTGCCACCACCCTTCACAGATCCCTCCATCTCTGAGTTCTTAGTCAATCACTAATATCTCCAATTATCCACTGTATATAAAATAAGACAAAGAAAACGAATCCACTAAAGTTATGGTTGAAGTGAGGCATAGGAAGGTTTATCATGAACGAAGCTGTCCTGAAGGAGCCATACTCCAGAGAAGTGATTGGAGTAGGGTCTGGGTGGCCTTCCCTGACAAGCTAGGTGCATGAGGAAAACATATCACCTGAATTTCGGAAGTTTTGGAGGATGAAATGGCTGGGAATGTGCAAAGGGAGGAAAGAGGAAGAGAAAGTGAGCTGGCCAAAGCTGTGAGGTAGGGTAGGATTCCTCCTTGACAGATCCTCTAATTTTTCGTGGAGACCAAGGCTAAAATTCTGTTGGATTTCTTCCTGAAAGTAGTGAAGACTCAGACTTTGGACTTGGAGATCAGACGTTCAGGGAGACCAAAGCCTCCTCTTGTCCTTAAAGAAGAAAAGGAAGGACGTAGGGTCTGGAACACCAAAATAACAACAGTGACATGGGCAGTGAGGGCCACTCTTCCCCAAAGGACATCCAAGACATTGTTCTTGCCTTAGACTAGGGACTCATAAGATAGAGAAACGTGGAGGGATGTTTTCCTCATCTTCTGGCAAAATACACTATAGACTCTTGGAATTAATCATGTGGTACAGACAAATGAAAAGAGGTAGGCAATGGAATCTTATAATTTTATCACGTTTTCATTCTTCGTGCCAGAAAAGTGGTAGCTTGTGATTGTGGGTACATTTTTCTGATTTCTACATGGGATGGATCTTTACAAATGATCCTTGACTGTTGGTCATCTCTTGCTCTTGCATTGACTCTTCATATCCTTTACACATTTGCTAGCATGTCATTTATCCTTTTTGCATTACTTTATGTGATTATTATCATTTCTCTTTATAAATTTAAAAAGTCATCTCTATTACTTTTTGCAACTTCACTGTATGTTTTACTGTACAGAAGTTTTAATCTGTATTGATGAATTGTGCACATCTTTATTGTATGTTGCTTGAGTTTTGCATACTGTGGGGTATTATAACTCAATTCTGTTGATGTAGACTTTGAAATATACTGCAAGAGAACCCTTTGGGAGACCAATCAGACAGTACTTCGTGTTCTTTATTATATTTAAGGTGTTGCACAAAGTGCTTTCAATTCAATATGTAAATTTGTGAGTATAATGCATCTGGATCAATGTCACAATGTTTCATTTATAGACAACTTATGCTCTTTTCAGTCTTTCCTTAGTTGAAAATTTTGATAGAAGGAAACTGTAGCCCATACACAAATTCTTGCTATAATTAAGTGAATGGGAAAGGGGCAATAATTAATGATAATTTTTCTTCTCCAAGTGCCCAATGTTTATTGGAAGGAAGATGGGTAGAAATAAGAGAAGAGAATGATAAAATTCCTAGGCTAACTTGGCAAGCTATATTTAGTTCCAGTTTTGAGTTGATACATTTTTTTTATATCAGAAAGGCTTTTTGAACCCCCAAAGCACTTTAAGTCTATTTGAATGTACTGTGGGAAGTTGTTTTCTCTTTTCTTTTTTTCCCTTTGGTTTATCACCCCTTCATTTCTAATTTGATCACTTTTCAAAGATTGAACCAGAGTTTGCCACAGCCCTTTCTGTGGAACCTCTTCCCTTCACAAAATCTTATGTTTTCTAATCACTTAACCCATTCCATGATACCCATCAGCATGCAAGCTGTTTCATTTGAATTCTTCCTGCAACATAGATTACATTTTTTCTTCTTGAAAAGTTTCATTTTATATTATGTGAGTTAATTTTAGTGCCTAATGATATAAGCTAACACACACACACACACAAATTATAACAAAAGTGAAACTCTTCAGATCTGAATGCCAAGATAAATTCTGTCATCTGGTACTTTGTCTCTACCTAAATACATTTGTTTCTTTCCCATCTGTTTGGAAACTTATTTAAGCAAATTAACATTTCTCTAAAAATTAATCTGGTTTGCATATCAAGTGGCAAATATTTTTATTTGAGGACATTTTTAATGCTTCATCTATGCCACAACAATTGCTATTACAAGCATACAGGTATAGCAACTGAGACAGAAAAAATGTAACTTGCTTAACATACAGAACCTTGGCAATATAGCTGGAATTACGTTCTCTGAAAGGCTGAATGCACTGTTTGTCTGTCTCCACATTCCTATTCATAACTATTTTACTTTTTCATTCATCCATGAGGGCCAAATGGTGTTGCATGTTTCTGACTCCCAGACGAAGGACCTGTATTATATAATAGGAAGGAATATATCTCTGTATACTTTTTACAGGTTGACATTCCAGCAGTCATAGAAAACATGGGCCATCCATGAGACATTTCTGCCCATTTTTATAGCGCGTAGTTCTCTACCTTACCACTTAGAATTGACCACCAATAGCTCCCAGAAGTTACTGTCCCAGTGAAGAACCCAGACACGTATAGAGTAGAAAACAAGACCAGCTTCTTGTTAGATGTTATTAAACCTACCTGACTAACCTGATCCAGTTGGAATACTATCTCAAGAAGAAGTCCATGACAAGAAGAGAAATTTTACAATCAGATGGATCTTTGCTTCAGTTCAAGAGACATTATTCACTATTATGTGACTTTGGAGCATTTTTGAGAGCACTTATTCACCTATGAAATGGAGTGACTGAAACCACCTCACAGAATTCAGCCCAGTGCTGTAGGCCTGGGCTATCTTTCTAATAGGCAAAGAAATAAAAGTACTAAATGTAAAGTGCCCATAACAATGTGAGCACGGCCCATGGACAGCCAACAAATAAAGATAGCTATTATTGCAATTGTTAGCCAAGAACCCTTAAAATCGGTAATGTCTTCCACTTTGGATTTCATGGAAGAGCAATAAACAGTGAAGAAAAGAGTTAGGCTACACGAAAAAGACAGGAGAAGAGAGAAGAAGGAAAAAGCAAAGACTTGTAACAAACAAAAACTCACCTTTAATTTCTGTTCAGAGGGTCTGATAAATATATCAATTAAAACCCATTAACAGTATCAGTTTTGAACATTGATTCTACCTTCACTTTCTGAACAGCAGCTATTATGAAAGGGAAAAAATAAAACAGTGGTTTGCCTGGATCTTTGTTTAGTGGTAAGAGTTACTATGTCAGAACTTAGTAACCAAACTGAAACAAAGTTAGTAATAACAAAAATATACCTTTGTAGTACCAATAATGAATACAATAATTTAAAAATTAGCTAGGCGCCCATAGCTCACACCTGTAATCCTAGCTACTCAGGAGGCTGAGATCTGAGGACTGTGGTTCAAAGCCAGAAACTACTAGAAAACCAGAAATGGCATTGTGGCTCAAGTGGTAGAGCTCTAGACTTGAGCTGAAGAGATGAGGGACAGCGCACAAGCCCAGAGTTCAAGCCCCATGACCAATGCCCCCCCCCGAAAATTAATTGAGGACAGCAATTGAGGGACATAACTGTACCTAAGAAGTAGCTTCTGTATACATATTATTGAAGAAGAATGAACAGTAAGTTCAGCTGGGCCTCAGCTGATCTAGGGGTTGCATCCCCAAAGATCACTTTTGAATCTGCTTCTGGGAACCAGGAACACCTATCTCCATCAAGAAAAGAAGATATAAACTGAGTGTTAGTGGCTCATGCCTGTTATCCTAAATAATCAGAAGGCTGAGCTCTAAGGATCAAAGTTCAAAGCCAGCTCACACAGAAAAGTCCATGAGACTCATCACCAATAAACCACCAGAAAACCAGAAATGGAGCTGTGGCTCAAAGTGGTAGAGTGCTAGTCTTGAGTAAAAGAGTTCAGGGATAGCACCCAGGCCCTGAGTTTAAGCCCCATGCCCACCAAATAATAATAATAATAATAATAATAATAATAATAATAATAATAATAAGAAGAAGAAGAAGAAGAAGAAGAAGAAGAAGAAGAAGAAGAAGAAGAAGAAGAAGAAGAAGAAGAAGAAGAAGAGGAAGTAGAAGAAGAAGAAGAAGAAGAACAAGAACAAGAACAAGAACAAGAACAAGAACAAGAAGAACAAGAAGAACAAGAACAAGAACAAGAACAAGAACAAGAACAAGAACAAGAACAAGAACAAGAATAGAAGATATAAGCAAGGTATTCGTGGCTCACACCTGTAATCCTAGCTATTCGGGATGGGGAGATCTAGAGGCTGAGATTATGGTTACAAACCAGCCAAGGCAGAAAATTCCTGTCTCCAAAAGAGTCCTGTCTTCAAAAGATTCTATTAACAATGAACCAGCAAAATGCTGGATTAGAGGCATGGCTCAAGTGGTAGAGTACCAGTCATGAGTAAGATAGCTAAGGGAACACAAGGCTTTAAAATACTTGCAAAAAAAAAAGAAAATATATAAATGACAACTTTTCTTCGCTGAGAAAACCCTACTTGACTCACCATGGAGCGGAGAGGTGTCCTATGCGAATGTGAAGTATAAACATAGCTAGCAACTCTGCTGCTGGAGTCAGGAGCTCCAGAGTTTGAGTTCTTAACCTTCTGTTATTTTACAGATTACCATCTTGCCTTTGCTTTCCCTCCTTCATACATTTTTACTTTTTGATAGCAAAAGTAACCATTAAGGTAACATATCTCCATTTCATCATTAGTTTTCTTCCAGAAACTGTTTTATCATCATTTTCCTCCCCTATGTTTTCTTTCTAGCTCTTACTCTTTCCCAAGCTCCATGTGTTGTCTCCTCTTTGCTTATGGTTAGCTCTACCAACACCATCTAATTGCCCTTACGCTCTCCGCTGAATTATCTGACACCTCTTAGTTTTTCCTTTTCAGTCTCATAGCTGAGGATTTCAGGTTTGACCCAGGCCCAGCTGAGACTGTAGGCAGCCACAGCTACTGGAACAGGCTGCTTCTATCCCATGCATGCTCCTGAAAAATAAAACTCCTTCCCCGAGCTGCACATCACCTAAGTCACCCTATGCCCCATTGTCCTAACTCTGGGTAAAACCAAGGAAGCCATTCACAAAGACAAGTTATTTTCTCTCTGTGTCTCACTTTCCTATCTCTGGCAGTGAACTCCAGTACATTACTTTGATTAAAAAAAAAAGAGTGCACTTGGCCTCATCAACATCTTACTGACAATTAACAGTAACTACTTAACAATGGAACCCTCAATAGACCTGTTGCACCTGTCCCTCGTGGACTTTAACTTCATCCTTTGTCCTCCTGTCAGCTCTGTCACTGATTGTGCTTGGGATAATTTGCTCTGGGTCATTACTATCTCACCCTGTCCTCTATACTGTCTTTCTAGCTGGTCAGTTGTATGAAGGTTAGTCCAGGGTGCTTTTCCTTCCTTTGGTGAGACACTGGGGTGCAGGGAAAGCTTTGTAAGGCCTTCATAAGCAATAGTTTGTTTCTGTCTAAATTGAGAAATGACACAGAATCTTCTTAGGATTTTGTCCACATATAAGCTGAGGAGAAAAGTGAGCATATTCAACTGGGAAAGCTTAAGTTGCTTATAAAAATAACTAAATAACTACTGCTTCAGCATCATCAGAAATTTAAACCAGAACCAACAGTACTCTTTATGGCTCAGTTCTGAGAAGAAGGTCAGAATCCTCCCGCCCATTGCAGCTCATGCTTTCTTTATATTTACTGTCAACACAACTTCATCAGAAATACCAACTTATAGTCAATATGTTTAACACAGTCACACTTAATAGAAACTATATAACCTCAAAATCCTCAAAGGAAGCAGGAACTAGTTAATAATCATTTCCAGATTTCCTGGGAGTTCCAGTAATTATTTTTTTTCCACCAGTGGAGAGTATTGTTACAGAAAGATTTTCTTTTGCAGACCTACCCCCAAAATGAACACAAAAGCTTCTTTTGCATTTTGTGTCACACTGAATTGAAATGACCTATGTTATTTTGTATGCCAATTTCAAGGGGAAAAAAACAATAGCAACAAAAAACTTTCCTGAAATTGTATGCCAAACAGCCTGATATCTAAAACTACTGCTGTGAACAATTAATTCAGTCTGGTCTCAACATTAAATCATAACCACCCTATGGCAAGAAAAATCTGAAGAACAGATATTCTACAGAGAAACAAGGACTTGGCATTTACACTGCTGCCTTCCTAATTCACATGGTGTGCACATTTGAAACCCAATGTGCAGCACTTTACTCTGGACAAAGTCATTTTTCTATGGAAACTGGTTACCTAGTCCTATTCATCCTATTCTATACCAAGCTCAGGCAGAGGGCTCAGGACAGGTAAGTCAAGATGTCCATCTTTACCTCTCAGATGTCCTTAGGATCAGAGACGGAACTAAAGGTACAATGCAATTCGATTTCTTAACTAAAGAAGCACCAGGTTCTATCCCCAGGAAAAACCCAAGAAAGAGCAATAAGGACAACAAAAAATACCCAATTAATAATCCTAGCCATGTAATAAAATACTAATTACTGTATGTAAGTGTGTGCATTCATGTAGAGGGAAGTCCTTTCAATGATATGCACTTTGGTTCCTATGCCCAGGGCCTTTTATTGGAGAATTTATGAAAATTCTGTTACTGTCTCAATATCAGAGAGAGAGACAGAGACAGAGAGAAAGACACAGGAAGAGAGAAAGGAGACAGAGGGGGAGGAGAGGGAGAGAGAGAAACACCTTCATAGAGACTCTCATTCGGACCCTCAGCCCAGATTCCTAGACAATATACACCAGGTTCCGATCTGATCATGACTTTCAAACTTCAGCAGTAGTCCCACCCAATTCTGTGCACATTGCTGCTGTCCAGAAGTGTATGTAGCACACGATAGTGTTTCATAACCCCACTGTTCTCTCCTTAGGTCCACTCATCATTGGCAGATGACTAGATGCCAGTTTTCAACTCACTCCTCTTCCAGGAATCTTGAGTTAGACTAATCCTCATGCCCAATCCTAGGGTTGCTGGCTGACTGAAGCCAATCAAAATGATACCATCCCCTTTGCTATCAATATTGACAGCCAAAGCACAAATCAGTAAGTATACAGCATTATTTTGGCATTGGTAATTAATTTAAGAATGAGCTAATGTGACCAAAATTGTTCTAATCAAAATGAAACTCAACGCTTTGCTCAATGACCAAAGAACAAGTAGATTAACCAAATATAATGGCACATACCTATCACCCAACTATGGGGGAAAGCAGGCCGAAGGACTGAGTGTTAGAGGGCACCCTGGCAATGTTAACAAGACTCTATCTTGAAAACAAAAACAAGAAAGGGCTGGGGACAGTTTAAGTGGTAGAGTGCTTACCAAGCAAGATGAAAGACCTGTATTCAATCTCCAGCCCAGAAAGGAAAAAAAGAGGAGGAAGAGAAAGAGGAAGATGAGAAGAGAAGAAAGCAAGCCTTTCTGAACTGAGTGTAGAAATAATTACTTAACTTCTTCTAGCACCAATATGCTAGCTCAAGGTGACATCTTTTGATTTTGTCTTAGGATGTGTTATCATCTATACAGTTGAAGGTAGTTCGTCACCAAGTCTCTGCTATTACTATTGAGGGGATGAAGAAAGGAAAAGAAAGAAAAGGACTTATGTTTTCCTTTATAAGACTACTATTGAGAAGTACCATGCATCACTTGTAGTCTACTGACCAGAAGATAGCTGTTTGGCCACACATAGCTGTCAGGAAGGCTGAAGCTGTGGTATGTTTGCTTATCTATGCAGCCAAACATCTAGTTTAAATATCTAGTATAGGAGAAGACAAAAGTGGATATTGAGGAAACCTAGCAGTTTCTGTGCCCTGACCTTTACAGATTGTTCCAAGTCAGGACTGTGATCTATCTCCTATGGTCTACCAAATCATTTCCATTTGTTCTCTTAAACCTATTTAATATCCAACCCAATTTAGCAGAATCTCAGTACCATCTGCTGAGTTCTACAGGAAAATAGTTCCATATTGTGTGTATATTTGTGTGCATACCAGTGAAAGTTCAAACTCTGGCTAATTTCAATATTCTGTGACAAATTTTAATCTTTGATAGGACAAATTGAAATTAGTGCAAGTGGGTTTCACTTGATAACCTTGAAGGCTAAAAAAAATAACAAAACAAGTGTAAGCAATTACTCTCTAAGCGTGCTTTGATTTCTTGAACCACTTCAAAATTACTAGATTAAGGTTAAATGTTGTGGAAAACTGGCAATGCTAGCCACAACTTTAAACTTTTTCTAAGAGACAAAAACCTATCCATATTATCTGCTAGTGTTCAAGGATAGCTTTGGTAAATACATTTCCAGTGCCTAGAAAGCTGAATGCACTTTTAGAGTTTTAAAAACAGCCTTATTCAGAAGTTCACTAAAAGACAAAAGGTTAAACCTTGCTATTCATATTCGTTACTTTTGTAGCATGTAGGAATCTGGGTCAGCATGTTTAAATGCAATGCATTTAAATGTGTACATAAATGTGATGGCTGCTGATTCATCTCACTAAAATAAATTAATTCTCATCTCTAAGCTCCAGAAGGAACTCTCTTCAGGAATGAAACATGTCTTAGGAATAAAGACCAGAACTGAGATTTATAGTAAAAGTTATCATTAAAATAATCCATTTCCAAAAGTGATATATTAATCACCAAATATGTATCAAGTGGAAGTTCCTGGGACAGATCAAAAAGCATGAGACAGGATCTCATGATATATAATCTAGAAGCAAGGCTACTACCTGTGCTGTGCAATCTATAAGCAATGCTATGTATCAGTATAACATTTTTCATTTGTTATTTTTAACTTGTTACTTAAAACCCCATTGCTAGCAGGGAAATACCCCCACTTCCTGGCAAAGTATATAAGACTTTATGGGAAGTGGCGCTGTAGCTCAAGTGGTAGAGCACTCGCTTTGAGCTGAAGAGCTGAGGGACAGCGCCTAGGCCCAGAGTTCAAGCCTCACGACCGACAAAAAAAAAAACAACAAAGACTTTATGCTCTTGCTCTTATTCAGTTAGTATATGGTTACATGAACAGCCTATGCTGTCTTGCATCTTTGGGGCTTCCCATTAAACTTCTACGTTGGCCTACTTCAAAACTTAACACAGTGGGGAGGCTGAGGGAAGAAAGTCCCTTTGTAGAATATGCAGAGCCTGCCAGAAGCTGACAGTGATGCAGGGAGACAGAAAATGACACTAGATGACATTAAGCAGAGGTAACAGTAATCCTCCCTGAGAAGAATTTGAAGTTATAAGTCAATGGTGGCAACTGTAGAAACAACAAAATCCATTACTAATTTGACCAGTAAATGGATTGACTCCATCCTCCTAAGAGTTCACAGAAGAAGGAGCATGCTCATTTCTGGGCATAAATTCTACTCATGTCTTTGTTTTTCTTTTGTGTACTTATTTTTTTATTTTTTTTGGGGGGGAGTCTGGTCGTGGGGCCTGAACTCTGGGCCTGGGCACTGTCCCTCAGCTCTTCAGCTCAAGGCTAGCCCTCTACCACTTGAGCCACAGCGCCACTTCCGGCTTATTTTTTTCTGCTTATGTGGTGCTGAGGAATTGAACCCAGGGCCTCAGGCATGCAAGGCAAGCACTCTACCACTGAGCCACCTTCCCAGCCCCTTGTGTACTTATTCAAACCTTAGAGGAGACAAAAATACAATTTCAAATAATTAGAAAAATAAACAGCAATCAACAGACTCAAGTCAACACAAACACCAATATTACTGTACAGAATTTGAAAATAATTAAAGGATCCAGCAGCAAACAATTTAAAAAATGAATAAAGAGAATTCTTAAAATGTTTGAATGTAAATTTTAGAAATAAACTAAAAGATGTTTAAGAAAAAAAGCTGTGTCAAGATCATCAGCTTACTAGACACAGCTGAAGAAAGAAGTGGGGAACTGGCAGGTAAGTGAATAGATATCCAGTCTGAAATGTCTATACAAATCAAGGCATTCAAGATCTATGTAACAACATCAAAAAATTGACAAAACATGCAATTATAATCTCAGAAGAAGAGAGGTCAGTAATTTTCCAAAATTAATATGAGCAACAATTCAGACATTTGAGAATTTGAGGGAACTCCAAGCAAGTAACAAAAATAACACCTAACTACACAATCAAATGCCTGAGAACTAAAGAGAAGGAGGAAACAGAGAAACAGAGGGAAAAAATTTTTACAGTGGAGGACCAAAAATAGGAACTACAGTCACCTTCTTGTCAGAAATTTTAAACATGAAACTGGGGAATGGTGGCTCACCCCTGTAACCTTAGTTACTCAAGAGGCTGAGATCTGAGGATCATGGTTTGAAGAGATGCTTATCTCCAACTAACCAGTAAAAAGCCAGAAGTGGAGTTGTGGTTCAAGTGACAGAACACCAGACTTGAGCATAAAAACCAGGCGAGAATGCAAGATCATGAATTCAAGCCTTGTACTGACACTAGAAAACAAAATTATGAAAGGTAGACGACAATGGAACAGCAGCCTTAAGAACTAAAAGAGAAGGATAAAATTTCAAAATACCACACTCAGCAATAAAAGCCTTTTTCAGATAAGCTACAGTTAGGAGATTTCATTACTATCAGAAAAGCAATGAAAGACTTGTGACAGGAAGTTCTTTCAGGAAAACGATAAATTATGGAGACTCAGGCAGGCACAAATTTAGATGTACAAAATAAAGACCACTAGAAATAATTTAAAACTGAGTCTAAATGAGTCTATCCTTTAAAAACATTTTAAAGGATAATTGGGTAAAGCAACAGTAGCAAGACTATTCTTAGTTGTATAAAGCACAAAAGATGGAAGGGAAGAACGGATGCAAATGCTTGCAAGTTTATGACTCCATATGCCTGAAGAAATGCAATGTGTTAGAGCAGGCTGCAACCATATAAAGTCTTGTACACTGATAGTAGAGAAAATTCTACACTTTTCATTTCTTCCCATACTGTCTCATGAAAAAACAATCATTCATGGGAAATGAAGGATAAAAGTATCCCCAAGCCAAATATATTTGGGTCACAACAGAATTTTGTGAACTCCTCAAACATATTAACACACTAGCCCATGCATTTCCCAAGTGCATTTGAGTAAGGGAATGGCTCATACTCACTTGTATACTAAGTAAGGTGGTTTGGGGAATGGAGCGTGAACACAATGTGGATAACTGAAGTTTGGGAAACAACTGATAAATTTACTGGTGCTGAATTAAATCTGCAGAAAATGAGCTAATTTCTCTCTTCACTTCCATATACTAACTAGTAAAATGACATTGAAAACCTTTTGAGGATTGATTAAAACCTAGGTGAATAGAACCATGATTGTTGTTGCTTTTTTTTTTTTTCAGAAGGAGTTAGTACACCATTATTTAAACTGTGGTCTGTGGCCAATGGCAGGGTTAAGTACCGAATTTAGGTAAAGCCAAGACCCTCCTAAACTGTGATTACGTAACACCAAGCTACTGTTCTACAGAGTGGAATAGGCCTCTTTGTAAGTTATTAGATATTAAATCATGATACATTTAAATATATCAT
Source organism: Dipodomys merriami (assembly GCF_024711535.1). NCBI lineage: Eukaryota > Metazoa > Chordata > Mammalia > Rodentia > Heteromyidae > Dipodomys > Dipodomys merriami. Next base: position 139,299,427 of record NW_027202270.1, on the reverse strand, counting down.
GTTCCCAAATCTAAGCTACAAGTATATCTAAGTTTATATTTGGTTTTAGAGATTATTAGACAAGAAATACAGCCCTACAATTTGGTTATTAATGCATGCTTTTATGTTTATATATGCTTACATATTTAATGTCTATATGTGAGTTCATATAAAGCAGCATTTAGAATTTAGTAATACATTTAGGATTTATATATGCTTTGCATTCAAGGACTTCTTTAGTTACCATTTTCCATGAGGCCTCTGGGTTGCCCCAAAACTTTCCTCACTGGAGAAGCTTCACAGGCTTTACCCTCCCCATATCCAACCACAAACCGAACTAAAATGTCACCTCCTAAAGTGGCAACCAATTTTAAGAGTATGAACAATCTAGTTTACCTTTAATCAGTCTGACGTCAACATTCCAGCTAAAGTCAGGTCAGGTGCCAGTTTCACCGGTATAAAAAGATCAATTAAATACAAATAGCTCTGTGTAAAAGAGCAGTTTCACAAAGAGGACAAACACAATGGAAAATTTACAGTTTTCACTACTTTTTTTAAAAAAAGAAGAAAATGAAGAAGCTACAAAACAAAACTTCCCCTGGTTGAAAGTGATAGTAGAACATGTAATTTGCTCTCGGATAAACACACAGGCCAGGCAGAAAAAAAAAAAAAAAAGCTGGCTATCTAAATGAAATCACGAGGACAGGATGTCTCCTGCTCTCTCATGACTAGGACACCTGTAAGCCGAGCTGTGATTGGGATGGCGGATGGCCTGCTGACATGATAGAAAGAGCTGCTTCTGTGTCTGACTGTGTGACTGGCTGCTCCCTGCAAGGAGTTTTCCATTGAGTAACTGCCCTTACAAGTCAAGAGTTCAGTGCAGATGTGAAAACTTTCCAGACCTTTAAGTAAACTTTTATCCTTCAGGAAGGGAGCTAATATCTCAGGGAATGAATGGCCTACTTCCCTCAGAGGCCAGGTCTCTACAGTCAAAGTAAAGAATTAGGGCAACTATCCAGATAATTCAGGCCACCCACATCTGCTTTGGCCTGAATCATTCAAATTAAAAAGTGATGTCTGTGGCAGAATTTGATCTCAGTATAATTCAAGGGGGCCAAGAACTCCCAGCATTTTCATATGTTGGAAATCAGCATAGCTTATAGCCTCAGACAAGCTAAGAGGTGAAAGTACTGATGTGACCTGTTTATTTCCATCTTCTAGTACTTTCTGTCTGGATACATTACACGTTGTCCTGTCCTGAGCTGAGATCTGAGAGAGAAACAGTAGTAAACACCAACTAAGGCAATGAGTATCTGCTTTACACTTCTTGACTTGTAGATTCAAAGACCTGAGGTTCTGGCATCCTATACAGACTTTCTTATGGGATCCTTTTCTTATGGGATTCCTTTTTTTAATGTTGAAGATTTATTTATTTTTTGACGTATATGCTTGTATTTAAGCCTTTTATCTTTAGAATATTTTGGGGACTTATACAAAAGTTGTCAAGAGAATACACATCATCCAGTTTCTTCTAGCTGTTAATGTCTTCCATTGACACTTTTTGCTACAATTAGCAAATTGATATAGACACATTATCACAAACTAGAGTCCATGCTTTATTCATGTTTCCTTCTCTTCTACCTAGTGCCCTCTTTCAGCATCCTATAATAATTAAATCAGGCTACCTGGTAGCCTGATTATATTTAATCATCATATCTCCTTAGGCAGCTCTTAGCCATGGGTTTCTCAGACTTTGTGTGTGTGTGTGTGTGTGTGTGTGTGTGTGTGTGTGTGTGTGTGTGTGTGTGTGTGTGTGTGTGTTGTCAGTCATGGAGCTCAAACTCTGGGGCTGGGCACTCTTTAGCTCAAGGTGAGTGCTCTACCACTTGAGCCACAGCGCCACTTCTGGCTTTTTCTATTTATGTGCTGAGGAATCGAACCCAGGGCCTCATGCATGCAAGGCAAGCACTTTACCACTGAGCCACCTTCCCAGCCCAACTTCTTTTATTTTTCACAAGCTTCACAGTTTTAAGTCATACTGATCAAATAGATGGTAGACTTGGCCCTTGATTAGTGTTTATCTTATGTCTTCTTCATGATAAAGCAGGAGTTGAAGATTTAGGGATAGATAGCCCAGTTCTGTTCTCTTCATGCTCAGCAAGCATCTAGAATACTGACAGACTTAGTGGTGTCAGCCTTAGTCACTGGAACTTCCTCCCTATAAAGTTACTGACAGAAACCCTTTAGGCCACAAAGACTGTAAATGCGGATTTGTGTTTCTATCATTGTATATAAAGTATATAAAATACATGTTTGCAATACTATCTCCCCTTAAAGTGATTTGATTTTAAAATAATTCTAGAACATTCACCCTCTATAGCGACTCCTGCCTCCTGAAGAGTTCACTGAGGCATGAAACGTGTATCCTGGACTCACAAGTGTGTTGATAAGAATTCAGTAGGAATAGAGACCATCAAAAATATTTTGCTGAATGGTAACTCCTTTGGGGAACTGCTTAAAGATAATGTAAAAAAAATTAAATCCAAAGACTCTTCTAAAGCATAAAAAAATGTAAATGTCTCAAATCAATTTGTTGGGTTTTTTTTTAGCCAGCTCCCCCTACCCAAAAAAAGTATTCTAAAATGCAACTGGTGATAGGAAAGCCAGCCCCTGACAAAACTGGATAACAGATTCATTTAATTCTAAAATTCAGCAATTTTTTTTCTAGGTACCAAGGAAGGTGAATTTAATAAGTGACTCGTATTTTGCCACAATCTACACTCTGTGGTTTAGTGCTTCACACTGAAGTTAAAGATGATATGAGTAAAAGATTTTGCAAATAGTGCCTTGCTCAGTGACGGATTCCTTTGTTATAGATCGTAAGCAACACCCTCACAAAGGCAGGCATTATTTGAGTGGGGTTAATCCTCAAACATGCCAAGAACATTTTTGTCGTAAAGATTTTGGACTTCTTCTCACTCCCTGGAAAGTTCTTTAACAAAATATTGGTGCATCTCACTTACTATCTTCCTTCACTCAGGACTCTCTTCACCAATCCCTTCCATAGGGAGGCTTTCCTAAATGACCCCATCCAAAAGAGCCCCGAGCTACGCCCTCTCTTCTTACTCGTTTGTCCTTTTGACATTTATTACATTTGGAGTAGCGTTTGGTTTTTGTATCCACACCCAACCTCCACCAGAATGTAAGCTTCAAAAGACAACGAAGACTTTTCTTCCCTGACTTCTATGTGGCTGAATTCCAATGTTGTTTCTAACACAGAATTTGGGATTAGAGGCCTAAGCAAGGTAGGAAAGAGATGGCATGACTAGCGCAGAGATCTGAGGAGCTAGCTACCTCTGGTCAGATGTCTGCCTCTGAACGTCCAAAAGGGATGAACCACGAACAGGCAGCCCACCTGACTCCTCCCCAAGACCTGGGGTTATACCAAAGAGTGAATGTTAGGGACATGCAACAACTTAGAACTGAAACACTAGCCGGGCGCTGGTGGCTCATGCCTGTAATCCTAGATACTCAGGAGGCTGAGATCTGAGGATCGCGGTTCAAAGCCAGCCTGGGCAGGAAAGACCGTGAGACTCCTATCTCCAATAAACCACCAGAAAACCGGAAGTGGCGCTGTAGCTCAAGTGGTAGAGCGCTCGCCTTGAGCTGAAGAGCTGAGGGATAGCGCCCAGGCCCAGAGTTCAAGCCCCACGACCGACAAAAAAAAAAAAAAAAGAACTGAAACACTGATGTTTATGTTAGCCATGCACACAAACACATCCTTTCCTGAAAGGCTAATATGGTATTATAAACCAGGGTTATCCTGCAGGTGTTAAATTAAAAATTAATATCTAAACCATAGTTCATAAAAGTCTTCACCTTTTACCAGTTGCTTTTCTTAATAACTCATGATTTTTACAGTTAAAGGAAAAAAATCATAGATTCTACATTATTGAGTACTATCCTAAATTACATCTAAAAAGACTCAATAAGGAAGAAAAGCACAAGACAAAGATAAAGAATGACTTTTGTTTAGTATATTGCATTCAATCCTGCTGGAAAGACTTTCATAATTGAGACCAGAAGATATGTTCTACGGATGATATGCATTGCAAACGTAATTACACATGCTTGGTTTAATAAAGTTATGCCTCAAAACCCACAAAAATATATTTCTTTCTCCTCTCATTATAGATCTTCCTACTCAACCCAGATCAGTAGAGACATCATGGCTTGTTTGCTTGAATTTAGCTTTAATTCAGCAAAAAATAAATGAGACATAAATCGCAATATATTTTTGTGTTTTATCTTTCAATGCTCATTTTGTTAAATAGGAGTCTACATGTCAGACTTGCCTGAGGCCCCAAAAGGCTGAGAACAAAAGAATAGGTAATAAGTACTGCCAAATTTCAGAGGAAGAAGGAAACCAGATTTGTAACTGTTTGCTTCGAGCTCATTCGGTGTGAAAAGAAAGCTTATATACACAAACTAATTAAAGTACAGTATATGCAAGTGAAGATCCCAATGGGATAATCCTTTGAACACCTACTGCACTTACAGTTCAACAAAATGAAAGCTGAACCATGTTGTTGGAAGAAAGTCAAGGGGAGGTGGGGCAGACAAATGGAGAGAGGAAACATGGGTGAATACAGTCATGATACTCGCATGCATATGTCAAAGTGGAGCCAGGTGACTTGAGGGGATGGAAGGGGTTGAGAGATGGAGGAGAACAATGCAAGGAGTGACATTGATTCAGATACATAGTACAGACTGTAATCCTAGCTACTCAAGAAGCTGAGATCTGATGATCATGGTTCAAAGCCAGCCCAGGAAAGAAAGTTCACAAGACTATCTCCAATTAATCAGCAAAAAAAAGCCAGAAATGAAGTTGTGGTTCAAGTGGTAGAGCACTAACCTTGAGCAAAAGAAACTCAGGGACAACACTTAGGCCCTGCGTTTAAGGTCCAGAACCAGCACCAAAAAAAAAGAAAGAAAAAAGATATATTGCATATACTTTTAAACTGATATGTGGAAGTGTATCCTTAAGAACAACTTAAGGATAATGGAAACAAAAACAATGTTAAGCGTTAGAGCTGAAGAGATTGAGGGAATTGGAAAGGAATTTTTTTCAGTGAAGGAAGGTATCCCTGTGACTTCTAGGGGCTTTCCAGGAGAGCCTGGTGGCCAGTCGATTTCTGGGTGCAGAAAGGTCTGACTTTGGGCAGTAAGTATATTCTGATTGCGATGGCCAACAGAAAGTTCATCATAGACCTAGTCCCAAATATCAGTCTACAACTACTAAGAGATTTCAGCAAAATGATTGTAGATTTGATCTGTAAGACATAAAAATCCACTAGTGATGCAAAAGACTGCAGTTGAGAGAGCTTTAGGAAAGGGAGAGATGAACAGCGACTCCCTAATACCTCATAAAAGCCTTAAACATCCGCCCTACTCATTGGAAGACATCAGCCTTTTCCATCGGAGTCACTGGAGGGAACTTTTGGGACCTCCCCCTCATCTCCCCACCCTTCCTCTCCACTGTGGAAGGTCAGAAGCCTCCATGAGGAGCGGGTAGAGGTGACACACTTGTGATCATCTCTCTGACCATATTTTCTACGAAGGTCTCCCCCATGGTGTGGCCCTGGGTTGTAGTAGGGAGCAACTTCAACTTTAAATGAAACTGGGGTGTGACCTTTGAATTGTAACATGTGCCTATTCTTTCCCCATTTGAGGTAGCTAAAGGGTATTTTGTCTTCCAAGAGGGACCAGACAAGTTGTAGAACCTGCTGCATCATTCATTCCAAAAAGAAGGAAGAAACGGCCCCATCAAACAGGTCTGAAAGGGCAGGCAGAACCAAGGGCTGGTATAAGAGGAATGTTGCTTGTATTTGAACTCTGTGATTCCTATTTCTTCAGTACACTTCACTGTGCTTCTAAAGTATGCTATTTGTTAGTTCTTACTTACAGTGAATAAAGTGTCCTTTCATCTCTGGAAGTCTATTGAACTTTCCAAACTTCACACCAGGGAGTCAGGTTTAGTAAAAATTTTCTGAAGCTAGTATCACTGCACCAAAAGCCAAAGGCTGTAATTATGCAAATAAAGGACTTCGTGGGATAGGAGGAGAACCAGAAGCTTAATTAAGGAATCTGCTACTTGTCCTTCCTTGTAAGAATCAGCATTCAGTATTTAGCGTTAACATACTCACTGGACAGGCATAGCAGACGGCCCTGCCTGACAGTCTGCACACTATGAGCATCTCCTACCTGCCAATGTCCTTAGGGTAGCTGACCTCATGATTGAGGGCACAGACACCCAAATAAGGAAGTAATCGTGTTCCAGGATAATAGTCAGGCTAAAATGGACTCTATTCGATCATTTTCAGGGAAAATTTCTGAAAGTGCCCCTCACTTTTAAAAGTGTAAGCTGCATTCTTTTTTTTTAAATAAGTATTTAGTTTCCACTATATCCCTAGCCCTGTGCTAACTTCCAGAGAGATAAAAGAGATTAATGTTGGAGCGTGATATTTCATGTGTCTCTTCCCATCTTCTTTTATGGTATGAAGGTTTGAACTCAAGGCTTTGTGTTTGCTGGGCAGTCACTGCGCTGCTTGAAATAACTCCAGCCCAATTAATTCAGGTTATTCTTTGAGATAAAAGGCTTATGCTTTTTGCCTAAGCTGGCCTTGACCACAATCATATTTCTGCTTCCTGCCAATAGCTGAGATGAGAGGTGTAGCTACCATGCCCAGTTTTGTTCTGTTCAGATGGGATCTCAAAAACTTTTTTTAAAACCTAAGCTGACCTCAAACCTCTTGAATAACTAGAATTACAGGCATGAGCCTGTAAGTGCCCAGCCTTCCCCCGTGTCTTATCAGGGAATATTTTTGTGATACTGGGGATTGGTCTCAGGGCCTTGTGCTTGATGGAAAAACAAATGAGCCATGACCACATCTACTTCTAATCCTTCTGTTTTTAGTTTCACAGATAAAACTTTGCCTGGGCTGTCCTCAGACCCTGATCCTCCTGATTTGTGCCTCCCACATATCTGGAAATATAGATGTGCACCACTACACCTGGCTTATATCCGAGATAGGGGCACTCTAATTTTTTAAATATTTATTTATTTTTATTTATTTATTTATTTATTTTTGTCGGTCGGGAGCCTGAACTCTGGGCCTGGGTACTCTCCCTCAGCTCTTCAGCTCAAGGCTAGCACTCTACCACTTGAGCTACAGCACCACTTCCGGCTTTTTCTGCTTATGTGGTGCTGAGGAATCGAACCCAGGGCCTCATGCATGCAAGGCAAGCACTTTACCACTGAGCCACCTTCCCAGCCCGGGCACTCTAATTTTTGTCCCATACTAGCCTCAAACTCATGATCCTCTTGTCTTTTTCTACAGAGCAGCTAGGATTACAGGTGTGCAGCACCATACTCAATCCTCCTACAAGTATTGGCTGCTTTGTTCTCAAGAATGTTTGTACAGCAAACAGCCTTGGAAGACAAAAGTATCTCCCTTCCAGGCAGAAGGCAGGTGTGTTCCTCAACTGCGCTATGATTATATTCCCATCTGGGGCACAGATTGGTCAGGTCTGCCAGCAGCTCTTAGCAGTTTTCCTAAGCTCCGAGTTCCTTGGCTATTACATAAACCCAGTACGCATGCAGCACCTGGGCCTCTCCTTATTGCCCCTTCAGGATGTGGGAGTCAGGACTGAAGACAGAAGTTCATGTTCCTGCTGTGCTGCACTCAGTAAGAGTTCTCTCTCTGGCCCAGATGTCTCCAGATGTCCAGTGAACCTCCATGAAACTCTGAGGAGCTAGTGAGTTAGCTTGCCAGCAGGTTAAAACCTCAAACTTGACGGTGCTTGGCATTCCTTTACCCACATGCTAAAGCTCATGGTCTTCTAGAGAAATAAAAGCACATAAAAATTATTAAAAGATGTGGTACTCAGAATAATAAAAATATACTTAAGGCATCTGGGAACAGAAACACAGGCATCTGCAGGTTATTGGGAGGCGATATTTGAACAGAACCTTCTAGTCTTCCAAGAAATCAGCCAGGTTAATAAAAGGCCAAGAACCCACACAGCCATGGTAGCAAAATAACATGGCCTATGCAGAGAACTGAGTGAGTCACCTGCTGGAGCAGACAATCTGAACCCGGATTGACCCCGAACATGGCTGGGACTGCAGCAGAAGCGACATCAGAGACCCTTATCTCACTCCATGGGCCTGGGCTCTCCTGTAGTCCAGGGACCTCCAGAGATACATTCAAATTAACCCTTGTGGTGTGGAAGAAATACACTGAAATGACTGTGTATGTGTATATTTTCTTTCAAAAAAACCAACTCAACTTTATTAATAGCTAATACATGGACTGGCACAGACTCCCTCCTGTGGTATTTATTTTGCACCTGTGTGTCACAGCCTGTGTGGGAATCCCTTGGGCATGGCTTAGTCAGTGGTGAACTTTGAGCACCCCATGACATTGCAGCATATGCGTTCTTGGTTACGATATCTGCAGATTATATTAGCTAGTTGTATTAACCCAACCCTCACAAAGTGGGCAAGTGGCTTAAAATGGTTGCAGTACAGAAACCACAGACTGATGGTAGCAGTAATAATACAAACACAGGGCTGAGAAGGTGGTTCAGTGGTAAAGTGCTTACCTCACATGCATGAGGCCCTGGGTTCGATTCCTCAGCACCACATAAGCAGAAAAGCAGAAATGGTGCTGTGGCTCAAGTGGTAGAGCACTAGCCTTGAGCTGAAGAGCTGAGGGACAGCGCCTAGGCCCAGAGTTCAGGCTCCATGACCGACAAAATAGTAATAATAATAATACAAACACAAACAAATGATTGGACAATGGTTGCACAATGACTCAGGTTGTACAATGTCTGGCTAGAACAGCCCCTCCAAAATACAAAGTATATAGGGAAAATGGATTGATATTTCTGGTTTGCTATCTTCATAAACCATGTACAAGCTAAAGCCAATGACAATTTAATCAGATGTAGCCATGGGAAGTAGAGTTTGTTTTTTTTAATAATTATAATATGGATGCATACCTACATGTCGATTCTGGAAATACTAACCAAAATTGTTGTCAAATGATCACAACTGACAAGACATTTAATACCTGAACAAAAACACTGGAGACATTGTGTGATTTTATTTGGTTATTGTTACTTAAAGATGTACATGCTTCAACATAGCAAATATTGTTGGAACATATACTAAAAATACTACTGAATATTTGAAAATTAGTCCAAATAATGAGTAAGAGATCTGATACACAATGAAATATAGGCACTGGGTTTCAGCATGTCTCAACTTACAGTAGTTGCTTGAATCTGTTTCAGTAGTGAAATCCTTCACTTTGGGTGAAGGATTCTGTAGCTTAACTACATGTTAGAATTAACTGACTATGCTTTAAAAAGTGCTCACCGTCAGTTCTTTCCCAGACCCATTCAATCAGAATCATTGTAAATACGTCTTTAGTTAGGAAGGAAAAAAAAGGAAGGTTGCAGCAACAGCATCTCACCCTGGCAGTCATTCCCTGAGTCATTCACCAGCAAAACAGTTTAGCCCAGAAGCTACAGCCAGGATGGCATTGCACAAACTGCTACAGGAAGTCATCAGTATGCAATCAGTTCTGCTCTAATGGGGAAAACACACTCCTAAATGTCACCACACCGAAGTATATAAAATTGTGATGAAAACTGCCAAGTCTATGGACAACACAGAGGAACAGGCCACAGCAATCAAAAACTTTATCTTTGACACATTTCATTTCAGAAACATCATAAAAATTTAATGAACACAAAAGTATCATTTCTCTTGTGTTAAACAGTTTAAGAAAAACACAAATATATAACCGTCATGGCACCATACCTTGGCAAAGGCCCAAAGATTTGTGGAAATGGAGGTTGGAAGGGTTCCCAGTTCCGGGTTCTTGTGAAGTAGGAAGGAAAGGTTATCTTTAACTTGGCAGTGCTACAGCTTCAACATGAAATGTCTCTCAAAGACTCAGGTGTTGAACATTTGAGTCTCAGCTGGTGGTCCTATTTTGGAAGGTTTGGAAGCTTCACAGGGTAGACCTAAGTTGGAGGAAGTGGGTCACTGAGGGGGTACCTTTGAAGGTTATTGCTGGCCCCGGGTCCCTCCTTCTGTCTCTTTATACTTCCTGTCTTCCATGAAGTGAAGAAACTCCTTGACAACATGTTTCTACTGCCATTATGTTCTTTCCAAGTACTGTACTGAGTGAGCAATCATGGATGGAATCCTTTGAAACTGTGAGCCATCCTTTTAAGTTATGTTTCTCAGATATCTGTCACAGTGATGAGAAAACTAACACAGATGAAAGGTTTAGCTATGAAAAAGCATGATTCAAAACACACACCAAGAGACCAAAGGAGGATATTCTTAGGAAAAGATTAAAAAAAGGTGCAATAGCTCTGTGCAAGGATCATATAAAATAATATCTGTCAAAATGAACTCCAAAAAAATAGAAACAAGCTCATTTTTTTATTTTGTTGTGGTTTTTCTTTTCCTTTTGTCTTGTTTGTTAGTTTATCTGTTTTCCAGAGGGCAAGGGGGGGGGCACAAAAAAGATGGGAAAAAGGGTGAACAGATGTAGCAGTGATACTCACTAGACACTATGTTGAAAATAAACTACACAATTTGTGGGTGGGGATGGGAGGGAAAAACTGGGAGAGAGCAAGGGCAGGGATGACATTTTCCACAAAGAAATGTGCTTATTACCTGACATATAACTATAACTCCTCTGTATATCACCTTTAATATAATATTTTTTAGAAAAATTAAAAACACAAACACCGTGTGATAAACTGAGGTAGATGTTAGATGCCTGAGGGGTGTGTGTGTGTGTGTGTGTGTATGTGTGTGTGTGGTTATACTTTCTATATGGTTTGATTACACTATTATCTTTTTGTTGTTGTTTAAGATAAGAACTTTCAAGCCTCCTGCCTTGGCCTCCTACATGCTGGGATTATAAGCACATACCATCATATCTGGATGATTCAGCTATTTTCTGCATTTACCTAAGTTTACTTAGTGTTATCCATGAATGAAATTGTGCATAAGGAGCCATGCATTGGTGGCTCATGATTGTAATCCTAGCTACATGAAAGTCTGGGAACAGGATGATTGTAATTTCAGGCCAGCTAGGACAGAAAAGTCTCTGAGATTCCATCTCCGTGAAAGAAGTTGCACACAAAGCTTCCTAATATATCAATTACATTAGACGACACACATATTTTCAAACAAGCTTTATAGCCGTACTGTAATTAACTAAACTTTTTTTTAAAACATAGAAATACAGATCAACTTTGAACAAATTACAATGAATTGAAGGGTGGATTAAAAAGATCTTTTATATTACATAAAGTTTGCTAGTCATGATCCTGCAAAAAGACAAACAAAGAATTTTTGAACTTTAAATTGCATTACCCATTTGTCTTATACAAAAAAGAAAAGTAGCTGGGCACTAGTGGCTCATGCTTGTAATCCTAGCTACTCAGGAGGCTGAGATCTGAGGATCATGGTTCAAAGCCAGCCCAGGCAGGAAAGTCCATGAAACTCTTATCTCTAATAAATCACCAGAAAACTGGAAGTGGTGCTGTAGCTCAAGTGGTAGAAGAGCTCAGCTGAAGAGCAGAGGGACAGCACTCAGGCCCAGAGTTCAAGCCCCACGACCGACAAAAAAAAATCTAAATTTTTTAATCTAAATTTGCTGGCCTCGTCTGAAATAACAACTATAACTAATACCTTTGGTAGTGCAGCACCAAACAAAATAAACATGCAAATCCTCCTTTCTTCATAATGTTGAAATTTTAACCAAAAGGCACAAAGCAAATAGTTCTTAAAAGAGACGTAAGCAATGGAAAGAGCATTTTGAAAATGAATAATTGGAAATGAACAATTAGATTCTACTATTGCATAATTTTCTGAAAATGTGTCACATACAAAAACTCTTATTTGCACATATTAAACTGGAGACTGAATTTTCGAGTGCATCTAAAAATCATCCACATTATGAGAACCAATTGTTAAAAATATAAAAAAGCATCTTTCCCAATTAGTCTGCTGGGAAATCATCAAAAGATCACAACTTACTGGCTACATTTAACAATTTTTTAAAAAACTTTGCATTATTCATGATGGTGACTGAAAAATGAACACCTACATTTAATAAGTTCAGCCAATAATCTACTTATTATTTGAATGTATGCATCTTTGTGAGACAGTTTCCAGATTGTATTGAGAACAAAGTATAAAGTTAAACTAATCCTGAAGCAAACCTTCCTATTACATCCTCACCAAGGGTTATGCTAAGATTTTCCCCCCAAAATTAAAATATATTAAATTGTAGTCACATTGCTCTATTTTATTTGGTGTGGAGAGTAAAAAGGACTCTAAATCATTTGTAAGCAGAGTAAAATACAAAATTATTTAAAATATTTTTATATTTAATGTATTGATTTTTCCTTTTCTAGTATAATACTGACACATGTGACTATAAAGCAAATAAAATATAGATGAATATTTATGTTTAAATATAATGTGGTTATGTATTTTTACTAATAGACATCATGATCAAAGAATGTTTCAGAGCCAGGCACTAGTGGCTCACATTTGTAATCCTTGCTTTTCAGGAGGCTGAGATCTGAGGGTTGCAGTTTGAAGACAGCCCAGGCGGGAAAGTCCATGAGACTGTTATCGCCAATAACTACCAAAAAGCCAAAAGTGAGGCTATGGTTCAAGTGGTAGAGTGCTAGCCTTAACTGAAAAAACTCAGGGATAGTATACAGGCCCTGAGTTCAAGCTCCAGTATTGGCATACACACAAGCATGCGCACATGTGTGCGTGTGTACATACACACACACACACACACACACACAGAGAATGTTTTGGATACCACTGTTAGAATTAATAGGGAAATGAAATGGGGGAGTGCAAGTTATCAGAAATGCTAGGGATACAGGTGGACCCACTGCAACAATGAGATGTACAAGTCATTATGTCGAAAACAAACTTTACAATTTTGGTGGGGTGGGGGAGGATTGGGGGGGTCGAGGGGAGGATGGGAAAGGATGGGAAGGGGAAACAAAGGAGGAGGCTATAATGCTTGATAAGAAATGTATGGGGCTGGGAAGGTGGCTCAGTGGTAGAGCGCTTGCCTTGCATGCCTGAGGCCCTGGGTTCGATTCCTCAGCACCACATAAGCAAAAAGAAAAAAGCCAGAAGTGGCGCTGAGAGCACTAGCCTTGAGCTGAAGAGCTGAGGGACAGCGCCCAGGCTCAGAGTTCAGGCCCCACGACTGGACCCCCGGACCCCCCCCCAAAAAAAGAAATGTACTCATTATCTTGCCCATGTAATCGTATCCCCTCTGTACAGTATTTTCACAATAAAAAAAAAAGAGAAATGCTTTAAAGGGTTTAACATGCTTGTGTAAAAGATGTCCAGTTGAGTGTAGGAGCCCACACCTATAATCCCAACCCTAGGAATGTAGAGACAGGAAGGTTATAAATTTGAGGCCAGACTGGGTGATATATCATGCCTATTTCAAAAACAGACTAATAAGCAGAAGCCTAGACATAGGTAGTGCCAACCTGAGATTAATGTACATCCTATTCGCCTTCTATTTTAGATTTATTTAACATGCATACAGAATGGCTGCTGTATCTTAGAAAACATATCCAGGTCCCAGGTAAGAAATGGAAGTGGGAAAAAAGCATGACACACACATTAGTTCAAGGTTTATACAGGTACTCCAGGGTTAGGTAATCCAAAGGAAAAATCCAGGGAGGTCAATTACTATATATGTTACCAGAGAAGATAGAAGAGAGGCAGAGGCTGAAAGCTGGACGTTGAGAATTACTGTAGTGAAGTTGAGCAGAGAGCTTGAATGCCAGCTGGCTGCAAGTTACCAGTGAAGGGCTGGGATACGCTTAAATCTCAGACGGAGGGCCGGATCAGAGCCCTGCATCCTCACTACACAGCTGGAACCTAAAAGCACAGACTCTGAAGAGATCAGGTCAGGAAAACAAGTCTCACTGACTCATATTTTTAACCCGTTAACTCATTTTTGCAAGCAACAGTATATCTGATCATGTATGCCTTTTTTTTCTTTTTTCCTTGTACTTCTGAGGTTTGAACTCAGAGACTTTACTTGCTACAGCTAGAACTTGACTACTTGAGCCACAGCTCGAGTCCTGTTTTTGCTGGTTATTTTGTCTAGTCTTACATACTATTCTGCTCCAGCTGGCCTTGAACCATGATCCCCCCCCATTCTTAGCCACCTGAGGAGCTGGAATTACATGTGTGAGCCACCAGCACCCAGCTTATATATGACTTTAATGGGTCAGATTGGTACTTACTTTGAGATATTCTTTGGGAAAACTCTGATTGGGAATCCTGAAAACTAAACTCTAAAGATCTCATCCATTCACTCACATAAAGCAACTCGAGTTCACAGACTAGAATGTTCACAGACTAGAAGGATTGCCAAGTTCTTCCTAGGATAAAGAGAAGTTCTCCATATATATACTCTGTCTGATTTTTCTCATATTCAGGAGACCTTCTCTCTGAAATAGCTACTTTATTAAAACAGGAGAAATAATCAAGGCCAAGATTATGTATTGTTCACTGTGTGTGTGTGTGTGTGTGTGTGTGTGTTCAAGCTTTTTTGTATCGCTCAATACTCAGCCTTGTGCATTATTCATATATTCCAAACAGGGCTTGTAATAAATTACTGCTGAGATGCACTCACTTGGAAAAAAAAAAAAGACAGCTCCTATTTGCTCTAAAATATGATTTCTTCTCAGAGAACGATTTTCTATGAGATCACTGTCACGGGCACTGACAGCCCTCCAAATAATATTTATCCTTTACCCTCCTGTATACTACAACTTGAAACAGAAATTGAAATTTCCCTTGTGGATTTCACACTCTGAAGGCGACAGCCCTGAAAGAGCCAGAGTAGTGTTTGAGGTCCTGCAAATAATTCAGGGTTTAAACCTTCCCCCAGCACACAGGAGACCACCCTCTGTCACCTTCTCATGAGCCATTGCTTATCTCTTCCTCCCCATACTTACAACCCTCCCTGACTTAAAAACCCCCTCCTCAGTCCCAGGTAACCCATATTTTTGCCACGGTCTTTCTATGGCATTTTTCTCATCAAGATTCTCCATGGGGGGTTATACTGTCTTCACTTCCTCAATTCCTGTTCTCTTAGCTCTGGCCACAAGCTCCCTGCCCATCAACCAATGCCTGCTGAGCCAGGCTCTTCTGCAGGAGGTCTCCATGGAAACCTAACTTCTCTGTGGCCTCACAGGCCCAGGAAGGTGCACCGTGGCAGGCTCTCCTTCCTCATTCCAGTTCTCTTTTAGCCCTTCCCCTGTTCATTGCCAATTTCACACTGCTTCCTTCCTTGCCCCAATCTTGGGCTCTGCCTTTTAAATACCTAATCTTCCATCTAAGAGTCTTAAAAAAAATCAAATCCATATTGCTGATTTGAATACCCTTGCATGTGCAACTATCTCACAGTTGCCTGCATTGTTTACTAGCTCCGACCTGCAGGCCTTGCACTACTCTGCTAGCAGGACCTCTCATCCTAGCACAGTGCCAATTACTATGACCACCTGTCCTCAGACGGAGATAGGAAGTACCTCCATGCAGCCTTCCTTGATTAATCTAACATCCCCCAATACACAGAAGCACATACGGGAATGTATGATCCTCGTCTCTTATTTCATTATGATTACCTCTCCATTTCCCATGCATCATTTCAGAGATCAAGGTAAACAAACACAAACATAAACACATATAAACAATAGTTATTCAGATGATTGAAAATGAATGATTCTGGTACAGATCTTTTGGGAAAATAAAATACCATTTCCTGGAAGCCACTGTCCATTTTCACTCATCTCCACTAGCACCTTGTCCTTTTCTCTATTGCTATAGATCTGACCTGACCTTATGGTCACCCAACTAGTTATCTGCCTTCCTCCATCCCCAGGAAGCTTGGAACACAAGAAAGAAATCCAGTTAAGCTCTGTATCTCCAGCACCTCACAGGGTGCCTAAGACAGATCAGGGGGCTTGATAAACATGTATTATATCTAGAAATGGATTCTAGAGGTGGAGGATTCAAACCAGAAAAACAGATTAGGGATAAAATTAGGGATAAAATAGGGATGCAGGATCAAATTATGAAATATCCAGTATCAATAAGGGTTGTTTTAAAGTCGGGCAAACCTCAACACCAACTACACAGTGAACTTAAAACACAACAGTCGAGAGCATCTTACGAAAGTAAGAGACATAAATCTCAGTTCTAATAGAAATGTACACCACTGTATTCAGAAGTTGGTTATTGAGTGCCTGTATGCGATGCAGAAACCTAGGAATGGAGTTACAAGTGTAATGGTCCCTATTCTCACAGGACCTCTCATAAGCCAATAAGGAAACCGATGTTCATAGTACTAGGGAAGATGGAAATGCAATTGAAAACTGTGGTAAATACTACAGGGAAAATAAAGGAGCTATGAGCCTGCTCACAGGAGGATCTGAGCAATATGATGCTCAATGGGGCAATTAGCTTCCAACCGCTGTCCAAATAGCCTTGCATTCTGCAAGGGGGGATTCAGACCCTGACAAAGGGGCGTTACAAAGAAGAAGGTATTTGTGTTCTATCATAAAGTCCTCTTCATAAACACATCTCTACCTATGCCCTCTTCCTTTGATTTTTTTGTCTTCAGAAAGATTCTGAAGAGTGGCATATTGGGTGAATAGCATAACACTTTCACGACGCTGGGATCCTACCAGCCCTGCACCTGCCATGCACAGTGTAGCAGCATGGGTGCCCTTATGACTAGCAGCAGAACATTTAATTGTCTGCTCTTTTTAGTTGAATAGATTAAAAGCCAATGTCTACTTCTTTATTGTATGTTTAAACAGTTTTCAAAAGCTAATTTACTGGGGGCAGGGGGAGGGGAGAGGACTTCTTTATTGTATGTTTAAACAGTTTTCAAAAGCTAATTTACTGGAGGCAAGAGGAGGGGAGAGGTTTTCAGTATGTTACATAGAACAAATTAGTCACCTTCTCTAAGCTGAAGATATCTCAAATGTCAGGTAGACATAAGCACACTGTCCATCTCTGAGATTAGATTAAATATTGTTTTTTTTTACAATATTGTATCAAATACTTGTATAATAAATACTCAGTAGCTGACAGCTACTGAGTCTATTGTTTTATTTTCACTTTTATGTTACTTTAGATTTGAAAGTACTGTCTTTTTTGGCACTGTAGGCTTTACTTGCTAGGCTGACACTTTACCATGTAACCCATGCTGGCAGCTTTTCTTTGTACTGTTCATTTTGGAAATGAAGTCTAGTGATCTTTTCTGCCCAGGATGGCATTGAATGAGACCCAACAGATCTCAGCCTCTTGAGTAGCTAGCAAGGATGATAGGAATGAGTCACCAGTACCCAGCCTCAGCTTGCAAGTACTCTTCATTTGCATTATTTTCCTGATGTGTAAGTAAGCTAAGAGTAGAGTGATGGCTGCCAGGGACTGGAGGATGGATCAAATGAAAGGTTGGTCAAAGGGTGTAAGCCTTCAGTTATAAGAAGTGTAAGTTCAAGAGATCAAAAACTTCATTGTCAACTTGAGTTTTCTTTTCCTTCTTTTTTCTTTTTTAGAAGTACTGAGGTTTGACTTGGAGCTTCACACTTGCTAGGCAGGTGCTCCCATGTGAGCAATGCCTCTAATGCTTTTTGCTCTGGTTATTTTTGAGAAAAATAAAACACCTCAATATTACCTTATGACGGAGATGAAAGACTTCTACAGAGAAAACTATAAGCAGTGAAGGCTGGAACTGAAGAACACACAAGATGGAAATATTCACCTTTTTTCATGAAATCAGTAGAATATTGTGAAAAATGCCCCCAAAGTGTTCTACAAATGCATTGAAATCTCTATCACAGTTCCAATGGAAATCTTCACAGTAATGGAAAAAAATGAGATTGTTTTAAAATTTGGGGAGCAGAAAAATCCCCAAACAGCCAAAGAAATACTGAAGAAAAAGAGCAATACTGAAGAGATCATATTTCCTGATTTCACCTTATACTACAGAACCATAATAACAGAAACAGTATACAAAGGCAGACATGTGGAAGAATGGAATAAATAGAGGACCCCAAAATAATCCCATGAAAATACACACCTGACTCTCCACAAAACTGCCAAAACTACACATTAGGAACAGGAAACCTCTTCAACAAATGGCACTGGGAAAATTCAATACCCACAGGCAGCAGATTGAAACTAGATCCCTATCTCTCACCTTGTACAAAACAAAAAATTCAAAATAGGTCAAATACCTTAATTTGAAACTCAAGAGCTTGAAATTTCTAAAAAACAAAGACAAAAACAAAAAACCCCACTCCAGATACAGTCACAGAAAACTCCAATACCTCAGAGCAATGGATAAATGGGATTTTATTAAATTAAGAAATTACCACATAGTGAAGGATACAATAAGATAGACAGCCTACAGACTGGGGAGAGTATCTGCCAACTATTCATCTGAGTTAATATATAAAAAATATAAAGAATTCAAAATATCAAACATCAAAGAACAAGTAATTTGCCAGGCATGATGATCCATGCTTATAATCCAAGCTACTAGAAGAGTAGAGGCAGGAGGATCAAAAGTTCAAAGTCGTCTTGGACAAAGGTGATGAGATCATATCTCAAAAACAAACCAAAGGAATTATGTGTAGCTGGAGTAGAAGACTACTTGTCCAGTATGTATGAAGCAAGACAACCAACCAAGTCATCCAATCAATACGTGGGCAAACAGACAGTTCTCAAAAGAAGAAATACAAATGATCAAAAAATACACACAAAAATAGTCAACATCCTTAGCCAGAAAGGAAATTTAAATCAAAAGTACACTGAAATTCCCTCTTACCCTAGTGAGAATGACTAAAATCAAGAAAACAAACAAAGCTGGGCACCAGTGGCTCTCGCCTGCAATCCTAGCTACTCAGAAGGCTGAGATCTGAGGGTCACAGTTCAAAGCCAGGTCAGGCAGGAAAATCCATGAGACTCTTATCTCCAATAAACCACTAGAAAACTGGAAATGGCTCTGTGGCTCAAGCAGTAGAGCACTCGCCTTAAGCTGAAGAGCTAAGGGATAGTGCCTAGGCCCAGAGTTCAAGCCCACAACAGACAAGAAAGAAAGAAAGAAAGAAAGAAAGAAAGAAAGAAAGAAAGAAAGAAAGAAAGAAAGAAAGAAAGAAAGAAAGAAAGAAAGAAAGAAAGAAAGAAAGAAAGAAAGAAAGAAAGAAAGAAAGAAAGAAAGAAAGAAAGAAAGAAAGAAAGAAAGGAAGGAAGGAAGGAAGGAAGGAAGGAAGGAAGGAAGGAAGGAAGGAAGGAAGGAGGAAGAAAGAAAGAAAGAAAGAAGGAAGGAAGGAAGGAAGGAAGGAAGGAAAGAAAGAAAGAAAGAAAGAAAGAGAAGGAAGGAAGGAAGGAAAGAAAGAAAGAAAGAAAGAGAAGGAAGGAAGGAAGGAAGGAAGGAAGGAAGAAGTGCTAGTGAAAAATAGAGAAAAAAACAAGAATATTTTTATATTAGTTTTAAAATAGAATCAGCATAGTAGTTCCTCAAAATGATCTCAAAATAGAACTATCTATGATACTGATATGCCATCTTAGTTATATAGAGAAATGGAAATAAGTAACCATATAATAAATGTAATTGCAAGGCTAGCCACAAGTGGCTCATGCCTATAATCCTAGCTACTCAGGAGGCTGAGATCTGAGGATCATGGTTCAAAGCCAGCTGAGGCAGGAAAAAGTCCATGAGATTCTTATCTCCAATCAACCATAAGAAAATTGGAAGTGGCGCTGTGTTCCAAAGGGTCAGAGTGCTAGTCTCAAGTGAAAAAGCTCAGAAGTAGTGGCCCAGGCCCTGAGTTCAAGTCCCACAACTGACACACAAAAAAGGTAATTGCACACCTAAGTTTATTTCACCACTTTTCACAATAGCCAAGTTATGGAATCAGCCTAAGTGTTTACTGACATGAATGAATAAAGAAAATAATATAAGCATACACACATGTGCACATACATACATATGAATACATGGAAGTATTACTCAGCCATAAAGAAAAATTAAGTCTCATCATTTCCAGTAGAATGGATGGAGGTAGCAATCCTTATGTTAAAATAAAATAAGCCTAAAAAAAATAAAATAAAATAAGCCTGATTCGGAATGACAAA
Organism: Dipodomys merriami; assembly: GCF_024711535.1. NCBI lineage: Eukaryota > Metazoa > Chordata > Mammalia > Rodentia > Heteromyidae > Dipodomys > Dipodomys merriami. The sequence goes on along the minus strand of NW_027202270.1, from coordinate 139,279,137 downwards.
TATTCCATGTTTCTTCTTATATGCGCAGTTTACATGAAAGTAAAAGGAAAATGATTTGGGAGTGGTGGAAATAGGAAGGAAGAGAGACAAAGGAAGATGATGGAATATGATGGGAGTACATTTTATACATGTATGAAGGCATCTTAATTAAACCCTTTTTTTCAGTTCATATATGAAGTGAAAAAATTTGAGTCCCACCAAAGAGTTACCCAGGACCTAATCATTTGCCTGCCAGCATACCTTTCTTGGGCTTAGTTTAGAGAAGACAATGTGGGCCTTGTAGATGCTAACTGGCAAAGCCAAAACCTCACTGTTATTTTGAACTCAGACCAGATGTTTGTAACCTCCTCACCCACCATTCAGAACAGCATGGCAGAAGCCAGTGTCTCAAAGTCACAGTATCTTTTCTCAGAATCTTAGTTCCCATAGGTCATTCTTTAGCATTGCTTCTCTATTTCCACCTGCATGGTTTTTATTATTAAACATATCATGAAATGCTCATAATTCTTCAACAGATAAATTAAGAAAGAACAGTTTCTGGGAAAACAGGAAATTGATACTGAGTTCAAAAAGACACCAATAAGAAGGAGGGAGAATACTTATCAAGTACAAACTTACTGAGCATAAACGTTGCCAAACTAATGATTTCAGTTCTCGTCATGGACTTATGACGTAGATATGAATGCCGGCTTCTCCATTAGACAATTTGGGAATCCTTACTATTCTCACTGTAAAATGGGTATGATGACAGAACTTGCTTCACTGCATAACTGTGGATTAAAAGTGACAGAATATAAAAGCATTTAGCCAGGTGCTAGCCCATACTATTTTATAACTGATACTAATTACTGTTCTGTAGTACGATGGGCTGTGTCTGTTTCATCTCTGCACTCAGACCACCATATTTCCATCATCATTTTGAGGCCTCTCAAATGCCCCCAATGTTCCCTCCTATGGATTTTCATTGGCTGCAGGCTGCTGAGAACCCTCCCTGGGAAAGAGAGTTTCCAGGGACTTTAGGCTCCATGTTTTATCTTGGCCCCCTTTCACTTAGTAAATGTGTTCGGGCTAGAAATTCAAAATTCCAAGATGAGTAAACCCTCACACACACTGGCATGCCACACATAATTTTTCGTCTCTCAAATGTTTATTGGCTGCTTCGGCTCTATAACGGGCTCTAGGGAGAGATAGCATGGGCAAAGGGATCTCATAGGGAAGGAAGAAAACAAGGATAAACTAGCACATAATATTAACAGTGCTGAGTGCAAGGAAAATAAAATAGCTGTAGCTAACTGAGAGAGAGAGGGGGGGTGAGATGGGGGTGGAGGAACAGTGTTTAGCAGGTAGCCAGGGAAGAACACAGGTGTAGGCAGCATTGGAAGACAAGCTGTGTCCAGCCAGGTGAAGGTCAGGGGACAGTAGATGAGTCTACATCTGACAGAGACCTGCATGCATGTTCTTTATACTGCATTTTGCTTTGTTTTGCATCACTTGGCTTCGAATTCTCGCTGGACTTGCCCTCCTGGTAGTTGCCATAGCAACCTGGGCAGACCATTTTGTTTTGCCCACCCAGTCACTCATCAGCCCACACTCGGCATGTACACAATCCTAGCAACCAGTCATGGAAACATTATTTAGAAAAACAATGCACTCCATAACCCTTTGCGTTGTCCCCAAAGACTATTCAGACACAACTGAAAATAAATCAGGCTGCCACTTTCCCCCAGAGAAATCCTCCATCACTGCTGACCCTTCACAGATAAGAAGCTCGGCCTTCTCAAGACAATTCCTCCCTTACTTTCTACAAAAGGTGTGGTCCAGGCAGTCCTGATGACCTATAATGGCCACATTCTATGATACCCATCTCTTCCTCCTCTGGGCAAGTTTTCCTATCTTCATTCTGCTTTGGAAACTTCTTTGGATTTCAAATACTTCTGGGAGACAGACTCTCAGAAGCTCCAGCCTAAGTGTAGTTTGTTTGTACTGGTCTGTTGTATCTTGTTTAAATTCTTCTATCCAAGAAGAGGAACAGGGTTCTTCCATGTTAAATGAGCTGTGAAGGACCAAAATAAGTTCCCATTCTATTTCTCCACTGGGAAAAAGAGTTCAAGAGAGGATGGTTTTCTTTATTCACTTCAAGCTGGAATGGAGTTTAGTCAATGTTCTCTGACATCTTTAGCAATCATTCAGCATCATCTCTCTTGACAAGGATACTTTTCCTGTGTTGTCTTGGAAAACATTTTCTGAAGACTTGAAAATATTTTTTGTTTTCAGTCTCAAAGGAAAGCTAAATAATTAAAACAATGTGATTACACAGGGCTCATGATCTAATCATTCTTTCATGATTGAACTATTGGAACAAGTATATACCATTAGCATGGAATGAAGAAGAGTGAGACAGGCCACTTCCTATATCTAGACAGAAGCCAGAGGTCCCTTTTAGACTGGCCTGGGCTCTACCCAAGGTGCTTCGCTCATTTCTGGTCAAAGCCCAGCTTAAGAGGATTGTAGAAAACACTGGCTAGAACTCAGAAGGAAGACGGTAACAGAGGTCTAAAAAATGAGAATGAGCTGAGGGAAGGCTGCACAATATCTATTTGCATACTAGCAGGACAGTGGTGACTAATAGCCTTCAAATCATGTGCCTAAGGGACAGTGATTCTCCAGTGTCAACCACAAGGGTCCACATCATGAAACATCTGGGCACTGCTGGCTGCTAAGTATGATTTTTCCCTGCCTCTCTCCATCTCTTTCCCTCCTTCCTTTCTCCATTTCTTTTGCCCTCTCTTTCTTCATTTCTGTCCCTCTCTCCATCTCCCTCTTTTCTTTCTCCTTGTACAAGCCTTTTGTTTACTAGGGAGACATGCTACCAACTAAACCATGCTCCAGCCCTTTTTGCTTAGCTATTTTTTTTCCAGATAGGTTCTTGGCATTTTTCCCTGGGCTATCCTCAGACTATGAACCTCCTATTTATGCTATCTCAGTCCTCTGCAGCTGGGGATTACTGGTATGTACCATCACGATCTAACTTGTTTGTTGAGATGAAGTCATGCTAACTTTCAGTCCAGTCTGGCCTCAAGCTGTGATCCTCCCAGTCAGTACCCTTCTCCCTAAACTGTTCTTATAAAACTGAAAATCCTACTGGTATGTGTCAAATAAGGAGGCACAGCAGCCAATAAATGATGCAAGGGAGAATCCTATCTCTAATGGAATAAAAATCCTACAATAAACGTCTTCCTCCGCCTGTCTCATTTCTACCAATATTTCCTCATTCAGCCTCCCAAGCTTTCACTGTTGCTCTGGTATTGATCTATAAGATCGTAGATTAATTGATGTCATAGATCAATGCCATAGCAGCTGGGCAATAATGAACTTTTGGATATAGAACAACACCTTGAATTCCCTGGACAAACTTTTTTTTTTTTTTGTTCATGGGGCTTGAAGTCTGTCCCTGAGCTCTTCAGCTCACGGTTAGCACCCTACCACTTCAGCCACAGTACCACTTCCAGTTTTCTGGTGGTTTTTATTGGAGATAAGAGTCTCGCCGACTTTCCTGCCCAGGCTGGCTTTGAACTGTGATCCTCAGATCTCAGCCTCCTGAGTAGCTAGGATTACAGGAGTGAGCCACTGGCACCCAGCTTAGACAAACTTTTTATTTCATATTTTCCCATATAAGAGACTAGCAACTACACAGTAACTCAACATTCATTCATTGACAAACAATTTAGAGTATCTTCTACAACAACTGGTTGGAAGGGATTTAGAAATGAATATGACATACTCCCTTCTGTATGTGGTAGTCTGACAGCAGAGAAAGAAAAATACATTATGAGCTATGGGAGAAATGGAGGGACAAAGAGTAAACAAATTCAGCAGTGATACTCACTAGACACTGTGTTGAAAATGAACTGTAGAAATTGTGGGGGAAGGAGATCATGAGGAAAAAATTGGGAGAAAACAAAGGAAGAGGTAACACTGTTTAAAACATGTACTCATTATCTGACTTACACAACCATAATCCCTCTGGTATATCACCATTGCAATATTTTTTTACATACATTATGTAGCCATTAAGATAAAATGTGTTATTGGCTAAAAGAATAGCCAATCAAAATGTGATGGAGTTTTAAAAAGTTTCACATCTCTGTAATTAAAGTGTTCACTTTTAAGCATATGGAATAGTTCATGGAATTAATGGAACTATTACTCTGAGGCAATCCCAAAATCTTAGTGACTTAAATAAACATGTTATAGCTGGACCAACTCTGCAGAATTCGTTGGGAAAACACCGAAGTACATGAGGTTTCTGTTAGTTTTGCAACTTCCTATGAATTGAGAGCTATTACAACAGAAAAAGCACTGATGATTGGTAGGTAGCGGTGACTGAGCTAAGGGAGGCTCAGACACAGGAAATATGTGAAGCACACATCCAGTCTTAAAACTCCTATTTTATAGATGACGCTTCTTTCACGGTCACTTAGCCAAGCCAAACCACATAGCTATTAATGTAACTTCCAGGGGACAGATAGGTACTCAGAAAAAAAGTAAAAATATTTATCAAAGAATACTAATGACTATTGTGCATGGGGGTAAAACACAGGCATTGGTTTTTGAAGAGTTTGCTATGACAAATATTCACAGGTATTTTGGGCATATCTTTTGTCTTGTGTTACCTTCCTATAACAACAGAGTAAAATCTGAAAAGAATTCAACTAGCATACTGTCTCCCAGACTGCTTAGCTGGGAAGTAACAGTGTAGCCTTCTCTCTATGGCTTAGGCCTCTGCATACTAGCAGCACACTACTCTACAACACTTTCAGGAGAGGCATTACATAAAACACGGATCACAAGATGTAGACAATGTGGATAATGTAGACAATGCAGGCTGGCAAGCAGCCCTTCCTACTGGCAAATATCCCCAGTACCAACATTCAGTATGCTTTGTGCTGGTTCCTCAGTACGTGCTGAGTGAGCTACAATGAACCTGGTCTACATTCTCAGCCACCCACAATGTCTGCAACACCAGCATTCTTTCACAAAGTCTAGGTAGTTTAGGGAGTTCTTCATCGAAGGCTTCACAGGAGAAAGGCACATCCATTCAAAATGGCATCTTTGGGAAGAATCCAGGATTGAGTGGCAGGTGCCTAAGAACAAATCCCAAATTTGATCTGGAAAATGAGGGCAGTACTGGGCCAGAGTGATTGCAATAAGCATCAGTGCACATATGTAAGACCTTTAGGACAATGCTTGGCATGTGTTAACGCCCAAAACTCATTACCTACTATTTTTGTCATTACTACTAATAAAATAAATAAGCACACAAAAGCAACTGGAGAATTCTCCATTTTGTGTCTGGCTGAGACAAGGAGGTCACAAAACAATAACATATTTCGAATAAGTTTCCTAATAAGTGTGACTCTAAAGATAAAAAATTAAAGGTTACCAGTTAAAAAGCAAAAAAGAAAAGCCAACTAAATTATTATTTTAGCTTTTGGTCATCAGAAAGAAATCAATTTGTTTTACCCAACAAAGGAAGGCCACAATGCCTCAACCTACCTGTGAAAGTTCATTTTATATATCAACATGATTAGATTTCAAGATGTCCAGATGCTTACTCAGCCTTGCTCTAGGCTCTTCTTTGAGGAAGATTACCATCTGAATCTGTCAACAGGTAATGCACATTGCCCTTCCTAAAGTGGGTGAGACTAGTCTAATTTGAAGGCCTACCTCTCAAATAAGCAATTTCTCCTGCCTGACTGCCTTTGATCTGAGCCATTAGCCTTTTCCTGCTTGTAGACTTCAACTGAAACATCAGTTCCTCTTAGGTCTCAAGCCTTCCAGTCTTCAGACTAGAAATAGGTCATCAGCCACATCCACTCCCATCCCCTGTACTCCTATTGTTTACTTTTCTGTAAATCTTGTCAACCTCCATAACTGTGAGAATTCCTTATAATAAATCTCTCTATATAATTATGTGTGCCTTATTTATTTATGAATTCCCAATCATAAATGATCATTGAATCTACTTCCTCATTTTTCTCTTTTCCCTTGGAGCACAGGAAGTCAATTAAAAGCATATGCAGAATAAATCGACTGAACTCTAAAACTATGACTCATCAGGAAGTAGTCCTACAAGTGAGGTTCTCAGTATGTCTGGAAGAAAAATATAACAAGCATCTCAGGAGAAAACTAATGATAACATTCATCTAAGTAACTACCCTAACTGAAGCTTGAGCAAATATTTCCCAAGAATCATACCTTGCAAATTTGAGAAATGGATTGAGAACTAAATCTATTATAACTCAGAGATTAATCTGAAAATGACACATTTATTGCCCCTTGGGTTTGTTTGGGAACCATAAATCTAAAAGGTAAAGAATGAATGAAAAAACATAATCTGGTAATTATAAATATCCAAGCTAAAGAAAAACAGTAAATAATAGTGAAAAGGTTAGTGATGTGATTAATACATTAATTTTACTCAGAACACACATAACAAGAAAGGTCACATCAGCAGACAGATTGCTTTCCAAAACAAAGGCTACCTCAGAGATGCGGTCATACTCTTCTGTGTAATCGGATACTTAAAATGTCCCCAACTTAAAGAAGAACCAAGAACTAAGAACTTATAAAGCTAACAGTTACCAATAAAGTATATTGGCTTAAGAAAAACAAGCAGATCAAAGGAACAGACTAGAGTTTCCATAATTGGATGCACACATAAATGCAACACAGACAATTCAGGTGAGAAAGGATAATCTTTAATGAAATGGTGCTATAAAAATGGATCCCACAAGAAAAATAAAACAGAACAATAAAAAATAGGATGAACATCTATCCCCATTTCACATCACATACCAAAGTTAACTCAACATAAATTAAGTGTAAAATCTGAAACTATAACATTTCTAGGAGAAAATCTTTGTCACCATGAGTTAGGTAAGGTTTCTGGAGACACAGCAGAGCAAATACAATCTATTTAAAAATTTGATAAATTGGACTTGATCAGAAATAAAAACTCTTTCTTGCTCTTCAAAAGACTGTTAAAAGAATGAAAAGATAAACCATGGACTGAGAAAAATATCTGCAAAACATATCTCAGAAAGAACTTGTGTGAAGAATATAGGAAGAAGTACTCTCAAAAAAAGCTAATAACTAAATAGGCAACAGACCTGAACAGTTACTTCATGAAGGAAAATATATGATAGGCACATAAACACAGAAATGACCTCACATTCTCAGAATCACAGGAAAATAATGAATGAAATGAAACAACAACAGTAAAACTCCACTGTGAAATATCACCACCTGCCTATTAGCATAGTCAAAATTAAGATGAAAACAGGCAGTTTCTTCTTGAAAATGTATATGCATAACTACCTTAGGATCTATCCAAATGTAAGAAACGGAATGCACATGACTATAAAACATCTGCTTGTAGCAACTTTATTAGAAACAACTCAAATTGCTATCAACAGTGAGTTTAAATAATACTATAGAAACAACTCAAATTGCTATCAACAGTGAGTTTAAATAATACTATATCTACACAGTGAAATACTACTTAGCAATAAAAAATATTGGCATACACAATACAAGTGAATATTAAAATACACCAAATGAACAAAGCTAAACAAAAAGAGAACACACTATGATTCCATTTATATAAAAATCAAGAAAATATGAACTAATTAGTACTGACCAAAAAAAGATGAGGCCAAGCCAGTAAAGTGGGTTACAACAGAATTCAGTGAACCAGATGCTGGTGGCTCACAACTCTGATCCTAGCTACTCAGAAGGCTGAGATTTGAGGATTGTGTTTTGAAGGCAGCACAAGCAGGAAAATCCATGAGACATTTCATCTCCAATTAATCAGCCAAAAACCAGAAGTAAAGGTATGGCTCAAATGGTGGAGCACCAGCCTTGAAGGAAAAAAAGCAACTTCAACCCCAATACTTTCACACACCCACAAAATAACTCAGTGAAACTTTTGGAGATGGGTATACCTATTTCTCCATTCCTTGATCATGGCAATAGTTTCATGGTTCTGTACACTTGTACACCTTATGGAATGCTATAGATTTGAGTTTAATATAACTCAATTTTATCTCAATAAAACTTTTTTGTTGTTGTTACTGTTGATGGTGGGGCTTGAACTCCAGGCCTGGGTATTGTCCCTGAGCTCTTTTGCTCTACCACTTTGAGCCACAGATCCACTGCCAGTTTTCTAGTGGCTAATTGGAGATAAGAGTCTCATGAATTTTCCTTCCCAGGCTGACATTAAACCATGATCCTCACATATCAGCCTCCTGAGTAGCTAGGATTACAGGCTTGAGCCACCAGTACCCAGCACTCTTTTTAAATAATAATAATTTCAGTTAGTCAAAAAATTTTGTGCTGGGCACCAGTGGCTCACACCTGTAATCCCGGCTGCCCAGGAGTTTGAGATCTGAGGATCGCAGTTCAAAGCCAGCCCGGACAGGAAAGTCTGTGAGACTCTTATCTCCAATTAACCATTAGAAAACCAGAAGAGGTGCTATGGCTCAAGTGGTAAAGCACTTGCCTTGAGCTGAAGAGCTCAGGGACAGTGCCCAGGCCCAGAGTTCAAGCCCCATGACCAACAACAACAAAATAAATTGTTGAGCATGTACTCTGTGTCAGGCACTGTTACTGGCACTAGGTTCTAATAGGGATAAAAATCCTTTCTCTAGTCAAATAAAATATCCATTCTTACACCTAAAATTGTGACTTTAAAGACAAGCAAATTTCTTAAAAAGAAAAAATAATGAAGAAACTTCTCGAGTCAGAGGGACTAGTATAGTGCTCTAACACTGCAGAGTCCACCTCCATTAATCTACGAATCAAAGTTATGTGCATCTATAACTGCACGAGCCTTCCACCACAGAAGCCTTGTTTGTCTTCTGAAAATGTCCAAAACACACATTAGCCTAGTTTCTGCTCAACTCATAATTCTTTATTGCTTTCATTGATTATTACTATAATCATTGTTATTTCAAAGTAAAGTCTGCTTATAACCTGCCAAGCAACTCAGAGAAATATGAAGAAAGGATTGAGAGTCCTTCACTTACCCAAATATCATTCATGTTGAGGGACTGCGGTCACTGGCTGTTTCCATTGGCATACGCAAGTAAAATACTTACTTTACACTGAATTACTCAGAAAAGCAAAAGTTCAGGCTACTATTATGTTGCAAAATATTGATTGATGATTGATTGATTGATAGCTTGACTGTACTTAAGGCCGGGTGCTTGCTATGCAGGTACTCTGCCACTGCACCCATGTGCTCAGCCCAGTTATTGACATACTTAAGAAATCAGTAGAAGTAGATCAAAAGGGACTCTAAAATCTTTTCCAAAATTAAGGCTAAAGATTTAACAAACTTAACCCATAGGAAAAAAATCACCATTTTTTATTCTCATGTTGCAGAAAAGAAACAGCTTTGTACAATTATTCTCTGTGCAATGAATTATGAAGAATCTAGAGTTGGTGCTAAATGTGCAGAAAGAAAAATACATTTGCCATTAGTTCTTTTCTATCTTGTAAATTTAACATTTCTTCTTTGTTCTAAGATTAATTCAATTCTTCATGTTATATAATTAAATTTTCTTTCCAACTTTTCTTTTTTTCCATCTACTTCCAAGATCTAGTTCTTATGCTAGTTGCTGTTGGTTGGTGGTACTTGGGTTTGAACATCAGGGCCTTGTGTTCCTGGGTGCTCTACCACTTGACCACTTGATACTTATCGCTCTTAGTTCCAAATTGTGTGTGTGTGTATGTGTGTGTGTGTGTGTGTGTGTGTGCATGCACACGTTCATACTGGGACTTGAATTCAGAGCCTTGGCTTTTTCCATCCAGTCTGATACTCTACCACTTGAGCCACATCTCTACTTCCTGTTTCTTGCTGGTTAATTGGAAATAAGGGTCTCATGAACTTTACTGCCTAAGCTGGCTTCGAACCAGACTCCTGAGTAACTAGAATTACAGGTGTAAGCCACTGGCGTCCATAGTTCCAAACTTTTGCAACAAGAATTCCAGAATCTTTTTTTTTGTCAGTTGTGGGGCTTGAACTCTGGGCCTGGGTGCTGTCCCTCAGCTCTTCAGCTCAAGGCTAGTTCTCTACCACTTGCGCCACAGTGCCACTTCCAGCTTTTTCTGTGTATGTGATGCTGAGGAATCGAACCCAGGGCCTCATGCGTGCGAGGTAAGCACTCTACCACTGAGCCACATCCCCAGTCCCTCCAGAATCATTTTTAAACACTTAGAACTTCAGTCTTTGGTGCCCGTTGGCTGCTCAGCACTTCATTCTGTACAGTCCTGCTTCCTGCGGTTCTGTTCTACTTCAGGACCCACTGCTCACTGAGGGAAGCAGGCTGTTGCTGGCGGAAACACTGGAGCTGGTGAACTCACCAACAGCTGTCTCTGTTCCTACCTGCAAACGATGCAATTTCTATGGAGCTACTCAGGAAGTTGTTGTAGTCCAGAAAAGCTGTAAACTTGAAAAGCATACTCTTTTCTCCCTCTTCCATTTGCATAGTTCTGTGCCTCCATCTCCTTATCTGTACGTTGGAGAACTGCCACATGTATTTGTTGCAGAATTTAATGCAATAATATTTGAAAAGTACTTGGTAACTTCCTTAATTTTATAAAACCTCATACTTTCATTAAAAAAAAACATCAAACTAAAATCTACTTACATCCTCTTTCATGGATTTTCTTTTGGGAATGAATATAATAATATTTCTTCATGAAAAAATAATGTTTTCAATGAAAAAAATAGGCAAATTTGTAGCCTGAAAGAATGTCAATTTCTTTTAATAAAAGTGGCTGATGATGGATTACATAGAAATTCCACTGAGCTTTTCACAACAATATAGGAGAATCATTAAATATCCTTGGGGCCATTTAAGTATTTAGCATTTTTGCTTGTTTCATTTTGTTTGGTTTTTGAGAAAGGGTCTTTTTATGTACCTACTCATGATTCTCTTAACTCGGCCTCCACTGTGCTAGGATTACAGGTGTCATGAGTACACCCACTGAACAGTGCAGATGAAATTGGTTTGCTTTCCTGTACGTAAATTGAATCTCAGTGTTTTAAAAAAGATTAAATGGTATAACTGAAGTTCAATCACAGAATCATCCTGTCAGGTCATTGATGTTTACTAAATTATAACTATTATTGTTATTCGATTTTAAAACACAAATAACAAGCAAAGTAAGGGTAAGTGCAAGCACTTGCAGAAATAAGCTAGAACAAGTGGGAAGAAGGCATGTGTGATTGTTTTGAGAAAGACATTTGCGAAAGAGGGAGAAAATGTGAGTGCAATTCCAATAAAAATAAAACACTGGAATAGGAAACTACAAAACCCATGTCCTCCAAATGATTAGATGCACTTCATAAGATGACCATAAATTACATAGCCATTGAAGGTTTTTTTTCACCAGTGTCATTTGTTTTCAAAGCCTTCCATTTCAAAAGCAATAATTATACTATTGTTCTTTTTTTAAGTAAACACATTTAAATCATTAGGGGAAAAAAAGAGATTTATTTTAAGAAAATAAATGGGTTAAGATTTAGGTCAAACTATCCCCAAATGATTTGTGTTTGTCCTTAATTTGCTCCACAAAAGAGGCTGCTTTGAGAATCTCTTGGGGTTCCCTGCTTCTCTGCACTAATGCAGGCTGGCTGAGTGGTGGAGTGAGTCCTTACTCAACAAAGAGCAAGAAAGACCCGTGGGTGTTCTAATGGGCACAGCAACACAGGTCTTATAAGCACAATTTTAGAGGTGGAAAGGAGACAAAAGCAAATCATAATAGTTGTCTTACTACTCATATGTAAAGAAAAAAGAGGCTGCATGGGTGAAAAATCAAAGAACTATGTCGAGCACTTGGAAAATTAACGGCTTACATTTTTCTGTTCCTGGTTATCTTCCCACAGTCTCCCCAGTACTCCGTTAAAGAAAATGAGCCGTTCATGTATCCATTCAATCATTCAATTAGAATGCTTTGAGTATGTTTTATGGCTGCCATGTATTGTTCTAGGCAGCAGCCATTCCTGAGTGAGAGTCATCAGTGAACATGAAGTTTCCAAACAGGAAAAAGGAAGCAGGTTGTTATAGGTCAGTTGTGAACTCAGGTTTCTGAATATAGAATTGCTGATAAAAAAAAATGTTCTTCTGTGCCTTACTATGTCAACAGAAAAGAAGAGGAATACATGGGGACCAAAATATCTGTTCTCAGCCAGACATTGTGGATCACACCTATCATCTTAACCATTCCAGAGGTTGAGATCAGCAGGATTGTAGAAAAGAACAAGAGACCACTCTCCACCAGTAAAAAGCTGAGCTCGATGGTACGCACCTGTCATCCCAGCTATGTGGGATATATATAAATAGGAGGGCTGCACGCCAAGCTTTCCCTTGGGCAAAAATCAAGACAGTATTTGATACAGCAAAAGGACGGGATGGGTGGGAGTTCTTGAGCACATAAGGTTGGCATGAAAGAGGAGAAATCCCTAAGCCAGAGTCCCCCTCTACCTCTGTGGTGCTGTGGAAGGACCTGAGGGCTCCTCCCACTGTGTGATCCTTCCATTCACAGCCCTTTCAGATAGCATATGGTGGGCAGGGCTTGGTGTTATAGCACACAGTGGACAGGGCTTGGTGTCACTCTTCTCAGGCCGTAAGAATGTTCACACTTCACATTTCCATTATCAAAATTAAGAAAACACGTGGGGCCAAAGCACAACCCTAGAAACTACTAACCATCAAAGCATTTTTCATTCTAGCTCTAGCTGGTTTGTGTGTGTGTGTGTGTGTGTGTGTGTGTGTGTGTGTGTGTGTGTGTGTGTGTGTGTGTGTGTGTGTGTGTGTGTGTGTGTGTGTGTATCTGTGCACACACAAGAGTGCCAATTATGGAATTTGAACTCAGAGCCTGAGCATTGTCCCTGAGTTTTCATGGCCAATGCTAGTACTCTACAACTTGAGTTACTTCTCCACTTCAGGCTTTTGGGCAGTTAGTTAGAGATAAGAGTCTTGCAGACTTCCTGCCTGGGTTGCCTTCCACCCATTTTCAGCCTTCTGAGTAGCTAGGAGCACAGGCATAAGCCATCAGCTTCTAGCTGATTTAAAAAACAAAAACAAAAACAAACCTCACTGTAGCAAGTTCTCAAAACAATCTATAGCCACAGTCTAATCACACTTTCTGCTCCCTGCTCTGTTCAGACTGGCATAGAGAGTATAAGAATCATATAACTCTCCTGAGAAACAGCAGTCCTTAATACTAACACAGACGAAACAGTCATGGCATGCCAGGAGCTTTTTCCAATACTTTCCCATTTAACTATTCACTAAAACTTCCTAGACACTATAAGGCAGTTTCTATTGGCTTTCAGATGAGGAAACTGAAACTCTTACAACTTACCCAATTTGCACAAGTGGAAAGTGGTGGCCCAGGATTCCAAGTCAGACAAAGCTACTGGAGATGCTGTGCTCTCAAACACTGCCTTCATTTACCAGCTCTGCCCGGACGCTGCTGTTTGCTACTTAACTCTGGCTATAGTCTGAGCAGCATGGTCATGCCCAAGTTCACCAGCATACTAACTTCCCATCACCCCCAAAGCACCATGCTGCTTTCAACCCTTTGAACAGTTACCATGATAGCACAATTACATGGCTATATGGATGTCAACATGAAGAAACCCATCGTTTCTACACAAAATATATTATGTTCTTTTTCTTTAAAGCCAATGAGCTTTTGAGAAAAAAAAAGACAAGCAGGAGCTTGAGGCCCTGAGTTCAATCCCCAGTTCCATCCCAAAAGAAAATATAAAAGAGATTCTCAACTTCAAGGCTGTGCACAGCACAGACTGGCTTACTGGCTCCTGTGTACAAAGTAGCTAGTTGTACATCAGAAAATAGGAAGCACTGGAGAAATGAGTACTATGAAAGAAGCAATGTTCCTCAACTCTAAGTGACCTAAAGAAGGAAGTCTCAATACCACAGAGAATATGGTTTTGAGACATAAAGAAAGAACTCATTGTGCCCCTTCCATCTCTATGAGGTTTGCCATGTTAAATTTACTTCATTCCTCTCGTGCCTTAGCTATAAAATGGAAGTAGTATTACCTACATTACATGTGAGCTACATAGAGAGCTGGGAATGCACAAAACACCAAACTGCTATTTGTTCCACCCTCTCTCATCCCTCCTTTCTCCCCTGTCTTCAGGATCACAAGGTCATTTTCCATTTTGGCCTCAGTAGTTTGAATGACCTGTAAATTCTTAAAAGATACATCCACTTTTTTAAAAAATCCTATAGTTTTGAATTCATTATGTGTGAATCTTTATCTTGCTCACTGAAAGAATATCCTTTTGCTTCTTTTTTGATCATGAAATGGTTCTCTGTTCAGGGCCGGATGGTTTTAATAAAAGTCTCTCAAAGAGAAAACGAAACTAACTAATGAGTTTTCCTCCAATAGTCAAGTTCATAGAGACAGAAAGTAGAGAAGATGTTGGGTTGCCAGGGATTGGGGGGAAATGGAAACGGGGAGTTGGTGTTTAATGGTTACAGAGTAGGTGCTGGGATTAATGGTGGCAAGGATGCACAATCCTGGTGACAATGCTGTAGTGTAAATGTAATTTACACAGCAAACTATACACTAAACAACATTTAAGGTAGTAAATATTACGTGCATTTCATTAAAAGTTAAAGAGTTCTTGGGGAAGATAAGTAAACAACAAATCCTTCTACTATTTTATCTAATAACTTTACCAAATGAGTAAACATATACATATACATTTCTGATATAGCATATTGGCACCTAGGTAACTTTATTTTCTTCTGTAGTGAAGATTTACAATAGTTAGTTCATATTTATAGGAATAAATGAGATTATAAGAATGCAATTATATCAACTTTCACTGGGTAGAATTAATGTGTCTATATCAGAAATCAAAAAATCTATAATTAAAGTAAAATTTCATCAACTTACAAGTGAACTTGACATTGTAGATCTCCTGTATCAATTAAAAATTTGAAATTGAAAAGGCTCATAGTTTATATCTTTAACACGGTGATATTAAATCACTGGCTCTTGTGATTCCTGGTAATGTCTCTAACGACCAAGTCTTAAAGGTCAGTGAAATGTGATCTTAATATTAATACATTACATTTGCAGTAGAGCACCACTATCTTTAGAAGCATTTTTACATTGATTTTCTCTCCCTGTATTTGCACCTCACTCAAAAGCTTTGTCATCCACCCACATGTCTGAGCCAGAAACTTAAATAATTCTTCTCTTTTCATCTCCAAATTCTACCCACTGTGTTTCATAAAACCCCAATCCTTCTTGCTCAGCCTCACGGAGCCTCATTTGAAGAAGCCTCATTAGCCCTCAGACAAGTACCATGCTCCATCCCAGGCTGGGCACTTTCCTAACGCACATTCGAGATTTGTATAGATGAGAACAAATCAGATACCTCTTAAAGTCCACAGGGAAAATAAAGCTGAAGTCATTAGGATAGTTTGTCCACCATCCTATTCACATGTTCTGTTTCCACACAGAACTTGTATGTATGTGTGTGTGCAGGCACGCATGTACACACACGTGTGCACCAGTGCTAGGGTTTCAAATCAAGGCCTAGGCATTGTCCCTCAGCTATTTTGTTCAAGGCTAACACTCTACCACTGGAGCACATCTCCACTTCTGGTTTTTGGTAGTTAACTGGAGATAAGAGTTTTGTGGACTCATATGCAGTATGGCTTCGAACCACAAAGCTCAGCATCCTGAGTAACTAGGATCACAGGCATGAACCACAAATAGCTGGCTCCACATAGAACTTCTTGTCAGCATCTGAGAATGGCCAATTGGTAACGCTACTCATTTATTTCACAGAACCCTCTCCATGGAAGTTTCTACCATCATCTCAAATTTTCCAGCATGGAACATTATTCAAGGCTCAGAAGAATTTATTTCAGGCAGCTGCCATGGACAATTCTGTAGAGGATATACTAAAAGAATGAAGAAAACCCCTAAATTCTACTAATACACATATCTGTACTATGTAGATTAAGAATGCTCATAGCTAGAACTATAAACATACAATGTTTCTCAGTAGTTTCCCCACTAAATAAGCATGAAGAGGAAGAAAAGGTAATGAATCTTTTAAGCTTGTGGATGTAACCTAGGCCCATGCTTAATAAAAACAATCTCACATTTTAAAACCATCTATGATTTAGTCCCTTAATGTGTCCATTTATATACAATCAAAAAACAGTGTTTTGAACAACTTACTGCTAGAGAAAATTGACTTTGTCTGGTCTGGCTCTAAGTGCCCTTGGCCCTTTACCAGGTGTCTGCAAACCTGTCTGAGGTACACAGTCTGCCAAATTCTGAAAACCATATGCAAGCTCAGAGAAGAGCTACTTCGGGAAGATTGGCTTTGCTTACAAAGAGGGAACAATCTACAGATGTATATCCAAGTACTCATTCATCCAAGAGGAATACAAAGAGCTCTGTAATCCTTCATTGTCATTCTAGAAACCTAGAGAGTCTGAGAGGCAAGACCAGTAAAAGGAGGAAGAAGGGAAGGAGAGAAGAAGAAAGGGAAGGACGCAAGCTTGAAGGCAAGCCAAGACGGGGGAAACATGATTTGAACATTGTTTGAGGCCATTCTGCTGTCTCTGATTAGTGTTCCCCATGCTTTGCCTTGCTAATTTCTCATCCATGAAAACTCAGCTAACAGAAACCACTCCAGTAAAAAGCTTTTCCGACTGTCTCTGCAGCTCCAGTGCTTGACAAAGCATCTTACATAAACGCCTATCATGTTTCTCCTTCAGGTTCAAACGCAATTGTTGCTTTATCTATCTCCTTTATTCCACTACAAGTTTCTTGGGGAAAGAGTTTTTTTAAAACTTTGTATTTCTAGGGCTTGCTTAGCATATTACTGGGCATGTGAATATATAATAATAAATAAGTAGTCCCAAAATTTTCAGTATTTTCCTCTAGTTATATCACTTTATAAAATATTTGTTGTCTACCACTTTAAAGTATATGATGACTTATCACATGCCTATTTTATTAAGCAAAGTTATTTTATTTTAGCATGCCCATAAATACAGCAAATGAAAAATGTTTGAAGTGCTAAAATTACTTGCCATTATATTCTTTTTATTATGGCCATATGGAGATATAAATTATAGCAAAAAGTATAAAAACCCAACACAAGGTGAGCATCCCTAATCTGAAAATCCAAAATCTAAAATGCTTCAAAATCTGAAACCTTTGGAACATAACATGACATAACCCAAGTGGAAAATTCTATACCATGAAGCTTTGTTTTATGCACATAATTATATAAAACATCATATACATACATTCTTGTTTTGTTAAGATATATATATATATATATATATGAAATGTACTTCAACCTAGGCCCAAGATATCTCATGTGCATGCAAATGTTTTTAAATCTAAAAACAAATATAAATAAAATTTTTTAAAAATCTAAAACTATTTTTTATCCCAATCATTTCAGGTAAAAGATATCAAATCCATATTAAAAGCGCACAAGTATCATTTCAAAGCCACTTCCACAAGTAGTGAGTAGCAATTCCTTGTTTAATCAGAAAACCATGGAATCCTGACAGTAGTAATATAGAGTATTTGAATTAATCAAGTTCAACTTTCCACGTTAAAAATAAGCACCCTTGAAGCGTCCCTGAGAGGTGATTGTGTAGTTTCTGCTTGTACCCTAGAGTGATGGGGAATGCCTTCTTCATGATCCACTCTTCCCTATTGGCACAAGTAATTGCTAAGCCCACAATTTACTTCTGTTATGTTAACAGAACAGTAACATTGCTGTGTACGTTCAGCAATGTTCACTTAAACCACATTCTTTTTGAAGGGCCTATCAAAAATATTTAGGTAAGATTTGGAGATCTTACCACCTTTTACAGATGATGATTTGGGTAATATGAAGTTGTTAAAATTATATCAAATGTTTCTTCTTGTCTAGACAGACAATCCCTTGAGATAGAGGTTATGTCTCCTGTGATGTCTACGATCCTTAGCAGAGGTTCAAGTGTGTGTCAGAATTTGATCATTTGATGATTTATCTTTTCCTTTGCCTACATAAAATGCTTTTAATACTACTTGGGATCATAGCACATTTTCAAAAGCTTTCTACACTTAGAGAATCAATGGCTTTTTAGATTTTAGAAGTAGGTTTTCTATCTTCTATTTTTAAGACCCCCCCCCATATTTTTATTAGCGTCAACTACTTGCAAAAGCAAGCTTCATTGTGACATGTCCATACATGCATACCACGTACTTACCCCTTCACTCAGGCCCCTCATGCCTCTCTTTTCCCTTCCCCACAAGATTTTATTTTAATTAATTAATTAATTTTTGTGATACGAGTTTGAACTCATAGTTTTCAGCTAGGTGGTCATGATGTCTCTGAATCATAACTCTAGTTCTTTGATCCTTTTCTTTTTGTGCTGGCACTGAGGTTTGAACTCAAGGTCTCTTTCATTTTGCTCCTCCTCCCCCTCCTCCTCCTCCTCCTCCTCCTCCCCCTCCTCCTCCTCCTCCTCCTCCTCCCCCCCCCCCTCCTCCTCCTCCTCCTCCTCCTCCTCCTCCTCCTCCTCCTCCTCCTCCTCCTCCTCCTCCTCCTCCTCCTTTGATGCTGTCTCTGAGCTCTTCAGCTCAAGGCTTGAATTCTACCACTTGACACAGCACCACTTCTAGTTTTCTGGTGATTAATTGGAGTTAAGAGTCTCATGAATGTACCCAGACTGGCTTTGAACCACCATCCTCAAATCTCAGCCTCCCAAGTAGCTAGGATTACAGGTGTGAGCCTGCTTCATTTTGCTTTTTGCACTCATGACTAGCACTCTATCATTTGAGCCATACCTTCAGTTCTGACCTTTTGCTAGTTAATTGGAGCTAAGAGTCTCAAATTTTTCTGCCTGGGCTGGCTTCAGACCTTGATCCTCAGATCTCAGCCTCCTGAGTCGTTAGGATTATAGGCATGAACCACCAGTGCCCGACTTACAGTTCTTAGATTTTTTTTTTGTATATAACTTACATGGCATTACTAAATCAATCAATTACAATGTAACTTCTCCTATTTATAACAATAATCATCCTGTTAATGTAAGTATTAAAACAAATCTTGACAGATGTGATTAAAACCATTTGAGTTGTTAACATTTTTTCAACAATTAATTGAATGGCTGTCCTTGATACAGCATTCAGTTCCCCTGAGAGTTTGTATAATAAAATGCAGTGGTTTGTGCTGTCACTAGCTTGACATAGTGCCATTAACTGCCCCTCCTTCTTAGCACCTGGCAGCTGTGCCCTCAAAAGGGAGATGCTGGGTGGAGGTGAAACTCTTGCAAGTGAGGTTCTTGTCTTCTATACATAATAGGGGCAAGCATAGGAAATTCAGTTTTCATTACTTTGTGGAGAACAAGACAGTTATGCCAATTCAATTCTAACCCTTTGAAATCTGAACAGTTACTAACTAAACATGAAATGCCTCCAGCCAGACATCAGTAGCTCACACCTGTAATCCTACCTACTCAGAAGGTAGGTCCAAGCCATACTGGGCAGGAAAGTCCATGAGACTCTTATCTCTAGTTAGCCAGCAAAAAGTCAGAAATAGTAAAGTCAAGTAGTAAAGCACCTGCCTTGAGTAAAAAGGTAAGGGATAGTGCCCAGGCTTTGAGTTCAAGACCCAGTACCAGCACATTAAAAAAAAAAAAAGCTAGGCGCTGGTAGCTCACATCCATAATCTTAGCTACTCAGGAGACTAAAATCTGAGGATCATTGCTCAAAGCTAGCCTGGGCTAGCCCATGAAACTCCTATCTCCAATTAAGCACCAGAAAAGCTGGAAGTAGAGCTGTGGCTCAAGTGGTAGAGCACTATCCTTGAACACAAAAACTCAGGGACTGAGTTCAGGCCCTGAATTCAAGTCCCAGGATATCCACCCTCTCCACACACAGCACAAAGAAAAAAAAAAAGAAGAAAGAAAAAAGAAAGCAGCTCTAAGAAAGTAAGATTTAGAATCACCAATGTTCCAGCAAAGGTGAGCGGACTAAAAAAATCTTCATATAGCTTTGTAAACAAGTTCAGAACCTAGTCTACTTTTTGACTGTTGGCTACAAAATCTGTGCCAGCTGCCTCCATTTCTACTTGGGGTAATACGAACCCCAATTTCTAGTTTAGAGGCATCTTAACCAGCCCAGTAAACAGACCTCACTGGAAGACTCCTTCTTTATATGTAATTCATAGCTTTGTTAGGAAGTAATTAAATTGTACAAATTAGTTTATCACCCCTACTCAGATTAGCCAGGTGATCCTTTAACCCTCTGCTATGTATTCAACAAACCACTGGACCTTAAAGCTAATCTAAGAAGGTGCATAAAATATCACAGTGCCTGTACCCTAGCAGTAGGGGCTGCATACGTGTTTCTTTCTTTCTTTCTTTTTCTACTTCTCTATTTTCTTTAACTATTCCTGTTCTCCAGTCAAGAGGAGAACATCTTTAGATTTAAACATTGTAAGAGAAAAAACAATTAAGCTCTGACATTGCTAGCTGAACACTGTATTTGCAAGTCTCAGGGCTAGTTATGCAGAAGGGTAAGGTATATAAATAGTCACTTTATATGTGAGGGAAAACCCTGAGCTAAATTCTTCTTCATTTAGATAGTTTCTGTGAGTCCTTTGGAAAATCCCCAGGGTGAGGAAGGAACAGTTCAGCCCACAGAACTAACACAGCTGACTGCCTGCTCTCATCCAGCACAGGGAAGAGAAAGCTCTGGGTAGCCCACTAAAGATCTTCAGCCACAGTTTCTGCCCTGACACCAGGGGTCTGATGGGGTTACCCCACTTACGAGTGTTTCATCTGGTTTTCTGTAAAGTCAAGAGTTTCCACTCTTCACCTACTCTAGATTCTGGAACACAAATTTCTCTGCCTACTTGTCTTTTTCTCTTCTTTATAAATCTATTCGTTTTGTTTTCTTTGCTTCCTCATAGGCTTTTCTTCCCTCTGCGCCCTTCTCTCTTCCATAACCCGCCACTGTTCCTGCCGCAACTTCTGTTTGGTCTACTCTGTCCATTCTCAGGATCAAGTCAACACCATTTCTGTGTCCTTTGGACACTGTCTCTTCTCTCCCCCTCCCCCACTTCCCTCTCTTACCTGTCTTTCGTCTTGTCTCTAGAATGGTGACTCCTCCTATTACTTCATTACCTCCTCCTGAGGTTCCATCACTTAGCTTTGTTGTTCTGGTCTGAATATGAAATCCCCTACCCTGCCCATACATAGGCCCTAGTGAAGAGGCTCTAGCTGCATTTAACATGTTAGAGAAGCAGGAAGGGAACTGGCCACATGCAAAAGTGACCAAGACAGAAGACAGCCTCACTTTATAACAACCTGCCCTTGTGAGAATCAACCAATTTAGAGAGGCTTCATCCACTCCTTCAACATATTAATATATGTTCATAAGGGTGGAGGACCCATGACACAAAGGTTCTATCAACATCATCAACCAACTTCTGCACTTGAACCCTAGGGAGATAAACTATATCCAAACCATGGTGCAATACTAGGTATTGCAAACACTTTTCAAACACCATGAATTGAACTAAAGAAATAAATTCACTTACGTTCAATTCTGGTAATTCATGCATGCTGGATGGCAATTCACTACTGTATTATGTACAATAAAAGCTTTGTTAAATAAACTAATGGTGTGATAAGTAGTGGCAACTGAAATTTCTATAAATATGGTACTTAGTGGCCACACTCTGGTTGGAGGCAAAAATCAGTTCACACATTTTGAAGCTAAATGTGAATAGAACATATCTCATTATTATAGTTAAAATGTATCTTTGTCTGGTGCTGATGACTCATGTCTGTAATTCTAGCTATGGTGAGGACTGAAATCTGAGGATCAAGGTTGAAAGCCAAGGCAAATTAACCAGCAAAAAGCATGAAATGGATATGTGGATCAACTAAGAGAGCTAGCTAACCTTGAGGGAAAAAAGCTAAAGGACAGTGCTCAGGCCCTGAGTTTAAATGCTAGTTTGTCTCACACACACACACACACACACACACACACACACACACACACACAAATGAAGAAGCAGAAGAAGAAGAAGGAGGAGGAGGAGGAGGAGGAGGAGGAGGAGGAGGAGGAGGAGGAAGATTCCTCCTCCTCTAAGTATATCTGTGAGGGCATTTCCAGAAGCAATTAGATCATTTATGATCTAATTAGGCTCTGACCTAAAGAATGCATTCAAACCTTGAAAAGATTATTGGGAAGTAGTAGAAATGTGGGAAGTGGGCATGGCTAGATGAAGTACTTCACTGTGAAGGCCTGTACTTAGAAGCTGTATCCTCCCCACACCCTCTTCTATTACAGTTCCATTCTGCTTCCTGTCTACCATGAAGTGAAGAAGCTACTTCACCACAGAGTCTCATCACAAAGGATATTCTGTCCAAGAGGAGGAGCAGAAGGAGGAGGGGGAGGAAGAAGAAAAGCCAGGCACCAGTGATTCACGCCTGTAATGCTAGGTGCTCAGGAGGCTAAGATCTGAAGATCGCAGTTCAAAGCCAACCCTGGGCAGGAAATTCCATGAGACTCTTATCTCCAATTAACCAACAGAGAACAGGAAGTGGTGCTGTGGTTCAAGTGGTAGAGTGCTCATCTTGAGCTGAAGTGCTTAGGAACAGCGCCCAGGCCCAGAGTTCAAGCCCTATAGCCAACAAAAAAAAAAAAAAAAAAAGGAAGGAAGGAAGGAAGGAAGGAAGGAAGGAAGGGAGGAAGGAAGGAAGGAAGGAAGGAAGGAAGGAAGGAAGGAAGGAAGGAAGGAAGGAGAAAATTCCCTAAAACTATGT